>NC_044008.1:2102059-2417928 GCF_900496995.4 Aquila chrysaetos chrysaetos
AGGCTCCTTCTGATCTGCTCCAGCCTGGACAGGACATCTGAGAACTGGTGCTACTCATTGCATATGGGCTGCCAGGGTCCGTGAACCAAGAAATGCCCCAGTACCAGGCTTTTGGCAATGGCACAGATGACCCACCTTAACCCTGGCCCTTTATGGAGGGCTATGAGAAGATAAATGTGTTTTCTCATTGCGTGGATGAGCTCAGCTCAGTGCTGCCATTCCTCCTGGGAACGCAGGGTGAGGGTCGCTCACTGCTTTCAAAGAAATTGATTCAAACTTAGGGGAAATCTGTCGTTCAGAATTTTTCATCCATAACTCCTGGAAATAGGTCTTTCTCTCTTAAATTTTGTAAAAATCTATTCTTTGCACTTTCCGTTTATGGCATATTGTGTCAAAGTCGACAATGTAAGCGTGCAGGTGTGTCAGAGATGCATGCGTTTATAAACACACACATGTATTTACACATTTAAACACACACGCAAATATCTTCTAAACTCTCAGGGCACAAAACACCCTTCAGTTATGCTGCTTTCCCCATGAACCAGCTTATTATGTTCCCTCATTGATTAAGTCTGATTTTCCCCACTTCTGTTTTCCGAGCATCACGTTTCCCTTGCCAGATACAGGGAGAACAATCTGCTCTGCCAAGAAAGATGGCTTCTGCAGCAGCTGTTTCTTTCTTTATTTATTAATATTTATCACTAACCTTTCACCCTCCCTCTACATTCATCGTGACTTTGCACAAGTGGGCAACTGGGGTTCCCCTTGCGTCCATGTGTTTGAAGACACCCTTGTATGAGGTCTTCACTCACCGCAGATCCGGACGGGGATTTCCGAGCTCCTGGGGCTCTGGGGGGATGAACCTGTGATGGAGCCAACAAGGAAGGCTCACCGCTTCCTCCTGGATCGCACCGAGGGCTCTGCTCTTGAGCACAGGCCAGCCCAAAGCCGTCGCGGTGAAACGGGGTCTTTACCGCGTGTCTCTTGTGCTCGGCAGATCTCCTGGCTCTCACGTGCCTTGGGAGCGCAGAGCCGTCGTCTGAATTCACATTTTCCTGTGGGAGGGGAAACAGCACCCTGCTGAGCACCTAATGTTACATATATATAATAATATATATTATTTAGCACTATGCAATTAATTTACTGCAATTTAAAAGAAATAAAAACCTTTGCAACTTTGAACTTTAAAAGCCTCCCTGCACCAGCCATGCCCAAGTAACACACCTGCTATGCATTTAATATACCCAGTATATCTGATTGGAATAAGACAACTATTAATGCCTATTAATGTCTACATGTTAATCTGCCACTTGGTGATGTTTGCAGTGCTCATGATTTTGGCCGATATATATTTAAGGCGCACACAGTAAAGCTTGTACAAATAGTTACTGGCCTGGCTCATAAATTGTTCTTTTCCATATTAGCAACAGTATATTATCTACTTGCTGTGGTAAAAATTATAATATTCCTAGCTGCTGGATATCTCAGTGTACAGCCATTATTCCCCGAACCACACAGTGGAAGCACTGCAGTGTAGCTTTGATGAAGATTTTTGATATGAAAGCAAAATGCAGTGAATTTATTTATAACGAAAGAAAGCTGGGCACCTCCTTGCAGCCAACCCCCAACCCTGAGACCTCCCAGGAGCACATAAGGGAGAGGGAAAAAATCAGGATGGGGTGCAGTTATTTAGCACTATTCCCACTTTTTTTTGTGGCAGAAACAAAGACCTGGATTCATCTCAATTCATTTCACCTAGAAGTATGTGTCAAGACTTTTAGATGGTTAAAGTTAAGGGAAAGTAAATCCTAAATGAAGGACTTTCAAGAAATGCTGGTCAGTCCAGCCCTGGACATTATGCTGTCAGGTTTGCAGGGATGATAGTCCTGTTTTGCTGGATTTTAACTAGCCAGATGATGATTTCACTTAGTGGCTAATGAACCCAGGAAGTTTCTGACTCACCAAAATACATAAAGGAAAAAAAAAATAAATTTTGGTGCAATTAAAATTGAAATTCTGTACTGAAAGATGGCAAGGATGACAGAAGGAAGAATAAAAGAGAGCTCAGTGGTGTGCTGGCACAGACTGGGGAGTGCCCATCTAGGGTGTGTTTTGTGGGAGAAGCTAGAGAAACATCTCCCAGGCTTACGCAGAGGTCATCTGCGTGGGTCGGATGGCACCATCAGATGAGACCACGTGGACGTTCCCGTCCATCCCGCACTGGGTCACAGCTCATCTGCATGCCGACTGGCTGCAAAACGCTGCTGCTCTTTAGCATGGGTCCACGTTCCATTCGCAGATGTGCGAATAGCGTCACAAGGCAGCGGCGAGGCAAGCCCACGGGTTGCCAAGACCTCGCCGAGGTTTTGGAGGCGACCCGTATGCATGCGATCTCATAAAGCTGCCATTTACTGGGGTGGTGGGAAATTGCAGGGGGTAATAACTCTCCTTCATTCTGCAATTCCTCCGCAATTTTAGCAGTTTCCTGCTCTGAGATGCCAGCAATAAGGCACCTCAAAGAAAAGCAGAGAGGCTGCTGCTTTCTAAAGGAACGATTTACTGATGGCAGGTGGCAGTGTAAAAGAAGAAAGGAAAAGAGAAGGGAGAAAAGGAGGAAAGGAACAGATAAAATTAGGACAGGAAAGAGAAAAATGGAAATAAAAGGGGGAGTAAAAAAAAAAATGTTCCTGCAAAGAAAGAGGTACAGGAAAGAGAGAGATAGAAAAGGCCAAGAAGATATCAGGTAAGAAAATTAATTGACTATGGGTTTATCCACATGGAGACAACCAGGGGCATTTATCTGAATTAACTTTGAAAATGAGTAAGCTTAACTGCAGGGGAGCTGGGAGATGGAGGAGGGAGGAATTGGCTGGTACAGTCCCGTAACACCGAAGAAGTGGCTCATCCATGGAAAGAGTAACCAGCCACCGCTTCTCCCACGGGCACGTGTACCTGGGCTCATCCTGCCTCTTTATATCAGTTAATTTGCTTCCCCCATTAACTCCTGCCAGCCAGAAATTGCACCTCCGAGATGAAGCTCTTGGGCTATTACAGGCTGCTTCTCTCTAGGGCCCCATGAACCTTTTAACAGGTAAAATTCGTGATTACAGCTGCTGCTGACAGGAAAACAACTGGCTCCATTTCGCTCCCTTTTCATCACCCTCCACTGAGTTCAGTTTTGCTGTGGGAGCCACTGGGGATGAGAGGATGCGGGAGCCGCAGCGAGAGGGGGACTGCTGCTGTCTCCCTGCCTTTGGACCACACTTTTTCCTCCTCCTGAGGATAAAAGGGATTTTACGCCAAATGCAACCGAGGAAAACACCCCTGGGGTGCAGATCCCATCGTGCTGGGGGGGTTTGAAGTGCCCTAAAAAACTTGTAGCAGCTGTTCCACTTTTACAAACTCCCCTACCAAAATGGGGATCATTGGACGTGAGAGCAGGAAGGGTGCTGCTATCTGCCCATCCTTCAAACAACTCTTCATTTGATGGGGAATCCTCTGGGCTGGGATTCAGGAAAAGGTGTCTGGCAATACCACGTTGCAGGATTACACCAATAACTATTGCCAAAGACCTAGATGCAGCTTCACTGTCGGATGGCACTGATCTATAGGATCTCTTGAACACCAGCCGCAATGGGGCAGGAGATCATCTCTATAAATCCAAAGTGCAAACTTTCCCCTCCCAGCTCCCCGTGCTCTGCTCCTGATAACTCAGGCAGCGACAGACAGGGAATCGCTGCCTTGTCCCATCTCCCTCCAGCCTGCTCCCGGGGTTAATCAGCTTGAGCTCTAATTTCCCATTTGAATTATAAGTTTTCAGTTTCCTCCCTCCAGCTCTCCTGCCTTTCACTGCAAAATTAAAGAGCCCTTTAACATTTGGTATCTCCTCCCTGCGAAAGCTCTTCAATGCAGAAACAAAGTCATGTCAGGCACCCTGAGTTTGGCTAAAAAAATGTCTGGCCTTAGGTCTGTTGTGATAAAGGAGCCTGCAAGCCACCTACAAATCAGTTTTGTGGCTCTGCTCTGCAGTTCCCATTGTTTTTTTTTAAAAAAAGTGGCATCCCAAATTGGACATAGAAGTCTGGTTTTGGTCCTTGGGATGCAGGTATTAAATTAATTGTTTACGTCCCTGATTACTAAGGACAGTACTCCTTTCTGCCTAAACGTCACATTTGGCATGTCGACATTATCCCTTTTCCTTCCCGATGCCACGGCCACGGTGTCCGGGCGCATGGATGCGCTTAGCTCCGAGACACCGAACAGGCAGCGGTCCCTCCCGTTTCATCGAGGAAGATGTTGTGTCTGTGGTGGCCCTGATTTATTAATGACTCCACACAGGGGCACGTGTGACGCCACGAGGCATCTGCTCGCAAAGAGCATCCAGCACGGTTAAAGTCCACAGTTTCAAACAGAGCCACAGTTTTGGGACCCCCCAGTTTCATGGCCTCCAGGTGCAGGTCCATAGGGACTGAGCTCTACCTGCTTTCGAGAGCAGGACACCAAAAAGCTCCCACCTCAGCCAGGGTCCTGCAGCCCAGTCCCCAAGAAATGAGAGGGCTTGGGCTCCATCCTCCGTGTTTCCAGGTCTTTCTCCATTTTAACCATCCAAAGCTGATGGATGCTCGCGGCACAGGCCACCGTCTCCAGAGCTGCGGCTTGCACACATACACGCGTGTGTGGGGTGTGCGTGTGTTTGTGCTGGGAGCCCTCTCGTGGCTGCTGCACCATCGTTTGTTCCAGCTTCGTGATTCAGCATGGTGTTAATTTGCCAGCCAAGAGACGGCTAAAGCAACGGGAGCAGAAGCAAGTGTTCAGCAGACAACCGAACAGCGACATTTCCTCCAACAGGGTCTCCCCACTTTCAGCTACTCCCTCATTGCTATTTGTAGAAATATCCTTGCTAATGCTGTTCCTAGCAGTAACCTGTAGCTGCAAGCAAACATCCAAGGGATTTTTTTGGTTCACTTTTCAAGGCTGTTGGTATCCTGTCTGAGTATTTTCAAAAAGAGCATCCCCTCCATCACACAGGAACACATCAGTATGCAAAGGTGTTAAAACAGCACTGGATAAATGCATTTTCCCTCTCTCCATCACTGGGGCTTGTGTCACTCAGTGCATTGTGTCGGGGTAGGGTCTCCCACCTGGGCTGGACTGTGCACTTTTGGTTACAAAGATGTTGAAACTGGAGGGTTCTGGGTTTGGTACATGGCAGTGGAGCATGGTTTGGGCTCTCAGAAGAAAATGCATGTCCAAGAGAGCAGAAAAAAAAAGAGTGACATGGGATGTTAGGGCTCAGACAACCACACTGCAGCAACACCAGAACTTATTGCCCATCGGCTGAGCTGTGATAACTGCTGCTACCAGGCTGGATGCACCCTCCAACTTTGCTGAAAATGATATAATGTGTCTTAGAAGGTACGTACACATGCACTTGTAAAGCAGCTCTAGCTCCTGGCTATGGAGGAAACCTCTCTCTTTGTTACTGTCCCTTAGCTGAGGTGCAGTAACAAACCACTTCAACTTTTTTAGAGGCAAATGTCTTGCAGACCTTGGAGGAAGAGGTAAAGTAAGTCACCCTGCATTATGTTTCCTCTGGGACAGTCACCTTGTCTCAGCTGATCCACAAAGGCTTGTTAAATTACAATTTGCTCTTGAGTCCTTAAAAAGGAGAAAGTCCCCATATTCCTGCTTAGACCCTAAAATCCTCTTCTTTAAGGGTCAGGCTCTGCATTCCAGAGCCGGGCTCAGGAGGGTGCATACCAGGGTCTAAAAGACTAACACTGTGCAGGGAAACCTGAGGGTCTGTGGACTATTCTGAGACATCTGTGGAAAGTAAGAAGGAAAAGGAAATATCTTGTCAGGAGGAATATCTTAAAATCACTGTCTGGGGTCTGCACCGTCCGTGGAGTATTATAAGTCTGATTTTAAAGAGTATTGAGAATCATCAACTATTCTGTCAACCAAGCCCAAATAATAGGATGGATGCTGTAGCCAGATGGATTCAGATTAGAAAGAGATTGTCCTTCCCCCCCCGCAAAGGTGGGTAATTAACCAACAAAGCATTTGCCAAGGGCTCTGGTGGGTTCCCACTTCCCTGCCTGTATGCAAAGGACAAGGTTGGCCATCAGCCTCCTGCCCAGGTCCCATGTCCAAGCAGTAGTGTCTTCTGGGGATGGGGGGAAGCTGCTCCAGGACTGAGAGCACTGGGCCAGAGATGTGCAACCCATTCCCTTCTGGTCTATCACTTATCTGCACACTGGTCTACTGCCCAGAACTGCTGGGGAAGACATACATGGCTGGTATCCTGCTGCGGTTGTCCTGCCACCCTCTCTTCCAAGGACTCGAGAAGCTCCATGGACTGGTTTCCTTGCAGATCATCTTCTGGGTGTGATGAAGGCACAGCCAAGCTCTGCAGAGGGTGATGTATAAGGAACAACACAGTCTCACTAATTACCAGAGCGGAAGATGGAAAGCAAGACCCTTTTCCAAGCTCTGACACTGATTCATGCAGGGATCCTTATCCTTTCTCTAACTTAGCTTTTCACTGCAGTAAAATAGGGGCAAAACTCACAGAACTGCAACATTTTGTCCAATCAAACTCTGAGAAATGTAACTCCTTTGCATCTATTAAATCAGCACAAATGGAAAAGTAATTAAAAGTCACTGAACAGGCATTTACATACACTACTGAGAGAAGTGTTTGTCCCTTTTGAGTCTCTCTCCTTCCTTCTTTCCTCAGATGTTTTCTCCAAGGACTCAGGAGGGTTTCCGAGGGACTGGTACTCAGGTTCAGAACCACCAGCAGATGGACCCTGTGAAGACCAAAGAAAGTTACTGCTTTTTCTAAGTCGAGACATCATCCACAATACATTGCTTTATCAACACCACCATTTATTCAATAGCATGCTCAGAGACAGCAGGACAAGGCTGGAGACCCAAGGTGCCAAGACCTCTCTTGCACCTTACTTGGGAACTGCCAACGAGGATGGGCTGGGGCAGACTGCAAGGATCCCCCGTGGGTCGGAGGGCTGCTTTGACCCCCTTTGCTCTCTGGTTGAAGTCCAGCCTAGATAGGTTGGCCCAGAGGAGCAGAGAGGTCCCCAACCCTTTACGCCAGATTGGGTTGGGCTCCCAAAACCCAACAGAGACAGCCTTGATGTCTCTGTACCCCAAATTCCAGCACTGCTGGCTCCAGGGTTGCTGGCACACATCCAGTTTGTGTCTCGGCGCAAACACATCTACTGGTGAGCACTTCATTCCCTCTCGAGCCCCTAAAATGCTATCATCCAGGTTGCAATGATCCGGAGAAGCAACGTCTCACCTGAGATCACAGCAGCAGCCTGGAGCGGAGAGGGGATGAGCCTGTCTCACCCTGTCTAAGTGCCTGAGCAACTGGGTCATCGTTGAACCAACCACAGAGCGAGATAAAATCATCCGGAGCTGGCTCCAAGCACCCCCACAGCTCTTGTGCTCCAGTTAGAGACAACATTTCCTACCAATGACCTACAAGCGTTTATGCAGAGTGAGTCACTTCTTGGCTGTCATAAAAAGAGGCCAAGAAAAGCCCCACCACAGCTGCAGGCACTATTTCCTGGACTATCTCTTATCAGGACTGTCTAGTACAGGCAAATTAAGATCCACGACTCCTCCAGCAGCTATGAGAGGTGACCTGCATACAGCCCTCTGATATTCCTGGAGGTGTGCTGTACCACATTGGAACTTGGGTCCAGCATGGAGATTAAGCCTTAACATTGCTAATAAATTCCTAATTGCCATAAACACAAACTATCTGCTACTTGCAATTGCAAAGGATGCAGGTGACTAGACTATCTCTAGCAATTAGCCTGGTTACTCAAGCAAATGAGGGCTCTGGAGTGATGGCAGGGACTCCTCTCTTGGGCAATCCCAATCCAACCTGACAGCAGGATTGGATCCATCCCTGCCAGGGCAGGAGAGACGCACCTAGATTACAGCCACCAAGGGAGGGCAAGTTCAACAGATAACCAGCACAGGGACGGCTTGAAACCAGCCCAATCCGTGCTGGTTTTTTGCTCAGAAGACAAGAAGGAGTTCTGGTTGGGTGGAAAGGAAGGGAAGATGAGGATCAGCAGGAGACATCACTGGAGCATGGACTGGGAGCTCAGAGGCAGCCAATAAACATTTGGTGTGCAATGTCTTAATATTATTGCTGCAGCAGACCAGATGGACAGGAGCACAGATCTACATAACTAAACTTCATCTTCTCTGCTGTTTATTTTCACCTTAGGGAGTCCTCCAGGCAC
Organism: Aquila chrysaetos chrysaetos; assembly: GCF_900496995.4. Lineage (NCBI taxonomy): Eukaryota > Metazoa > Chordata > Aves > Accipitriformes > Accipitridae > Aquila > Aquila chrysaetos. The sequence goes on from NC_044008.1 coordinate 2,110,342, forward strand.
CGTCACCCTAAACTGAGCCTCCACCTCCAGGCTCTGTGCTGCTTCTGTCACCTCAGTGCTGGTCAGGGCATCTTGAGAAGTATCAAACACCAGTGAATCCTGCAACATTAAAAAAAGTGGGTTGGTGTGGCAGTGACAAACCTGAGCTCCCAGGATCCACACATGTGATGAGCTGGAGCCTGACGGGTTATTTCTCCCTACTGCCCCATGCCTCCAGCGTGCTCTATCCTACCTGGTGGCCTTTCCGAACCAGAATGGAGTGAGTAGTCAGCAGTTCCCTGCTGGCCACCTCCAAGCCTTCTTTCCAAGCTAGTCCTACCTTCCTGGGATCCCTCTTGCTTTTGAGGCCACCCTTGTGATCGCTTCTGGTGCTGCTTTGCTCCCCTCACACACCCACCACTCCAACAACCCCCAGCCCTCAAAGGGAACAAGGAGGCTGATGGCTTTAGAGGATGGCTTCTAGCTACCTCCATCAACAACAAGGGTTGACTGATTCCTTTAATTCCACCGAAAAAAGAATGCTTTCCAATCCCATCAGTTTAACCTGAAGATCCAAGATCCTGGTACGAGCCTTGAGCCTCCTTCCAGCCCAACTGTTTCTTACAGTGGCTGTAAGTCACCGTCACCTGCTTGATGACAGAGGTGACCCTGAAACCTTCAATGATTCATTTCTGGCTCTCATTTCCTTCGAGGTCTGTCTGCCCCCTGAGGATGCCAGATGACGATACTCACGCTGTGCTCGGTGGCATGCAGAGCTGTCTGCTTTCTCCTGGAGGTCTTGCTTATCCTGGAGCCACCCAGCTGCCGCACCAGCCCATCCAGCCCATCCCACAGGAGCGCATTGGAGAGGTCCTTCAGCAACGCCAGCTGCAACCAGTGGAGACCATTAAGGCAGTAGCCCGGTGCCACCCTCCTGTTCCTGACACATGACAGTGGAAGCGCAGCCATCCCAAAAAAACGACTGATGCATTTCCAGTGGGGCTTACAGGGAGCCTGGTGAAGCGATATGCCCTGACAGCCAACGGCTGATTTAAATACAGGTGTCTACGGTTTGGGCATCTAGGAGCCGATCGACGGTGCTTACATGGTGGGTCTCCCCATCCTAAATAAAACTCCTACATTTGATCAGATCAGTTAGTCCCTCACCTCCCTCAGTCACATCTCCAGAGCTTATAGAAAGGAGCTGAAGGTAACAAGCACAACTATAAGTACCTGCCTGGCAGGTGCTAGAAGTTGAGCCTTATCACACTTCCTGAGCTTGATGGCAACCTTGAGAGTGGAGAGGGAGGCCACCGGTCTAGCACTGCTGTATCGCACAGTGATTATTTACTATTACTTGTGTTACGAGCTAAGGAACAACCCAAACTGGACTTTGTGCTAAACAGGACACACAGCATGGCCAGCGCACCCAAAGGGCTGTGTGGGTCTCCTCCTGCTGGATGTGCAGACCCAGTGCTGAAGTACAAGCCCACCCAGGTGGTAGCACCAAGCTCTAAATGGGTATTTGCCAAGTCTCGATGTCACATGGGCCTCAAAGCCACTATCCACCCCATAACATAGCAGCAGAAAAGCTGTCCAAGAAGAATTTAAATATGTATGGTAAGCTGTAAAAGGAAATGTAATAACCCTGCCTTCTTGTGAGTGCCATAGCTGGACCTGGGGCAGCACACATCATCTCCAGAAGGCCAGACGGAATAGGTGGAAAAGCTTAATTACAATCACCTTGTCAGAAGGAAGGTCAAAGTGTTACCTACCTTGATACCATTTGCTTCAAAAAGCCTCTCCAAGTCCTGCAAGAGGAAAGAAGGGTCAGAACTTCTCCTCTCTCCTCCAGCCGAGGAGGCTGGTCCTGCGGGTGGTTGATAGCTAAGCCTGGGAGCACACACTGGGTCCTCTCTGCCATCCCAACCCCAGACCCAATCTGCAATCCCAATCCCAGAGGGAGGTGTTTCCAATGTTAATATGCTCTATATTTTTTATTTTATTTACCTTCATTTCCACTCCTTTGCCTGGTGGACCAGGTTCTCCCTTCAAATGAACAAGAACAACTCATTAATCAAGTAATTATCCCAATGAGCAGCCAGAAGAGGAGCTTTGAGGAGGGCCAAGAGTCACATATCTGGCCATTACTCTGCTCCCAGCCCGCGCAGTGACCCTGGAGAAATCCCTGTAGGCTCAGGGAGCGGGTTTGAATCCCACCCCTACTCAATGGGCTCCTCCACTCGACACAGCTGCTGGCTGCATTTTGTAGGGCAGGCCTGGACCAGAGCCAGACATGAACATCATCAAAGTGAGGTTTGGACCAGGGCTTTGCACCATCCCCTTCTCCATTTCTTGGCCATGTACAACATGTAAAAATCAAAGGTTTTTGAGGCCACTCGGTGCCACCGATGCTGTCACTGCTGTGGCAGCTCTGAAGAGGTAGCAGCAAGGAGGAGGATGGCCAAGGTGCCCCCATGGTTGGTGGTCCCTTCTGGAGGTGGCTGTGGTGCTGGTGGCCCACCCTACTGCCACATATCTCCAATGGGTTGGACTCCCAATGGCAAGTCGCGTAGACGGGCTGTCCATCTTTCCTTGCCCCACATGGTGACACTCTCCACAGTGCATGATCCTGGGCCACTGCCACAGATGAAACTACAGATGAGCTGCAACAGCTTGGGAGGTTGAGCACTGGGGCGAGGAACATCTGCTGAGGCGGGGGCTGACCTGCCTCTCTGACGGGCTTCATTTCACTGAAATCTGGTTTCTGCATTAACAGATTCCGGTGGAATGAAGGGCGCCAGGAAGGCCCCGATGGGGATGCACCTCCATGCCAAGGTGAGCTGGGGTGAAGGAGCTGCAACGCGGGGATGCGCCGGGTACGTCTGAGGCACAGCCCGTGCATGTCACCTGGATAAGTCCTTGCCTTTGTGAAGACTTGGATCTTGTGCCAATGAAGACATCTACCTGTACCCACTGATGTTGCTTTCTGCAGCATTTTCTTCTCCATTAAGTGAAGGAGTTGGTCCCACCTCTAAAGATCTCTAGATGTGTGTGGCAGCAGGAGCCATTTCTCCTTCCATCCCATTCTGATGTGCTCTTCAACTTGCAGGGGACAGGAAAGGAAGGAAACATCCCTGAACATTTTAGAAATTTATCCCATCTGACTTCTGAACCACATCTTCCTACTTAAATATTCTGTATCTTCTTAATTGGGTTGTAGGACTACAGCACCATTGTGACCGCAAGTTTAGAAGCCCATCTCAGAAATTCTGCTTTGAAAACCCAACCTTTTAGTGGGTCAGAAGAGATCCATGCCTTTCCCCTCTGGCCAGGCCAACACAATGGTACCAACACAAAGATGCCTCCATGCATTCAGGACATACCTTTGGGCCTGGAGGACCTCTTTCGCCTTTCAAGCCATCCTTCCCACGATCCCCCTGTAAGCCAGCAGGAACATGTTAGTTCTTTGTCCCCTCTAAAATTCCCAGCGGAGATGATGGTTTCATCATGCATTGCGGCATTTCTCGCACACTGGCCCACACTGGCCCCAGACTAACATCTTTTCCAGATAGAACAACCAGCCTTTTCTTGTACCTATCTCACTGAATCACATAATTAAGTTAAATTTGGAGCAACTCTACCCTTCACTTGACGCATCCTGCTTCTGCTTCGGACCTGAAGAAGGACTCATGTTCCTGAGAGCTTTTCTGCTTTTCCTTTTCCCCCTGCTACCCCACCTGGGCTAATAATAGTATGACCTCTCCTTGCAAACCGAACTTTGCCTCTATTTCCCTGCCATCACAGCTTGGCTGATGAAGCAACACCATTTCTTTAGTAAAGCCTGGGACTGGATGCTTTAAGTGGGGTTTGGGAAGGCGACAGACCCACGGTGATATTGCTTGCAGCCCTTGTTCTCCCACAGTCCATTATGTGCTTTGCCTGTGACTCGTGACTCACAACTCATGAGTCCTGCAGGTAAATCAGAAAACTGGGAGGGCAAGCCCAGGTTTGCCTGAAAAGGACCCATCTAGATATACACTCTGCACCTCTCTGAATGAGCCTTTCCTCCCAGCACAGCAAAATGTAGTAGAAATTGATGCTGCAGCTGCTCTGCCTCCTCCATGTCTGCCTTGTGTTCTTCCCTGTCCCCAGCTGCAAGATGCACAAAATAAACAGCCAACTCACAAAACTTATTAAACTGGAGGAGGGAGAGAAGGCAATTAAATACATTTTTTCATCTTATTGGGCTCTTTGATTACTCAAATTACTCCATGACTCCACCTCTGTTCCTGCACTGGGTGGGATCTGGTGCTGCATGTGGCACTGTGGTTTGCATGCGGCCAAAACTGCATTTCTTTGCCATTTTCTTTGCTAAACAGACCACAGTAAAGGAGGTGGGAGGGGGTAAGGAGCTGCTTTGATATTGATGACTACTTGGGCATCCCTCAGATAGGATTTAGGCAGATTGGCATGAAGTCACGAGGGGCTCAGTAATATTGTCACTGATCTTTTTCACAGGGCTGAAAAAAGGATGGAGTGAATCCGTCTCTGCTGTTTCCTGTCACTGGAATTTCCATCTATGCTGGATCCATGCTATAGTGATCCAAGTACTGGCACTAAATAAAAGCTCTTCCAAACCTACCCACAATCAGATCTATTGCTATAACCAGGAGCTTCTGTAACAGCCATAGCCTTGTTGTTCTGGGCAAACTACTGGAATTATTTCAGCATCCAAGTCACCTTATTCCCTTTCAGCAAAGCAGTCAGGCTTTCAGTGAACTTCAGCATCTGAATGGATCCCTCTGATTTCTAGGCTGAAATGTTCACTCTAGTTTGCCCTGCGGAAACATGAAGACTTGGAAGGACAACTAAAGCTCACCTCGTCTTGGAATGACCAACAATGATACATTGCATTTGGAGAACCTTTGTTGCTGGAGCTGGGAACAGCAAGAATTTGCTTAAGGAACTTCTGAGTTTGGGGCTATGTTTGCAGACTTTGACTTATAAAAGTAATGAAGCTACAAAATACACAACATGTGCAAAATAATAGCATATTCTGCTTCAACACACATCTCCAGCAAGGAGGCGATCTTACCTTCTCCCCTTTCAAGGTGATGGTGTTCTCCAGAGAAGACATCTGCAAAAGGAAGAAACCTTGCTCACAAAGTGAAGGATGATGTCTTTGACACAAGCTCTCACCTCCACCTGCCTTTCATCCCCGTTAGCCCTTACGCATGGGCACAGACCCAGCTGCTTCCTCCCAAATCAGCCAGCAACCTGAATCTGCTATGTTTGGACTCAAACCAACAGAGAGCTGGAGCAGCATCTTTGCTCTCACAGGTTAAGAGATTCAGGGTGGCTGTAATGTTGGGGTCAACATCTGCATTTCTAATGAAGGCCTTATCAAAGGGAACTGGGGTCACACAGACACCGCTTCCCTGCTGCTCAGGACATTGCTTGGGTCCCTCTCTGACATGGGCATTTAGTGGGATGTTTCAGTAGGGAGTTGGGTAACTGCATGAGTGAGGATAAGCCTTGTGAACCCGAAGACCACCTGGCTGGGTGATGGCGTGAGATGGCTATGCATTAGCAGAGAAGGATCTTCCCAGTTCTGAAGGGAACAGGGGGTGCTTGGTATCCCCATGTCCCACTCCCAAACACACCAGAGTCCAAGTATTGAAGAATATACAAGAGACAAGTGAACAGGAGCCCCAGTAGACAACAACAACTGAAAATGGGGCTGGGACGACAAAATGGGGTGGTTTCAAATGGCATGTTGGTAGGGTTGGGAGCGGACAGCTGCAATATATGGAGTGAGGCATCACTGGAAGGCAATGACTCCTTGCTCCTGGCTTTTCCTGAGTTCCAAAGTTGGCAGAAACCACTGTCTTGTACAGGAATGATACTGCTGAATATGGTCAATAGCATTTTGCCCACTTTGAGGCAGCCTCTTACTCAGATCTTGCCAATGCCTCATCCCTGGGGTTGGAAGATAAAGTCTAGCACAGCTCTCCCAAGAGGCTGTGGTTCCTGGTCCTAAGGCAGTGGTTTGGTTTTGCACTGGGGTGGCTTTAGCTCCATTGAAGGCAATGGGGTGAAAAAAATGCCTCCTTGCACATTCATGTACTAAAACACCTTCCTGATCACCTAAATGACCTTTCAAAATCTCTTCCAGCCTTATTTTTGATGAACCTGAGTTGGGTTTCTCTCTCTCTTAATCTGACACGACTTGGTGTTAGGCCTCTTATCCAAAGGAAAACTCCATGCAAAGGCACAGGAGAGTCCTGAGCAGGAGTCATCCCACGTGCCTAAGCACCTTTCCTAGGAGGCATCCATCTCCCTGCCTTCGCTATAGAAGGAGCCCAGGTGCCTTGATTACACAACAGTTAGTGATTAAAGGTATCAGATGGGTTCACAGCTAGGTTTTAGTCCCTTCTACGTCACAGTCTTCTTGCATCATCAGTGACAATCCATTTGGGATGGATTTATGCATATATCTGTAGAGGAACTAGTTCCATTGCTTTGCACCTTTGATAAAGCTAGGAGGGAAATCCACTCTACAACAGGCACTGTTGAAAGCAGTAAGTTCTCGGAATGTGTCCTCCGTGGTACCCAGGATTCATAATAAATCTCAACATATCCCTTCCCTAAACAAATGTGTAAGACAACAGAATTAGGCATTACTCACAATGCTTCCAGGAGTCCCAGGCAGCCCAGGCTCACCCTGTGAAGATACAACACCACCATACCCCACCCCCCACCCCCAAAAAAATAGTGAGTGGTGCAATTCAACATTTTAGCCCCCAAACAGACTCTCTCTCATGCAAGGTTATAAATGGGAATGTGCAAACCTACAGATTCGCCCTTGTCTCCCTTCTCTCCAGTGATTCCCTAGGAGGTGGAGAGAGAGGAAGGATGAGAACAAGCCATGGTAGGGGGTCTCAGCAGTCTTCCCTCTTCTTGCCAGCTCAGCATCCAACAGACTAACAAGCCCATCTTTGAGCAGCTGAGCTAATGAAATCAGGATTTCAACATCTCTCCTGCGGAGGAGTTCTCTGATATTTAATAAGGGGTGAGATTATTAGCCTCTTCCTCAGTGGGTGGGCTCATTAGGGACTTTCCTCTAGTCAGCTGCTCGGTTTCACAAAGTTTGTGGAAACACCATGTCTTTGAGACCTCTGACAATGTAGCTGGTCTTAGACGGTGTTTTCCAAAGCTATTGGAGGGAGATCAGACAGATAGAGCATAAGTGCATCATTTCCCTTCCTTCCCCACCACACTGAGACAGTGTTAAGTATTTCGTTTCCAGCAGTGTGTGGCTGGGGAAGTTTTTGCGCACTCAGAAACCCCAGTACACAGTCCTGCTATTTAACTTGTGCTCTAGCTAATCAAACAAGAAGGGAGAAACAGCCCTAATCTCCCCTTTGGAGAGGAGATTCCCCCCCCAGGATAGGTGGAGGGAGCTTTCTATGCCTTGCAGACTGTAAGGCAGAAAAAAAAAATGGTTCTTTCTTTGATTGGCATTGCACTATCCCAAGTCCACCCTCTTTCAGCTGCTCCTTTAGGGATTGCCTTACATCCTTTCCAGGTTGTCCTGTATCGCCTTTTATCCCCTGCTCTCCAGGCCGTCCCGGGAGTCCAGGTGGACCCTGCAAGAAAGGATTCGGAGAAGCAATCAGAAATAGAGCATGTGCAGCAGCTCACGAAAGTAAAGCAAACGAGAAGAACGTTACCCCCTCTATGATTTTTCACGCAGGAAAAGAAATACTTGCACGTGGACGTTTCTAAGTGAGGACTCTTGTTGGGATGGAGAAGGAAGACTTCTCCTCCTGTACAGACCAGAGGTGCCTGGGCAGCAGCAGAGCAGCCTCCCCTGATGCCCTACCACTCACCTGGGCAGAAAATTATAATAACAGCAATTATTACCCTGATTCCTCTCTCTCCTGGTTCTCCAGGGACACCAGCTTCTCCCTAAAAGACAGGAGTAGTAGCTTGTCAAAGTTTGCTTCCATCAGGTTGAACCTTCATTGGTGATACTAATTTTACTGCACTTACACCTGGAGGAACCAGTTTAAAGGGAGAGAACCAAACCAACCTACCATTCCAGTGGCTCTAACAGAGGTTAGATCTCCTCTTTGGCATTGCTTAATGCTTGGAAAGCCAGGACAAAGGCAGGCTTATGGTCATCCGAGATGTCTTAAATTAGGGGTGATGTTTTACAGCGGTCCCATAAATGAAATAAATGGGGCAGAAGGTGTAGGGTGTCAGTATTCATATTTAGGGGTAGAATGAGGTTATTTCCACCACACCCCACTATTATTTGTGGCACATTGTTTTCTGCATCTGCTGCAGAGCATAAAGAACTATCTCTCAAAGAAAATACAGTTTATTTCTTTTTCAGCCTTTCTTTTTCAACATTTAGCTTTGGAAGATGAAACCAAATCTAAAATAAGAGAAAGAAAAGCCAAGGGCAAGGTGAAGAGGATTCTTCAGTCTCATCTAACCTGAGGACAAGTAAACAGCAAATGAAATGAGCAGGGGTCAGCTTCAAAACAAATCAAAGGGTGTCATTTTCCAGCTGCTGTTTAATTAACATCTGCAATGCCTTGCCCAGGGGGTTTGAGGGTGTTAAAGGTTTACGCGAGGTGACTAAATTCATGGAAGCAAAATCTACCAAGAGCTATCAAGCCCATGAGACATCACCTCTCACACAGGACATCCTACTTTTGCATTGTTCCCAGGACCTCCGGGGAAGCTGGTCACTCTCGCAGGTGAGACGCTGGGCTGGGTTGACCTTCACTCTAACTCAGTGCAGCCCTTCTACACTGCTGTACCCGGAGCTCCAGCTCCAAGCGAGCCTGCTGCGTTTGGTACCTATGTAACTCTGGAAGGTGTGGGCTCCCCATTGATTACCTTGGTCCCAGAGATGCCTTTCTTCCCTGGTTCTCCCTACAACACAATGCAAAAGTGCTAGGTTACATTTCCACCTGTGACCAAGGTTTTTTACCCTAATTTCTTATTTGGGTTAAGAGCTCTTATTTTGAAATCACCGGTGACTCTGAGGTCAGGGTTGTTGGGCAGCAGTGCCTCAGGATCAGAAAAATGGCTCTGCTGTTTTTTTTTTTCAAGCCTTCCCTTGGTGATCCTATTCCACTTGATGTTCAGGGATCAACTCGGCCCTTTGAACTGAAGAAAGGTCTTCATGGACTGTGGTTAGGAGAGGCTTTCCAGAAGCCAGTTATGATGCTTTTGTGAGGGGCCACCTTGCTTGATTGTAAGAAGGAACTACTATGCCCTAAAACCAAAAGCAAGCCCTTCAGGGCTGTTGTGGCTGCACACTGTGCTAGTTCCCTGCATGGCAGACAGATGTGACTCAATGATGAGAACCCATGATGTTGAATAACAAGTAAGAAATGTTGCGTCCAGGCATTGTAACACAAATAGCATGGTGCTACGCATTTGTTCCTCCCAGACCAAGGGTAAAGAGAGTCAGCCCCGAAACATAGCCTAAAGCACACCCTAATGACAGTCTGCACAGGATCTACCTCCTCACTTGCAATGAAAGAGCGGACAGAGCAAATGAGAAGCTAGATCCCTTGATGAGCAAACCATCATGCCTAATTAGATGTAGTTTGTCCAGTCTCTTTTGTTGACCACTGTTGTGCTGAGACCTGTCTCTTCCCCAACCAGGCTTGTATAACGTGTATGTCTCTGGTACCATCTTGTCACTTGTTCCTACTTGCTATTGCAAGGCCAAAACCTGGGGCTGTTAGCTTGGTCTGGAGTGGTGTACCAAGGGGTTCAGCATGACTGACTGGGCTGTTAGCTTCTACTTACATCTTTACCTCTTAGTCCGGTCTCGCCTGGTTTCCCAGGTAATCCTGGTTCACCTTTCTCTCCCTTCAGACCTATATCCCCCTAAAGAAAACAAGACTGTTGTTACGTTCCTCTTCTGCATTTCATAGTCCTCACATTTTAGACATTGCAGGGCAGATTCAGACAGCATGCCAGGCTCCATGGCCATGCAATTGCTTCCACACTCCTGGCTGAAGCTTCAGCTCAGAGCACCCACCCTGTGCTAGGAAGGACTGTGCTCACGGTATTTGCTTAGCGGACTAGGGTGAAAAGCATCCATCTCTAATCCAGTCCATCCAGACCCCATGAGCAGCCTTGGCCAACACTGCAGGACAGACTCTTCTGAGGTTTTCCACCACCAGGAAGTTTTGCAGCTCAAATAAGGTGGCCCATTAGCAGAGACCCAGGAGATGGGTCCAGTCTTGAGAGAGTGGTGTGGCCACAGGTTCAGTCCCCCCTCCATGTTTTAACTTCTATTCCCATATAAAATCAGTTGAGCTTTCATGGATGGGTACCTACGCATCTGCTCTGCTTGATGTTCGTATGACAGAGACCTTCCTCATCACTCAACCACCTCGCCATGCCTTCTCCCAACCCCAAAATACCTCTTGCTGCCTTCTCCACTTTGCAACTGCATTAACACATCTTGTTAACATAGCCTCTCTTGGATGTCTCTCATTTATCTCTTTTGGCATTCAATTTCTCTATGGCCATGAAGCTGATCCAGCCTAAGTATTCCATTCACTGGGCTATGTATCATGCTGTAATATTTCCCAAATCCATGCACTCCTTCGGCCAAGCCTGGGGAGCAACTCTGAGAAATGTACACAGCGAGACAGATTCACTGAACAAACACCACATTTGGGATGTTTTCCAGACATCTCTTGGCCACTTTTGAACCTTTGCTAGGAGAAATCCTACGAACTGAGATTTGCAGAATTTTTTAAGGCCTCATTTCTTGCATCTTTTCATTATTTTTCTACGCAGGGCTCTGCATGTCATAGAGAGATTCCAGCAAAGCAGGATCTGTTCAGACCTCTCAGCTTTTGAACACTGCCTATGTTTTGACACTAGCCCCGTGGCAAAGATAAAACCCCACCGACTCAAGTTGCTTTGGGTGACACAGACATCATTCACGAGACAATGCTTTACGCATTGCAGTCACTGCACAGACTCACCTTCTGACCTGGTTTGCCAGACAAACCTACATTTCCCTGCAGAAATACAGACCGTTAGTCACAAACCAAGAATGATGCAGGTAGAATAATTTCAGGTTAGGGTCCTCTGTTGTATCTAAAGGGCGTAAACATCGCTCTCAATTCTGCAAAGCTGCTCTTTGGTTGCAGGTATTAGCAGCTGAAACAGTGTAGTAAAATGCAGAGAAGGGGAAAACAGATGATGTCCTCAGAGAAGAGGGGCTGCTGTAAGCACACACTGTCTAGATACATCTGCCTTCCCCACTTTGAAACCATTAATACTTTGATAACTAGCTTTGACAGAGGGCTGGGGACCTCAAAGATGTTAGGTTTTGCAAGTTTTTTCTGGTTTAAAACGAAAGGGACTATTAATATCCCCATAGATGGGAACACCAAGGCATTAACCCAACCCTTACTAGACGTCAGTGAACTCACGTGGGAGCCACCAGAAGCTTGCACCTTCTTAGACACAAAAGTCAGGAAGATCAAGGTCAAGGTCACCTTCAGGACACAAAGCCATTGGAAATGGGGCCTCCCTGGCTTTGCTGTTCACAGAATTACCAGTTGAGCGTTGGCCACCTATGCTTTCTTCCAGACTCACAAGCAATCCTCTCCCTGCATTTCGGAGACGCCCCCCCCCTTACCACTGTCTTCCACAGTCAGGTGAAAACTACCCTATCACACAAGACCACCACGGGATCACCAGCCACAGGGTAACAGCCCAGCTCCTTGTGACCATCCCAGTATTAATTTGCTGGTGACAGGTTTCATGGGTGAAGGCCAGAAAATTCACGTGCGTGGAGGTGCCAGAGAGATTTTGCCTCCGAACCTCCTGATTTGCCCCCTTAGGCCTCCCCTTTCCACATCTAGCATGTTGCCCCACTCACCCTGTCGCCTGGATCTCCCTTCAGCCCAGGTTGACCAGGAATGCCAAAACCTGGACTTCCCTGCAAAAATCAATGGTGATGCGTGTCTCAGTGTAACGCCTGGGGAGCTTTTCCTCTCTGCACCTCTACGTATGACAGAGAGACAGCTAGGGCTAAGCCCTGTGCCAGTCCCACCTCCCAGACTCTGCCCCCCCTCCTGACCACACTCCTTGCCACCTCAGAGAGATGCTGTTGTGGAGACCCAACTTTCACTAGAGTGCTATTTGGGGAACCTGGCATGTGCCTCAGTTTACCCATCCTGATCTTGCAGATCTTGCCTGCAATTCTTCCATCGCCATGCACAAGCTGTGGTGGCATGACCCTGCTCCTCTCATTATCTCACTCTTGGGAACATGTCCTGTGCCATTGCTCACTGTTATCAGCCTCCACTCCACCATGACTTTGCAGCCCCCTCAAGGGTCAGCCTGCTTCCCATCCTCGCTATAACTGCTGGGAGTCAGTTGCCAACGCTGTGTTTGATGCTAAGCAAGATGCAGAGGGAGATACAGCGTCTTGCCAGAGCAGCTTCCACGCTCAGGACATAAATCTCCATATCTGAAGCTGGCAGAAAAAGACAGAGAAGATCCTAAGCATTTTCATCAACCACGGGAAGCTGGGTGAGCTGAGCATTGGTAACGCTGCATCTCTCACTGACGCGGGAGGGAATTCAATCTGCCTCAGAGCTTCCTTTGTGGACACAAACAAAATAAACCTTTCTACTCATAAAGGATGTGCCAAGAAAAGCAAGCGTATTACCTTCTCTCCTTTGTCTCCTTGTATTCCTTTGTCTCCTTGTGGCCCCAGGGCCCCTGTTGGCCCAATATCTCCCTGTGAATAAAGACATTCTCAAGGCTAATAATATCATGCAGGAAGCAAAGCCCTGTTCATGTGGCTCTCTAGAGATGCATTTTGCACTTCTAATACACTCACAAAACCATTCCCTTGCCAACCCACTCATCCATCCATCTTTGGGTTTACACTGAAGCTTTCTCTGCGGTACCTGGGCTTCTGCAGTACAAACCCCATCACAGTAGTTACACCCTCTCCAGCCATGCAACTTAGTACACTGTAAAGCATCATGTATACATTTACAGTGACATAAGCAGGATAAAATTCAGGTCCCAGGCCACCACCTAAATGCAACCAACCTAAAAGGAGACATTTTTGCTAACCAATGTTAAGCAGTCTAGACAATAAGACCAATGAACGGAGGTGGCTCCAACATCGAAGCCCAGTGAAAAGGACAAAACTCATTGTCTCTAAGGGGTGAGGGAGGTATGAAGCACTGAAGGGTATTTCATGAATGTCAGCCATCAAAAAGCCAAGAGGATTTAGTCCTGCAGTAAACATGCCTTACATGGATAAGGGAGACCTTTTATTTCTCTGCATGTTGGCAATGAGCTATCAAGAATAAAAAAAAAAAAATTAGGATATTCCAGACCATGTTCCACCACGAGGCCACTGCAAAAGTGAACTGTATCTGCTGTGCTATAAAGCAGATGTACAATATGGACAACCTAGGCAGGTAACAGCTCTGTCTCAGAGATCTGCCTGGTTTGAGAAATTCAACTTCGACCAGTCACAGGGAGGACAAACACTGGGTCAGGGACCCAGAGAGGTGGGGAAATCTCCATCTGCTGAGTTGCTCGGCACACAAAGTCCTGAGCAACCTGACCCAGCTTTGAAGCTGACTCTGTTTTGAGCAGGAGGTGGGACTAAAGACCTCCAGAAGTCTGTTCCAGCCTCAGCTGTGTTTTGATTTTATGTCAGTGTCTCCCTTGGCTGGAACTAGCTTCTGTGAGTGGGCTGGATCTGTGCTTCAGTGATCTCTGCCTTCTAAAACTAGCACATGGAAATCCCAAATTTCCCCACAGACTGAGGCTAGGAAGAGAATGACAGGCACAAATGTTAATAAAAGCGAAAGAAATATCAGCAGGGCAAGACTATTGCTACTTTTTCAACCTCTCCTCTCCAGGCAATCACAAGGGAGATATGATTCAGACGGTGAAACATGGTCCAGCTCACACTTTTTCAGGTGAAGATCTCATCTAAGTTTCAAGTAGTGCTAATTAATGGACTTACCCTGACACCTTTCTTGCCTGGAGGTCCCAAAACCTGAGGATAAAAAGAAGTCACAGAAATGCTCTCTTATTTGGCAAAAAAACTTCCTTTCAAAGGAGGTTCTATTCATGTTACCTTTTCCAAAGCAAGACAATCTCAGCCTTGCTATGGGATAGGAAACCCATCACCTGCACTGGATCATAAAACACCAAAAATGGCTACAAGCCAAATCCCGAAGCCCGTGAAGCTTGCGAAGGAATCCCACCAACTTCAGTAGGTGTTAGCTCCCGGGATGGGACTGAACGACCACTCACATGCAAGGGGTAACTGGCAGATAGCTGCTCTAGCCTTTGCTAACACACACCAAGGACCAACCTTCGGACAGCCACGAATCTTAATGACTGCACTACAAGCCTGCAGAGCAGCCCGGAGCTGGGTTCAGACACTACAGAGCTGCTTTCCTACCTTGTGTCTCCAACACAATTCCGTCAGCGTTGCTAGGGAAGAAACCTAAGGTGCCCTGCTCGTTCCACCCAGGACACATCAGTCTGTCCTGGTGGTGGGTCTCAGTCCTTAATGCAACCTCCAGCTGCTCCCACAGCCCTTACAGCAATGCTGTGGGGCATGCAGAGATGGCCACCACCAAGGTTTCTCCTTAAAGCTGCCCTAGCATTTGGAGGGACATGAAGAGGAGGCTGTAGAAGCCCTGTTTCCGCATGGGAATGAGGCAAATAAGACCCATCAGCAGTGCCTCTTCAGCAGGGACCAACACAATCCCACTGTGAATGGGGAGCTTGAGTGGGGGACAGGTCTAGAGCACAGGGCTTCAGTGGTGGGAAGGCTTTATCCTTATGTTTCCTGCACAGCAGCGAAGCTCCTTTGAAGAGCCAGTGGGCAACTGTGGTGCAGGGCTGGGCATACAAGAAGAGGAGCAAGGGAGCAGAAAACATAGTTGTCTGGAGGGTCAAGGAAAAGGTCCATTAGTTCTTCCTGCAGTTCTGTGGGACACATCTCTCTTGGTCCTTGGTCTACTGGCACCACTGGTGGTGATGCTGCATGGCTATAGCACAAGAAGGGCTGTAATCCACTCATAGTTACCCCCATAGCTGGAGCACCTGGAAATCCTGGGTTCCCCTGCAAGGCGAGAGGACATAAAATGAACAATCTGGGGCAATGAAAAATTTCTGCTCATTGCTCTCCCCCCTCCATTCCCTAAACCAGCTCAAAACTTATCGCAGAAGCACAAGAACAAAACAGAGAGGAGACGCTGAGCTTGTGGTGAAGCTCAAGTGCATCTCTGCTGGCTTCACCTCTGCATAAGCCCCCCATAAACACACTCAACTGCAGTTGCAAGAGCTGCACATGTGGAACAAGCTGCGGAAAGTCAGGACATCTTCCTGAGATAGTGAAACATGTTGTTCTCATACTGTTTGACTTACTTGGTCACCCTTCTGCCCTGGAGGTCCTGGGAGTCCCTGTAAGACATTGTCGTGGTTTAACCCCAGCCAGCAACTAAGCACCATGCAGCCGCTCGCTCAGTCCCCCCAGCCCAGTGGGATGGGGGAGAGAATCGGGGAAAAAAAGTAAAACTCATGGGTTGAGATAAGAACAGTTTAACGGGACAGAAAGGAAGAAACTAATAATGATAGTAATAACAATAATAAAATGACATTAATAATAATAAAAGGATTGGAATATACAAAACAAGTGATGCACAATGCAATTGCTCACCATTTGCTGACCGACACCCAGTTAGTTCCCGAGCAGTGATCCCTCCCCACCCAACTCCCCCCAGTTTATATACTGGGCATGACGTCACACGGTATGGAATACCCCTTTGGCCAGTGTGGGTCAGCTGTCCTGGCTGTGTCCCCTCCCAACTTCTTGTGCCCCTCCAGCCTTCTTGCTGGCTGGGCAGGAGAAGCTGAAAAGTCCTTGACTTAGGCTAAACACTACTCAGCAACAACTGAAAACATGTGTTTTATCAACATTCTTCTCATACCGAACCCAAAACATAACACTATACCAGCTACTAGGAAGAAAATTAACTCTATCCCAGCTGAAACCAGGACAGACATCAAAAGAGAATTTCCACCAGACTGAAAACAGATTCAGCACTTTTAGTCCCTGCTGTAGTGAGAAGCCCCCAGCCAGAGGGAGGGAAGAAGCTCTTCAGCCCAATTTTTTTACTGACTACAAGACACCTCTGACAGAGAGCTATAAGGGCTCTTTGGTGAGAGATGGAAATCCCCATGCCTATCTCTAGCACGCCTGGCTGCCACCTACCAGAAGACCAAGTGCAGAGCGGCAAGCTCTCATCCCAGGTAAAGCTATCAAAGATGGTCCTTTGCAAGCAAGAAAAGGTATGAAGACAGCCATGGGATGCATGGGAGCTACCAGACCAGGTCAGTGTTTTGCCTAACCCAGCCCCAGGGCTCTGCTCAAAGCTGGAAGCTGCAAGTACACGTACCCGCTGTGCTTACAGGGCCTTGCTCCTGCGAAGTGCGCTAGCTCGAGGAAGACCGACAGCCTATTTCCATTTTACACTACCATAGCTATTCTTAGGAAAAAATGCTGCCGTCTCGTTTGATCTTTGAGGTTATAATCAAATGCATGTACAGAACAAGTACAGCTGGGGGAGCTGTAAAAACAGCAAACATGAAATACAGCTCAATAAAAGCAACCTGCGAATACTCAGTACGGACTGGCAAAGAGTATTCAAGGTTTGTTTGTCAGTGTTTGCTAGTCCCAGACCGTCCCGGGGATTTACCATTGCTGCAAGGTCTATCCCATGCACGCGAGCTCCTTCAGCAGCAGCGAGCTCCCCAGCCTTGCAGGTATGTGGCATATAGCTACGTCGCCCAGTTACGTCTTGCCAGACTGGGAGAAGCCTTCCGTGGGACCTCAAATTCCCTCCCTCTGGATCTCCAACCAGATACCTCAACTGCTCCGTTCTGAGCCCAAAAACAGAGACAGCGCTTCTTCCCCTCCTACTCTGTGCTCCAGTGCTGGCCAGTCTCACCTTTTCCCCTTTAACACCACCTTGCCCTTTGTTACCCTAGAAAACAGAAGATGGTTTAGTTAAGACAAAGATCCACTAGCACAGCAGGATGAGCCTGGAAGCTTGTGTGCTGCAGAAGAGTGTGCTGAGCGTGTGCCCTCCACTGGAGATTGTGAAAGCAGGGGGAAAAGCAAATTAAAAAAAAAAAAAAAAAAAAAAAAGTTTTTTTACATATATGTCATATATAGTATATAGCATATGTTATATATATATATATGGTCCATGCATTTATATATCGTATATTGCATATTAATTACCTGTATAGTATCTATAATATATTAAGATATCTTGTATAATCAACATATTACTGTATATAATCGATAATGCCTAATATTAAATTGCATGTATATTATATAGTTACTATATAGTTGTATCATAATCATTTACTATATAATATACATATATTACTATATGTATATATGGACTATCCTGAGCTTGGTCAGACTGTTTCCTCCCAAGGATCTTGAAAGCTGAAGATGAGACAGTCTCTTGGAAAAGTTGAATTTACAGCACAGATAATGTGCAGGTCTGGGGTTGCGGTGTGGGTTCAGGCTTAGCTCAGAGGCTGAACACAACCAAGAGGAGCAAGGTGAGATACTGGTCCAGGACCCAGTTACAGTGGGTCCTATATTTATATATTCTTTTTTTTGTCTTAATTTTTAAAGCTTCCTTCTGATTCAATTCATTTGGAGGCACACCCTTGGCCCAACTGGTTCTCCCTTCCCAGGTGGTCCTGGCCCAAACTTAAACACAAGAGAGCAGCTGTGATTGCCTCCTGCAGCCCCTGCTGTCACCTCAGAAAAAGCTCAATGAGCTCATGGGCAACGTCAACCGTTACCTCACCAGCGAGCACCTTGCCAAATTTTGCTTTTTCTCAAGCGGAGTCCATGAAACACCCAGCCATAGACCCATATTTGTGTGGATCAGGACTGGGCAATTCAAGGAGGTATTTGCTCTTGTGAACAGCAAGATGTGAGCAACACACTGGCTGTTAGCACTTGCTAAGACTTTACAGATTTAAGGTTCTTTCCATTTTATGAAATAAAAAACCACCACTGCAAAGGGAAGCAAACTACTTTGTTTCAAGCCGAATGAATCATTTCCTTGGATATTATTTTTTCCTTAATTTTCCAACTCTCTTGGAACTATGAAAATAATTTATTTTGGGTTCAACATAGACGTTTTTTGACCTTAATGGACCTGAAATAAATCAGTGACTCAGATCCATTTGGCCATCAGCAGTAACTCAGAGAGTATATCCTGAGTTACGTGGAGAAGGGGGCGAGCAGAGCGCCGTACAACCCAATCCTGAGTGGTTGCTCCTCCAAGACCCATAACAACCTGGGACCATGCTGAGATGGCTTATGGACCACCTAAACCCATGCCTGGCACTCCCTGTACCAGGGAAAATTCAGACCCTCTGAGACTTTCTCAGGTGTCAAACTTCCAGCATGAGCTCAAGCCAGATGCTTCAGGAAAAACCAAACATCGATTCAAAACTGAATTTAGAGACATTTCTCCTGGTTCAGGAGAAAGTCTCCTTCCTCCTACAGCAATTGTCCCTATACATGCCAAGATCAGCTGATTCCTCCTGCACCCCCAGCTTTCCAGGTATTTTGCTGCATGGAGAAGCCCTGGAGTCAAACTTCCACATCTCCATGAGTAGCGAGAGCTGGGAGATAAGCAGCAGTTTGAAAGAAAATCTTCCTGCCTGCCATGAGTCCCGTCCTGACCAGTCCTTGCCATGCATCGTCTTCCCTGGGTGCATGACAGAGTTGTCAGGCTTGGACTGGAGCTACATCTGTCCAGTCCTTTTCCTCTGGCAGCACCAGGACACCAAAATCATTCCTTCCCACCAACCCCAGGATCTTAAGCAAGGTGAGAGAATTGGTCAAGTCAAGGTTTCCTTTTCCCCCAACAGTTGGAAAACGATGGGCACTTCCAGAAGAAAACTCAAACTTCAGGATGGGTTGTATCACTTCTCACAGGGCTCATCTTTCTCCACTGAGAGAGGCATTCTGGCACTATGACATTAAATGATTCAGGCATTTAATTACATGGGAATGAGTCTGGGCCTAGATGGTTCAGAGGAAAGTGTCCAAAATGCAGATGTGAGATAATCTGCTCCTTACATCTTCCTACCTCCTCATCCCATCAGAGCTGGGATCAAGCTCTGGTGCATGTTCCTCCCAAGCACATTTAACATGAATTACTACAGTTCTGCAGAGTCTCACTGGCCACAAAAATGCCATTTATTATTTTATTAAAATACAGCATCTCGCTGTCATTCCAGGTCTCTGCAGCAACCCTGCAGCAATGACTTCCACAGACCAGTGACTGCTGATACGTAATATTATTGCTTTTGAGTAAGGGGTCAACATTCCTGCAACCTACGATGATAGTTAGAGCTAGATGCTTTCCTTGGCACCTGAGTACCAGGCACAGGGACTCAGGTTCAGCATGTCAGTACCCACCTTTGGTCCTGGTGCTCCTGGAGGTCCCACTACCCCCTGAAAAACAGAAGAAACAGTGAAAACTCAGACTTTAAAAGCCAATATCTTCCCTTCTCTGACCCTTTCCATTTGTAACCACAGATGCTCCCCCGGAGTAAAACCTAAAAAAGAGGTATTGGAGGTGACTTTGGAGACACTGAGTCCTCCAAGGGGACTTTAGCAGCAAATCTCACTGCAAAATTGCCAACTCACCTGCTCTCCTTTTTCCCCCTTTGGGCCAACAGTGCCAGGATTGCCAGTTCCTGCCATCCCCTGCAAGGTAAGCACAGCATTGCACTCAAGAAAGCCTATTCCCAAAATTGTAGAGCATGATATGTCCTACCCAGCTATCTGCTTCAGAGCTCTGCTCTTAGCCATCCTGCAAAGCAGGAGGGGAAAAATTTGCTCTGTAACCATTCAGTTAAGACACATGTCTAGCCAGTAACCTTCAGGCAAGGTGCAAACAATGACTTGGAGAAGAGAATTAAAAACAAGGGTCTGTGGATGTTTCCCGTGACCATTTGAAGCAGGGTGGGGGATTCAATGAAGCAGCCCTATCCAGGGGACAGGGAGCATGCAGGGCTTGGGCTGTGTTTGGGAGAAAACCCTGCTCCTGACAGCAAGAACTGCAAAGATCTTCCACTGGGTGGAAACAAGAGGACTGTGAGGAAAACAAGGGCTTGGATGGAGATGGAGCATCTCTTCTGCCATGCACAAACTCGAGCGCATATGAGCAGGGAGTGGAGGGGCATGGGGGGAAATCCCTACATGCCTCCACTTTATTTGCACTGTCTACCCTGCTATTACTTTGTCTCAGCTATTCTCAGTTCCTCCTCGGGCTGATGGATTCAGCAAGCATCTGATACAAGTAATGACCTTCTCTCCTCTTGGTCCGGGCAGCCCAGGAACTCCATCTAGCCCTACAGGGCCTGGCAATCCAGGTTTCCCCTGAAAAGTAAGATACATCATCAAATCTTTTTCTTCTGAACTGTTTGTTACCAATCATACTAAAGAAACAGTTTATTTTTAAGTCTGCAGGAACACAAGCAGAGAAATGTATATCCTGATGTGCCCATCTTAACAGTACCTTTGCAACTCAGGATTTATAGAGATGTTTATGTATTCCCAGATTTCCCTTTTCCTCACAAACAGGCTATGGATCACTGGTTTTGCTCAGGAAGGGAAAATAAAGATGTGTTTGCTTGTTACATGGGAATATAGAGCCTGGGTACGCATGTTGATTTGGCAGTGGGTGTCTTCTCCAGTGGCTCTTCATGGCTGCGTTGCTGTAAGAGGGTGACCGTAGTAATGTTGCTGGTGTTGAAATGAAGTCTGTCATATGGAAATGGCTGCTCTGTGGGATATAGCTCTGCAGTATGGCAAAGGTAACAAAAAAAGCACCCATGTATGATGACGGAGAGTAATAGGCACCTTGGACGGGATGCAAGAACAGGACATGCATATAGTCCTGGAGTAATCTTCCAGGTTTGAGCTATTTGTCATGCAGGGACCTCCCAAACCAAACATGGTTTCTTCTACCCTTAGTAGTCCTCCATGGACTTCTTTTCTTCTCTCATCTCCCCTTGAACTCAAACTTCCTACACCCCAAATATCCTTGTGGGACTTCTGTGAAGAACCAACTCCTTTTGTTTGTCTTGAATCTGCTGCCAGTTTGGTCCATTTGCCATCCCAAGCTTTTGATCCACCTTCTTGCCCTCCTCTGGACCTGCCCTAGTTCTTCTCTGTCCTCTTGAGACCGGGGTGGGGGAGAATGTGGGAAGGAGCAGGGTTGCTCTCAGCTCCTCCATAGATGATGGAGACAGTGGAGGTTCAACGGTGAATCACTGTCACTTTGGAGTAGCCTTCATCAGGCGACATTTGTTATTGTCTGCCAACATGATTGACTACACCATAGAGTTTATCATCATGGTGAGCACTGTGATGGATGCACTTCTAACCTCTGTTCCGTGCCATGAAGAAGAGCATGTCCTTGCTTTTGGCAAAATGAATGGCTGTTATCCCATGTCTTTGCTGGGTTTCTAACATTTCCCTTTTGGCAATTCCAGAGTGACAGGTCAACAGGATTAAGCTGACAAAGTGAGAAATGCTTAATTGGCCCTGCTTAATCTGCCAGACCTCATCAGCAGAGTGAGGCATCTCAAAGTGGTGGCTGATGAGAACTGGCAGTAGACGTTGTGCCTCTACGCCCACCCCATGTGGCAGAGAGCGTCCCGAGGCCAACGGCCCCTTCCCACAGTGGCCGGCAGCTCTTCCTCAGCAACTGGCCGTTGGTGGACCACTCACCGGCTCTCCCATGCCTCCTCTGTCACCCTTGAGGCCATTCCTCCCACGAGGGCCCTGCACGAAGCACAGGACAGTCTTACTGCATGTCCCAGCAGCCCTTTATGGGTCTTGATGGACATCTGGTAAGTGTGGAAACTGGAGCCTATTGGGCAGCTTAGAAATAATAAAAAGGCTTTTCATCACATGTAAAAGTGAATGGCAACCTCAGGTACTTACCCTGATACCTGAATCCCCTGGTTCACCCTGAAACACAAAGGACAAGGAGAATTACCATGGGGTGGTAATTTAGAGAGGTGGTCTTCTCTAAATTTAGTCCCAGCAAAAACCTCCTGCAGGCTGACAAGCCCAGAGACCAAAACTCCCACGCCCAAGGAAGACAGAGCTTTAGTAGAGGTGTCTGCTATCTTGCATGCTCCAGATACCTCAACTTGCAATATCTGGTGTCAACCCCCACCCTTAGGGTAGAGGAGGGGATTTTAGGTCTCTTGGTGTCTGCTGAGACTTTTTGACCCACCCCCAGTGCAAGGAGACATTTGGTGACAATCATCAGTCCAGTTTTGGCTGTGCACAGCACAAGTGATCCTATGAATTTCACTCCAGCCACCAAACAACCCTCCTAGTGACCTTGAGCTGGAAAAGTCTTAGTGGCCACTGAATCCAGTCCCTTGTCAGACATGGGCTGACCATAACCTTTACATGCTCCATCATCGATTCTTGCTGTGTTGAACAGCAGGGCCCTGGTGATGGGAATATTTTGCAGAGTGCCTCCTTTTATGCCTCAATGGCAGAATGCCATGATGGAGAGAAGACATGTGTGTTCCCAGGGCCCTTGAATGAACAGAGTATCCAGGGATCAGGGTCTGTGCCGGGTCTCCTCTTTCTGCAGTACATCACAGAACTGTGCTTCAAATAACCATGCTCACCTTGATGGAGATCCCTGGTGGCCCCTGTGGCCCTGGTAAACCTGGTAAACCTGGTGGTCCAGCTACCCCAGGAACCCCTGGCTGCCCTTTCTGTCCCTGCAACAATGAAAACCAGGAGAGGGAGGAATGTGGGCTCTCTCCCAGCTCCCTTTGCTTCTCTGCCAGCCCTTGAGAAGCTGAAGGGTCCACCACACCTGGGGTATGATACTCACGGGGGGACCAGGCTGCCCATTTCGGCCAGGAATCACCTCCACTCCTCCCAGGACATAGCCTGGTTCGCCCTACGCACAAAGGGAAGAGGGGACACGCTCAGCTGAGCTGTGATGGGAGGTCTGGGTGCAGACAGGCAGTTTCATGACTTAGGGGCAATTTCATGATCAGCGTAAGCAACTTTAAAACCAAACAGCCCCTCCCTGCGCTGCAAACCCAAACCACCTGCTTGCCGCAACTCTTTTGCAGAGGTACCAGAAACCACGGCCATGACATAAGCTTTGCTTACTAGCATGGAAGAAAACTAATCCTAGAGAAAAAAAGGAGGTTGGCCTTCAGCAGGATCCATTCCCTGATTTGTAGCCATACAGGCAGCTCAGGTGGATGCAAGGAAGGAGGAGGAATGTGCATTGGGTGTTGAGGGAAGGACAGGACAACTCCTCCTGGGATCTGCCCATAACTTGAAGTCTTACCTTTTTGTGTCCTAAATATATGCAAACAGGCTTGTTCATAGTGGAAACTCAAAGGCAGAATGACACAACTAAGTTCTACCTTCTTCTGCAAATAACCAACTGAAATGTGCCAAGGGCCTGTGGTAAGGACTGAGCACTTTTCTCCATAAAGACATTAGTTTCCTCCCAGCAAAGCCGAAGGACAACTCTCCAAGCTGAAGACTAGCAGTGTAGGGCTAGTTACATATAGCTCAGAAGTTCATATTCACCAAAGGTCACTGTGCAAATTCTTAGAAATTAGAGATCAGGGCAATACAATAGCTTTTTTTCCCAATGAAACCCAGGAATGAAACTCACTCTGTCTCCTTTTGGCCCCACTGGTCCTGGATAGCCAGGAGATCCCTGGAATTAAAAATAAATCCTGCAGCATTAAAGAGCAAAGCACCCACAAGACCACCATTGTGGGATGTTCAGGTTACAGACCCGTCTCTTAATAAAATTTCATTCACTTTTAAAGTGGTCATGAAAATAGGTTTTGGTCCCAAAGTTGATGAGAATCATGGATTATGCAGTAGGACTGATATATATGACTGAAGGCAGAGTTCACAGTCCTTGGCCTTTTTCTGGACAGCTCTGGTTCATTGAGGATTACTTGGTTAGAAATGTGCCCATCTTGTGTTGCATTATTTGCCAGATCTCTGAACAGAAGGAAACCTGTCTGGAGCTATTTGGTGACAGCAACAGCCCCTCATAAAGGCAAAATGGGTCACTTGGTCTTCCTGTCTTGCTCAGCGCAACCGGCCTTTGAAAGCCTTGAAAAGCAAAGCTTTAGGGTCTTACTGTATTGATGATCTTGCTGCATTCAAAATACTTACAATATCACCTTGGATGCCAGGGAGACCCTGCAAAACAGGAGAAAGAGATCTGAGAGCCATGCTCACTCTTCTGTTAAACAGCACTTTGACAAAGTTTGTTAAAACAAATACATACCATGAGTCCGGGGGGACCAGGAGGACCTGTCCGCCCCGGTCTGCCCGGCAGCCCAGGAATGCCGTCCTTCCCAGGCAGACCCTAAACATATGGACAGTAACAGCATGCAGGTTATGGCCGCAGACCGGCAAACCCAAACAGCTTCATGCAGAATTAGCTTTCTGTACCGCTTGAGAGAATCCCCAATTGCCAGCACACACACACACACATATTAGTTCCCTTTTGCCCGATTTTCAAAGCCAGCATGGAGCAAGATATATCAAAACACCAACATAAAAGATCTGAAGATGATTCTTTGCTAGATCTCTTCCTTGGTTCTAATCATTTAATTGCATATTAATTAACTGAGTGGATGGTTCATGTTGGTGGACTCACCCGCTCTCCTTTCTCTCCCTTTGTAGTAAAGCTGTATGGGTCATAGCCTCCATGAGCCAGTGAGCCCCTGAAGCTCTTGAAAGGAATAGGAAAATAGAACAAATGATCAGGAAATTATTATCCACCAAAGGATGGCAAATAAACTCAAACCAGAGTGAACATGAAACACGGACTAGCACACTCCTTGGCTTATGCAACAAAAGGAAGAAGCAAAGTTTGCCATCCAGGAAACCTGTTCATATCCTCAGACTATTTAAAGTCCCTTGGAGGTCATGTATTATTTATTTTGTCTCTGGCTTGCACTGAAATTGGGAGAACAGGATGGAGAACACAGAGTTGTGTGAGGACAAAATGCAGTCAGGGAACATATTGATGCCTCAAGAAGTCTTGGCCCATGTAACATCTACAGTTCAGGATCTTCTTTTTGGCTCAGAGAGACTCTAAATATTCTTGGTTACATATCTGCAAGACTTCAGGGTAGTGTCAACGCAATTCTTCTCCCCCATGGAATAAACTGTGGAAAGGAGTTCGGCAGAGATGAAATAAAGACCCTAATTCAACCATCCATGGACAACATTCATCTCACTTCATTTTAGACCGCCACAGCATGAACATCACCATCTGAGCTGTTCTGCCAATGTGGACACCTACCTATGAACTGAATCGTGACCAGACTTTGCTGACCACACTGACTAGCTGTCCACCAACTACTACGGAGACCCTCACTTTCGCCAGTGAAGCTAACATAGACTGTTCAGTCTTGCTGGCTACAGCCACATCAGTAAACTCACTAGACCAGCACACGGGCTCTGACCTGTCCTACTGTTCTCCATGTCCTCTGGCTTTCTGCTTGGTAAGAGGAGTGGGTAGATTTGCCTCCCAACATTTTATTTCTGAAGTAAGGAGCAGCAGCAGCTTGTTGGTCTGTTCAGTGGCTCACACGGAGTCTAGATCTATCTGAGATGCCACAGAACATCTGGGACGTCTGTACGGGGCTGGCAGATATGAAGCAGGATCTGTGGAAGACCTGCATTTCATTGGTTTGCTGGGAAGGAGCACAGGAGGCTGCTGCATTTCCCGCGCTGAAATGACATCTTCTAGGATGACCTCCCCAAACATGGACATGGTTTCCAAAGTTAAAGGTCTTGACACTGATATAACTCCACTGCACACCACACAGGTACCAGAAGTGACCTGATCAGAGCAGTGATCAATGTTTCTTTGAAATATAATCCCCTGAACAGACACAAGTGAACTAATTCTCACCTTTAAACACCAGGGACCACAAGCCTCTTCTTCTTTTTGGATATGTGGTTCAGCTGATGATGGATCAGGGACGTGTGGCTTAGTCTCTGTTTCACCAAATGGCAATTCTTTGTTGGCTTCATGTCTGGCAACCTACAACGTGGAGTTTGGCTTAGACTAGTGATCCTCCAGGTTTTGGAACCAGACATCAAACAGCAACCCTCAATAAGTTTCAAGAGGTCACTGTGCTTTTATATCACCAATCTTTTCATTGAAACAGCCATAAAATATCTCTGCTGGAGATACTCTGCAGACAAGCTCACATCCATACCAATGACCCATCAACCGGAGTTAGAAGAGGGCAAAGAATTTATAATACATCCAAGTGCTTTGCCCCTGCAGTAGCCTTATGCAACAAAACTTTCAAAGCTGTATTCTGGCTTCCCCAATTCCACTCTGTTCATTTCAAAGATTTTGTTCCTTATCTCTAGGGTTGGACAGTAAGTGAGGTCAGGATTGGACCCAGTGTCCTAAATCTGTTCTGACGTTGCTTTGAAACTTTGCTCAGGGAAGAAGATTGCCCTAGTGCCTGACCCGCACCAAGCAAGCTGGCTTATATTCAAAGGTCTGTGAAGTAGCTCACCTCCTCAGGTGGTAGCTGGGCCCCTGAAGGCTGAGGGTCAGAACAAATGACTTCTATCAGCTCTCGGAGGATCTGGGGGAAGTCATCGAATGTGCTGACGTAGAAAACGTTCTGGAGATTCTGCTGCAGCAAGATGCTGTTGAGCTCAACGGGGTCAGCTCCTGAGACACCCACAGCAATGACGCGGATCCCTGAAACACATCGCTCACTCAACGGAAGCAAAAATGTTTGAGATCAGTTTCCAAACCCCTCATCACAGTCTTCCTGTTAATAACCTCTGCTGGGATCAGGTACTCCAGTAGCCACACGAGAACTCATCTGAAGCAGCACGTGTGAGTTATAGCAAAGCAAGACACCCAAGCTAGGAACAGAAAGAAGAAAGGATAAAGGAGTGAAGAAAGCCAACAATGCACTCAAAGTGCACACATCACATAACGTACCGCCCTCAACCCCCTGGAAATAAGACCTCAGGGAAATGCAACAGGGCAACTCTTACCCAAAGCATGGGCTACTCTGGCTGGTGGCAACACATCATCCTGGGATTGCCCATCAGTCACGAGCACCATCATGTGAGGGAAATCTGGTCTCATTCCTCTGGAGGACTGAAATAACTCCTTTAGCATGTAGGCTATACCGCGACCTGAGCAAACATGGAGAGACATGGTGTAAACCCGCCTAAGTATTAGGTCTGCAGGTGGGCACTGTGGATCTCCTTCCACGGATGGAGGAAAAAGGGCATTCAGTGTGGCTGCATAAATGGGTAGTAGCCCCTAGGATGGGGCAATGTCTTTTGAGGGAAGACAGCAGTAAATGACATATTGGCTGAAATGGTTCAAGCTGAATTCAGCAGATAGTTTTGGAAAGGAAAAAAAACAATATTCAGGAGATTTGAAGCCAGGTTGGATAGGTCCTTGAACAACCTGGTCTAGTGGAAGGTGTCCCTGCCTAGCTGGAACTAGATCATCTTTACGGTCCCTTCTAACCTAAACCATTCTACAATTCTATGTTTACTGCTCGTGTACCTTTAGGGAACCAGGTATAGCCTACTGTCCTACTGGGAATGAGCAGGAGGAAAGTGCTGTCTGTCTCTGAGCTTTTTAACTACATAAAACAAAAGTGTCTGAATTTCCAAGACGCTGAGCTAATGAAGAGCTCTGCTATTTGTACAACAGAGGTGAACAAAGGACATTATGTCATGACACACCATGAAAATAGGACGGTGCCCATTGTTTTGTTGTTAGGGTAACAAGGCAATAACCATTGGAATTTGCTGATTAAAATGTGCATATAGTGGGCAATAAGGATGCTTCAGCATCAACTATCCTTACCTAATTTTTATGGGCTTTGTCTCTAAGCAGGGTATAAAAACCTCCCTCAAGTGCAGGCAAGGTTATAAAATAATGAAGAGAAACCCAGCAGTAAAACTAGGACATGGGTAAAGGACATCAGGCTAGTTGGAAAGACCATCCCTGGAAATAAACTAAATTCAATCCTCTGTTCTCAAATTTTAAAGAACTTTGGGCCATAACTTCCTAACCAAGTAAATAGGTTCAAAACACTCAGACAAATATTTTCCATGGCCTCCAGCCTCTGTCTTGGGCCAGAAGGTCCAGCCCATGTGTGCAGCTCAGCCATACACACCCGTTTTTGTGTTGCCTCCAGCATAGCTCAGTCCCTTGATGGCTTTCAGGGCACTGTTGCGGTCACGGTGCTGGTTGAAATAGAAGGCTGCCCTGGGCTCCTCACTGTATTGAGCAACAGCAACCTGCCAAAGAAAAGGGGGTTAAAAAACGTGGAGGCCTCAGGCACACAGCAAATATGCCTTCACTCAATAAACTGCCTTGAGTTAGATAATACAACTAGTTGCATTGCAACAGGAGTGGAATGAGGTTGTATTTCTTGCAGGCTGAAAACAGGCACAAAAATGGCTGTCAGGTTGGCAGCCACACAGGGCACAATCCATATGCTTAATGATAAGCAAAGTACTATTTCAGACTCTCTAGGGCATCAGAGATTTCTGCACCAGCTGGTGGATACAGCATAGGACCGATGGGAGACCAGCACACTTCGGCAGCTCATGGCTGGCTGGGAGCATCTCCTGCCGCAGCACCCATCCCTCCTGAATTAAACTCTTCGTATCTGTTGGCTGCAAAAGGAGGCCAGCTACTCAGCTCATATGATAGCCACCTAAATTGAAATGTCTTCATCTCCCCAGAATTATTTAGTAACCCAGGGTAACTTTGTCATGTACCTAAACACTCAAGACCATCTGCAAGCAAAGAGTGCAAGAAGTTCCCATTTCCTGATCAACTGAAAGTGAGCAATGTAGGTCTCCCTTTCAGAGGGCTAGTTCAATTATTACATTAATTAAACACAAATGACCCAAAATAAATTATCTACTGAGTCTTCCCATTGGCTTTGCTGAGTTGTCCTTTAAAGCTGTAGGCTTCATTTGCCCTCGAGGTGTTTCACAGCGTGGCCTAGGGGTCTGGTCCTCTGCTTGTCTAGAGGAGGCAGCTGCTGGCGTATGCTGCATCTCCCATCTGGGCCCCCACCTGGGTCTCTAGCCATTAGCAGTCTGAATGTGGTCAGAAATGGGGTTCTAGAGGGGGACACGCACCTGACACATCCCCGGGCTCCATAACCTAGACAGCATTTCAGTAGGTGGGGAATTTGCTTTATTCCTGATAACTCGGTCTTGGAAAAATAACCAAGAAATGGAAATATATCCAAATGAGTACGCTGACATTTAGGAGACTTTTATTCATGTCTTTGTTGGACACACACATGTCTTTAGGCAGAGCGCTTAGCCTTTCTGATCCACAACAAGTGAGCGAGCAGACTGCTCTCATTGCAGGGGTGAGCAAAAGGTGAACACTTGGAAGGAAAACTCCTTCAGGAAATAGAATAACAAAATCTTGCCTGTGTCCCTTCAGGCCCAATCTTAGGGAAATAGGAAATGATCCGGAAGAGGAAATCCTTCACTTTATTGAAATTGCTCTGGCCAATACTCGAGGACTCGTCCACCAGGAACCCAATGTCTGCTTTGAGCTTGCCACAGACTGCAGAGGGAAGAGAGGATCTCTGTAAGCTGGGGGGTCCTAAAGTAGAAGCATGTTTCTTTGTGTTCAGAGCAACAAACCAAACCCAATACCTCTTGCGATGCCAAGTGTTGGTGAGTGAGCAGGCAGCACCTTCACCCCACAGGGCAGCGCTGAGAGCTTCACTGCATTTTGTGGGGTTTGTGTCTTCCCTTTCCCTGACATTGTCCACTCTCACTACTCAATGAATAACGACTAGTTTTGGCTCCTGAGATCAGAGAAGACCATGGTCCATGGTGGTTTTGACCTACTGCTACATCATCATCAAATCACACATGGATACACACTCACTTGGTCCAGGGAGAGTTGTCAGCAGTGCAGACACTACAGTGGTCGATGGTAGGACCTCTGAGGTTGGCGGTAGTGTTGTGGTGGTGGCCAGTGGAAGAGGAGTGGTCCCCACATTGCTAGGAGATACGGATGGGGATCTCATCGTATCCAATTTTGTAGAAGTCACTGGAGCGATTGGCGCAGGTGACTCTCTGTGAGGTCCCACTGTAAGAGGCAAACAGAAAAGGTGTTTCTTAAACCTGTTTTAGTTATGAAGCCACTATCAGGCGAAGTGTCAGAAGGGCAGAGAAGCCAAGAAATTAGCCTCAATAGCAGTTACCTAGGTAAAACTGCAACACAAGTCTCCAGCCTTCATACCTGTTTGCCCAAGGAGTGTTGTCTCTGGTCCCTCCGTATCTCCAAAGACTGGTCTTATAGAAAACAAATACATTTCTTTGGCACTCAATCCTGTCACTCGATATGATCTAGAAGCTGCTGATAACAGTTCCTGGGAAAGATCAGAAGCTGTGAAAAAGGAAGAAACATGCATTGACCGGGAGCCAGAGAAACTCAAAATAACTCCCATTTCTGTAACATCCCATCTTTTAATGACACCACCTTTGGCGAACAGGAGCTTGGGGACAAGATGAGTCCTGGGCTTTGGAGCGGAGGCTTTTGGTAAGACATGTTTGCAGACTGCAATGGTTAGGTCCTAAACCAGATGAAATAATGTTGTTTGCATCTGACAAGGGAGTTCTTGAGTACATGAACAGGAAGAGAAAATGGGAATTTGTACAAGCATTTAAGAGAGGCCATTTGGTCCAGGTGGTGTCCAAGGCTGAGCTCTGTGATAGACCAATGGTTTGCAGTGATTAGCATGTATAGAAACAGGATTCTGCTTTGTTAACGAATGGAAAGTTTGCTGAAAAGTAGAATCAAAAATACTTGAGAAATTTTGTTGCATACAATAGATAGTTTTGATTTAAAATGATAGGAAAAATATATGAAAATGTCATAATAATGTTTTGACATTTTATAAGTGTCTTATTTTGGAAATACTGAATGATGAGTTTTGATGCTGTTCAAAGTGAAACTTGCACCTTTTCATTCTGAAATAACATTTTCACTTAAAAAATTTTAAAAAGCTCAGTTTCTACAGAAAGAAATTAAATTGATGTAATGTGTTTAATTTTCATTAAATGTTCTCAATTACCTCCAAAAGATTTTGGAAGGGAGGTTTTGCTCCTTTAAAAAAAAATAAAAAAAAAATCCCTCTTGCAGTTTGACTCAAACTCTTCTCCCCTCCCTTTGGGTGGGCAAGTCAAAACAATAATAATTGGTTTAGATGCTCTGCTACATTGTCTGAAGAGATTCTCTGTAGGAAACACAAGCTGACAGCTCTGCTGAAGCACAGATCTCTGGCAGTCCACCACCCACCCTGGTCTCAGGGTACCCTGAACAAAGAAGACTTTGCTGGCGGACTGAGGTAGGAGGTACCTGGATCATACCTGGGGAGGGATGCCCAGCACGAGACTGGCAAGCACATGCAGGAAGACACCTGCAACCTTTGGAGAAGGAAGATGGTCTTTGCTGGGGACAATTTTCTACGAAGAATGAAGCTGGGACAAGAGAATGTAAGGGACAAGAGACTGTGAGGTTCAAGGTGCAAATGCAAGACTAAACAAGCTTCTGTTGATTAGATGGATAAGAAAACCATGACTTTGGTGCTCCAAGAACAGTCAAGAGATGGTAGAGAGAAGAGAGAGGAGGTCAACGTCCAGCTGAACTTCTCTGAGGTCCTTTCTGTCACATGGGGGAGGAAGACTGGCTCTGGATGGAACCCTGTTGACATACATGGGTTTAGTTTTGTGTAACACGGGACAGAGGAGGTCTACAGCTGGGACGACCTCGAGCTGCATGGAAGGGGACCCCATCTTTTATAGGGCAGGCTGGCTAGAGTTGGCCAGCAGGAAGGAGGGCATTAAATGAGCTTAAAAGGGGGGCAAGAGAATTGGGTAATGAATGAGTACTCATTTAGAAAAAAAATCAAGTTGTGGAGAAGAAAATTAATCAAGGCACCAAGAGACAAAAAAAAAAAAAAAAAGCAAAATTCTTAATTGCCTTTATACAGTAATGCTGGCAGCCTGGATAATTAAACAAGAGAAATTGGAATTACTCACTTATGAGCATAAATTTGATCTCGTTGGTACCATTGAAGCGTGGTGATGAGATTCATCTGATTGGAATGTTAAATCAATAGTTATAAACCTATTTCAGAAGGATCGATCGAGTGAGGGCACAGGGGGACTGTCAGACATGGTATTATCCATTTCTGGGCCCCTGACAACTCTGAAACCAATGATTTTTGAATACTTACAGATCGATATTTTAACAGCACGGCACAGGAGGGGAACAGTTGCATTAGATCACTTAAATCACCCTGGAGAACTGAATGTTCAGTTCCCTAATCACTTATCCATAATATGTAGAGCAAAAAAATGATGTTACCACAGGAGATTTCATCCTGAGTGACATATGCTGCAAGTCTTAAGCTGCCAATACCAAAATGTCCTTGGAGTTAAAAAAAATTAAAGCTGATGACCTGGTAACTCAAAAAGCACTGCAGGGAGCACAGGGGAATTGTGTCAGATTCGTTTTCTTTATTGACTTCTGAAGATGAACTGATCCCTAGCAAAAAGTTAGTGACTGAAGCAACAATGACAGGAAACTTGCTCTATTCAAAGAGGTTTAAGCCCACTCCAGGAAAAAATAATATAGCTGGTGCTTTAAAAGGGCAAACCCTGTAAGGCCAAATCAATTGGAAAAAGAAATATACACTAGAAATTGTGAGCAATGATTAAGAAAGTTTTAAAAGCTCTTCACCAAATAGCAAATCTTTTAAACAGATAAGAATTGAGGTTGTATGGATGACCAAAAGCAACCTTTTTTTGGTTCACCACAACTATCCCTGATGGACAGGTAGTGGCTCTAGAGGAAGAGACACGGATAATGCCAACCAGCAGGCTTTCTCCTAAGCAATTTTCACGTCTCCTTATTCTTCCACCGAGGATTTTGCAATGGCCAAATGGGTCACCTTGTGAGCCTCCTTAGTGGGCCAGCTTCCATTTTTCCCCCTCTTTTTCACCCAAATGAAGAAGCTGAGGTGAAGGGACATGACGTGTGGAAGCCCTCAGGGTCAGCCCTCTGTTCTTCTGCTAAACAGGGTCCAGATGGGTTCAAAAGAAGGAACAGTGTTGGTGCCAACAGTGACAACATAATTTACCCCAGGTCAAACTGGGCAGTTCTTGGAGATACAAGTCATGACACTTGAAGGAAACAGCAGCCACTTAAGGCTGGGGGTAGAAAGAAATTTCCCCTTTAATACCTGCCACCTGCACCTTCTGCAGCATCCGCTGGCTCTAAGACCAGGTACTGAATCAAACAGACCACAGGGCAAGCCAGATACATCCATGCTCCATCCTCAAATCCCCTTGGGTGATGAGGCAGCTCACACAGGAGGGGACCAAATTACAAGCCATCCTTCCTCCCCCCAACACAAAAAACATTACCTGAGGACAAGCGCCATGTTAATAGGTACGTGGATGCTCCAGGAACAGCCACCCAAGTCAGCAAAACACTGGTCTCCGCAGCCTCCTGCACTGTGAACTCAGTCACTTTGGGTAAATCCACTGTTGGAAAAGAAAGAAACAAAGCTTAGGGTGGGCAGAAGCTACCACCAAAAGCTTGATTGAGCTGAAAGGAAGCTGATGAGTCCTTTGGGAGGCATAAATCCTGGCCCCACCGAAATCAAGGGCAAAAAGTCCAGAGAGAAATGATGAGCATGAAGCACATCTCTGCTATACTTGTCCACAGCGCCATTTGCTGGTGAATCTCTCAGATGATACCTACCCCAGGGTGCAAAGACGTGTGAGCCAGGAAACACAACTTAGCCTGCAAACAGCTTCAGAGAGCTTCTGCCTCCTAAAATACCATGTTTCTGGTGAGAGGAAGGAGTCCCTACAGCACTTTAGGGGTTTTCCAGAAAGCTGAATCAGATCAGATCCTCAGCTGGTGGGATTTGGTGGTGTTTCAGCAAATAACTGTTGGCAGATCTTCAGCTTGGACTGCTGGCTGTTTCTTTAAACTGTGAAATTTGAGCTGTTGGGATGGGCAATAAAGTTTTTGCCTGCTTACTTGTGCCAGATGCTAGTGCTCCTGGAAACCACAGCGCTGGCTCCACACCCCTTTCTCCACCATTCGATCTCCAAATCTGCCTATTCTGCAGCATCAATCAAGTCGCATGATGCCACAGTGTCATGAGTAATGTTTGCTTTTATCTATGTCATGGTTTAACCCCAGCCGGCAACTAAGCACCACGCAGCCGCTCTACCACTCTCCCCCCACCCAATGGGATGGGGCAGAGAATCGGAAAAAAAAGTAAAACTTGTCAGCTGAGATAAGAACAGTTTAACAGGACAGAAAGGAAGAAACTAATAATGATAGTAATAATAATAAAATGACAACAACAACAATAATAATAATAATAATGGAATATAGAAAAAAAGTGATGCACAATGCAATTGCTCACCACTCACCAACCGACACCCCGTTAGCTCACGAGCAGTGATCTCTCCCTGCCCAAATCCCCCAGTTTATATACTGGGCATGACGTCACATAGTATGGAATACCCCTTTGGCCAATTTGGATCAGCTGTCCTGGCTGTGTCCCCTCCCAACTTCTTGTGCCCCTCCAGCCTTCTTGCTGGCTGGGCATCAGAAGCTGAAAAATCCTTGACTTAGGTTAAACACTACATAGCAACAACTGAAAACATCAGTGTTATCAACATTCTTCACATACTGAACCCAAAACATAGCGCTATACCAGCTGCTAGAAAGAAAATTAACTCTATCCTAGCCGAAACCAGGACAATCTACCGGAAATGGTCAAGATATTGTAACTAAAGAGGTAATTCCAAGATAATGTGTCACAAAAATAGCATCTCACGGTGATTATTGGCAGGGGAAGACAGGCAAAGTCCCAACATTTCTCAGTAATAAGAAAGGACCAATGCATCTTTTCTGGCATGCTGGCTGGTGGGACCTGAGAACTAATAAGGTGTCTATCAGCCAATATTGCTCTTTTTCCATCCTCACCTCCCATCACAGCCCCTAGGAAGGGACAGCCCCCAGCACTAATGTGGAGATGCTCTTGTCCCTGTCCAGCAGTCCTTTACTCACAGGTTTTGGCTGTGAGGAGCGTGGGGCTTCCCTCCCGTTCCCTGATCATTGCAGACACGCAGATGGTGTATGTGGTGCTCTCCTTCAGTCTGGGGATCGTGAAGGAGACTGTCTCTGCTGCAACCAGCTGGGAGGTTTCCAAGCCACCTGAGGAGACATTAAAAAAACCCCACAGTGTACATAGGAAGGGCAAGGTAATTGCTATTAACAATCATTGTTACAGCAGGTTCCTCACACAGATCTTATGGCACCTGGCCAGGGAGGGATGTTATGAGCTCATTTTGCATATGGGGAAACTGAGGCGTGTGCAGGTGAGAGATCTGGTCACAAAGGCATCACATGGGCTGCTGGAAAGGAACCACTTCTTTGACTTCCCAGTTCCCAGCTATGGCTATATCCAATGGATATCTTTGTTAGAGACTAAAACCTGGCTCAGTTACAGGGCTTCAACCTGCCCCTGTAGACATTCCAGTCCCCATCTACCCCGATTGTCTGTGGGAAAAGGAATGACCTGAGCTAAGGACCTATTTTCTGGGGTTCCTTGTGCTCTGTCCTCATACCGCACCTAAGAGACCAGGTTGCCTACCATTAAATGGCACCCAGGATATCTTATAGTGAGTTACGCCAGGAAGCCTCCTCCAAGACAGCTTCAAACTATTCACTCCAGTGTCAGTAATCCTCAGATCTTGGATGGTCTGGATGGGGTTGGAGTCTGCAAAAGATGCTGCAAAAATGAACCAGGATAAGATGTCTGAAGTAACAGTTCAAGTTACGCAGCACCAGGTTCGTGGCTCGAAGCTATGGCGCTGAAGAAAGATTTGGGTATTCATGAGTGTCTACTTTCCAGACATTATCCAGGGATGGAAGATGGCATTTCCTAATGAATCCATGGAGAGGAGCACTGTGCAGTTGGGCTGAGGAATCTCATCCAGATCTCTTACTGCCTGCACCAAACTCTGGTGATGTGACACAGGGACGTGAGGAGGGGGCCAAGAGAGGACAGATCATCCAGATGCATCTTCAAACACCATGGGAAACTGTCATTCAGATGAACTCATGTGAAAAAGACACTGAAAGAACCCAGGACCCCAAGTTTGAAGAGGCAGAGCCACAAACCAAGGAATAGCAAACCTCGAGAGCGCATGCGGGTGAGTTAACCCTGAGCGGTGCCTGCAGAGAAGCTCCTACCTTCCTGAGATGGCTGTGGATAAATAAGACTGGGGAACGTGTTCATATGTCCAGGGTTGCCTACCTATGCCAAGCCTGTTTAACATGCCAGAAGGACGTGTCCACTCCTAGCCATGGGAACAGCCATGGATTATTGCTACCAGCCATGAAGGCTGCTCATGTCACTCCACCATCAACATACAATACACAAGACCATGCATCCAGCCTTTACATCCCAACACAAAGAGGGTTGTTCTACCAGGACATACCTGTACGGTGAGTCAGAGTCACCTCTGGCCCCTCAGTCTTGCTGAAGACAGCCCGAACGCTGACTTTATACAGAGTGTTGGGCAGCAAGTGGTCAATCCGGTAAGCCAACACTCTACTGCCCAGGTACTGAGTCTTGGCAACTTGTTTTTCTGTAAGAAAAGGGATACTTCAGAGCCTGTAGCTCACCAGTGAGGCTGGTGCCATCTCCTTCAAAGGAAACAGCCGTTCATTGCTGCACTATTGTTTCAGAGCTTTGGGGATTATCTTCATAAACAGAAGAGCATGAATACAAAGAGAGAAGGAGCCATCACCAATGGATGCAGGCTGAGGACCATGTTTCTCAATAGTGAGATCTCTTTCCTACCCCAGGCAGTAGATCAGGAGTTTAGAAAGGTGCTTCCCATGGCCGTGGCCACAGACCTGAGTCTGTGCCAGGAATGAGCATGTCCACCCTGTCTCTGCTCACCTTTGCCTGCTCCCACAGGGCTCCAGGTGACTTTGAATTTGGTGGCAGCTGCTGTGGCACTCCACGCCATAGACAGGCTTGTGCTGGTGTAGGACATCACCTTGAAATTGGAGACGTAGCCAAGAGGAGCTGCAAGGTGAGGACAGCTTTAGACAGTGCCCTGACTACTATCCAACAGGGCTCCTCATTGGCAGTATAATGAGGCCAAAATTACATAAAAGGGTTAAAAGCAGTATCTTTGCTTATCCTCAGTGTCTCATCATCCTCACCTGGAGAGACAGCAGTTTGTACTGCTTGAGGACTGGACTGTGCTTGTACATCCTACCTCCCTTAGCACCAAAGAGCATATTCTGCTCTAGATCCAGGTCGGAGCACCTCTGCAAGCCCAGGACAGGCAGTACAGGGATCCAGGGAGTCATGAGATCCAGATCCCAATGCCCCCACACTGCCTGCAGGATGAAACATCCACCCAGAGCTCCCACAGTTGCTGAACATCAGTGTTTGCCTGTGCTCTTCTTCACAAGGGTCAGCCCACTATCTCCATACTGTATTCCAGGGTTGGTAGTCACCTTCTGCCACTTTTAAACCTCTCCAAGGATACATCTGGTGCTGTGCAAATCTCGCCTCTGCGTTCAGATCATCACGCTCAGCATTGCTGCCTTCCCTCCCGCAAGATGCAGCAACCCAGAATTTTGACATGGAGGGACAAGCTCTGGCCATCAACTAGACCACCATCTTTCCCTATTTTACAGGAAGAATTTGCATCTGCTGCCTCTTGTCCAGGCAACCTGATCTTCCAGCACAGCTCTTTGGAGTCTCCCCTTCTTTGAAGCAGTGGACAGCCCTTGTCACCAGGCAGAAAGGACCACAATAGGATGTTCCTCTCCCTATGGCTCCCTACAGCAGAATTTACCCAGGTCTCATCTCTTTTCCAGCTGGCCTCTTCGACGATATTGAAGACTGGCCATTGGTCTGGATTTCGGGATGCCTGGAAGCTCAGTGAGCAGTTTGGTCAGTTCATATCTGAAGCTGTGCCCAAGCCTACAGCACACGAATAGATCCACTGCAGCACACATTGACTCCAGTTTGCACCTGAAGACTCCCAGGCAGAAAACCTAGAGCCTTTGGGATTCACGGTCTCACCCACCAGGCACAGCAGGTTGGCAGGGCAGAGGACCACCACCACCATGGTGCCCATGACATGAGAGGAAGATGATGGGAGTGGGGTGCAAGAGGTACAGTGTAAGGCCTTTGTAGGGATACACGAGGTTGAACCAGATATGCAAGGGTTGTGTGCTGTGGTAGCCACTTGAACGTCCTGCCTGTACTCACATGTCCTGGCTGAGGTCGTGATCCCTGGTCCCTCCACCGAGCCAAAGAGCACATACAGGGAAATCACGTACTCGGTGTCATGGGCCAGGTTGCGGAGCTGGTAGGCTGTGATTGACTTGTTGAGGGCCAGCTGGCGAGGTCGGTCTTTGCCAAAGAACTCTTTGGAAGACAGAAAATTAAATAGAAGAGGATAAAGACTGAAGAATCTGGAAAGCAGCTCTGTTGCATATTGAAAGACACCATGTTTTCCCCCACAGTCCATCTCCGACCCAACTGAACCTCTGTTATAGGACGCCCATGTGTGCACTGGGGCAAGAGAGAGTTTTTCCATGGTTATTTATTTGGGAATTCAAATGACTAAAGGATCCAAACCAGCTGAGAGGAACCGAAGGAACCAAACTAGCTCTCACATCCAGGGCCCACAGTAATGTGGGCATGTGCTCTGTGGAGCATCTGCAGGGAGCTGCAAAGCCCCTGTGCTAGATGACCTGCACCCCCATCTTCCCTGAGGACCAGGCACGGTAGTGTGTGTAGGATTCTTGCTCTACGTGTTGGGCTGGGGTCAGGCTGAACGTGGTTGCTGCAGGGACCCTGCCTGCTGGCATTGCTGGTCAGGTCCAGGAATAATTTCTGGTTTCGGTTCATGCCCTGGAGTTGTGGAAGAGGCTGCTCAGAGCAGTTAATGAGCTGGACCTGCCCCTGCACCACCATCCCTGAGGTTCCCAGTGCCTTATCTCCTACAGAAGGACGTGGAGGTGATGCAGGCTGGAGGAGAGCAGGATCTTACCTGGTGTAGGACCCCAAGCCACTCGGTACCCGGTGGCCCCAGCGACCGAGTCCCAGGAGACCAGAGCGCTGTTGATGGATATCTCACTCACTTTCAGCATCTGGACGGTGCTCGATGCCACTGCAAGAGAGCAGAGTTGCCTGGTTGCGTCAAGGTCCCAAAACCTTCTAAGTGACTCCCCAAAACTGTAATGACCCAGACTGCTTTCTGCACCAGATGACAGGCAGGGTGGGGACTACAAATGACGCCAGCACAGCCTGACCCCCATCCGTGTCTGCTTGGGCTGGCTCCCACCCCTGCTGCAGGGCACTCACCCGTCGTTGCTTTTCCGCGCACCACCGGCCCCTCAACATCCCCGAAGATAGGGTTGATGGTGACGGTGTACTCTGTGCCAGGCTGCAGCCCCTGGATCATGTAGTAGCTGTAGGTGTTGCTGAGGTTCACATCCTGGACGCTGCCCTCTGCAAAGGGAAATGATGTCTGGCTCCCTTGGGTCGGACCAAGGAGGTCCACCCTCCTTGGGTCAGACCAAGGAGGACCACCCTCCTTGGGTCTCCTTCCCTGGGAGGGCGGCAGGCAATCAGGCGAACAACCACTTGAGAACTACACAGTGCGTCAGATTGAATGGCATTCCATCCTCCTGGCTTGCACATGTGCTGGCAAGGTCCTTGAGCAGAAGACGGTAGAGGTAGGGCTTAGTGCAACCAAGCACAAACCTTGGTTGAGGGACTAATGTATATGCAGGTAGAAATAACCCACAGCCGCTCAGGCATTCCTCAGTAATCACCAATGGATCAAGGCAACTCAGGGCTTTGCAGGCCAAAGAAAATAAATCAGGTAGCAACACACAAATGGCCACATATGTCTGCGAGCAGTCCCCTAAGAGGGTCCACACTCTGCCCAGCCCTGGGTGACTTGGTGCTGGAATCATCTTGCCTTCCCTGCAGGACACTGGAGCCAGCTGGTGCCACAAAAGATATTTTCTCATTCCTGTGTCCTTGTTGTGGACTAGAAACTCCTCAGCTCAACCTCTCTGCACGGCAGGAGAAGAGTTAAAACCTAATCCTTGGGGATTACACCGCATTTCAGAGGGGCAGAGAGGTGCAGGCAGCAGTACGTTGGGGTTTTGGGAGAGAAGCTGCCATTTGCAGTTTGGTCACTGGAGGGTGCCATGTCCCCATCTTCTGCTCCACCAGCACCCTGAGCCCCATCCCCCTTTTCCCACCCCACGCCACGGACTTTCCACATCAGCCCCTCGTTTATGTTTATCTATTCTCCGCCTTAGAAGTCAGAGAAGAAAAATCAAACCCCTCCAGTGCTTGGGACAGCTGCATAGGGAAGGACAGAAGGTGTCTGGATCCCAATGCCACCGCATCCGTAATGCATGGCCCCGGGATGGGACGGAGCGTGGGAAGAGGACCCCGCAGCGAGGGTGGGCCGCCCCTTGGGATTTCGCCACCCCTAGATTTGGGATGAACTGGTACCAGGTGAAAGAGCTGCTGGGAACAGAGCAAATCCGGAGTGGAGGTGATGTGCCCTTGCCGCTTCATCTGAGGATGTCCTGCACTGGCCCCTCAAGAAGGGGTGTCCCCATTCCAAAGATTTGGCAGGCTGGGCATGTGTGTGCTCCGTTTCTAGCTGGGGTATTGAGCAAGGACTGGTAAACAGCTGAGTTTTGGGGTGTGCCATGATCTTTTTCCAGAGAGACATTCATTAGAAAGCAATAAAAGCAGTTTTATATTCCCTGTAAAGATTTTTCTCTTCTGATGACCTTTGGAGCGGTTCTCCAACTAACCCCCCCCTCCCCTGGTGGGAGATGTCTCCTTATTTCATAACCAGGGGAGCTGAGCCAGAGGAGAGTGTGCTATTTATTCAAAGCCTGTGATGAAGCCCAGGTGTCCTGACATCCCATCTCATCTTTGAACTGTAGAAACATCCATCTCCCAAGGCCAAATTACACCATCAAACCTGAATTTCTAACTTCTGCTCCCCCACACCAGCATGAAAATACGTTTGGGTTCAGGGCAGGGGAGAGGCTCCAGCTGCAAATGCAGATCTGTCTTCAAACACCAAAATTTGTCTGAGAATGAGGATGCATTATGGGATGCTGGGAGATGAAGCCGCCTCTTGGCACTGCAGAGAGAAAAGCAACAAGCACAGGCACTTCCAGTCTGTAACGTGGTAGTGCCTGTCACCCCAAAAAGGGTGTAACCCCAGATGCTCAGGGGCTGTGGATACAGCTCTGCATGGAGTACTTCACCAGCTTCTCTCCAGTTATTAACCCTTTCCAGAGCTACTCAAGTCCAGTAAATCTGGCACTAAGACCAGGTTAACAAGGCTGGATACCCGTTAGCCTACTTTATGCAGAGCCAGAGCAGATATTTCTGCATCCATGGCAGAGTTTACCGTCACGGCCCACGGTATGGCTCTCTGTTGCAAGCTGCTGATTTATCCCCGTGTACAGAAAACCACTACTGAGACAGACCCCCCAAAAACCTGGTTCCCTCCAGCTTCTTGTTGCACGGCTGGACACAGAAGGTGTCAGTGCACCCAACATCTGGGGACCTCACAGCTCCTGTCTCTGCATCTCCCTGCTCACTGATGCATGCACCCCATTCCTGAGTCTCTACCTGCTGATGTCCAGGTGAGCCTGTACCCCGTTGCTCCCCGGACGGGGCTCCACCTTGCCTGGACTGTGTCGGTGGTTTCGTTCTGCAGCAAGATGCTTTTCACAGGCAGGAGTTTCACTGGAAGGGGGACAGGGAATAAAACTTTTAGAGCACCCACTTGCCAGGGAGGACTTTGCTGGCTGCCCTCCCTGCACCACTGTTCTTCCAGCCCATCTGTCAGAAGGAGAGAGATTTCCAAGGGCTCCTGCCATGCCAGACAGGCTGAAGGCATCTCATAAAAGCAGTGGTGAAAACCACCAAATCTGTGACCATAGCTTTCCAGGACCAACGACTCTAATGCAACAGCCTCGCTTGCCTTATGCAGTGTGGGTCCAAAACGGGAGGGCAAGCGAGGCTCTGGCAGATCTCCCACCCTTCCTCCCGAGCAGCATGATGGTGTTCGAGGGTGTCCATGTCCACGCATGTCATGGGGGAAGAGCATGGCTCAAGGCTGGAGTTAGGAAGGACCTGCTGAATGCTGTCCCTTTGATGGCCATGTTGCCGCAGCACCCACCAACTGTGAGGTGCTTATCAACACCAAAGAGTATGAACACAGCACCCAGGGCAAGAAGGGACCAGCCACAGAGTCAAACCTCTTACATGTTCTCCCCACAGCAGCCACAGGCTGGCTCGGCCCCTGGGGGTACACAGCGTAGATGCTGATGCTGTATTCTCTATCCTCCTGCAAGTTATCCAGCACATGGGAAGAGACGTCACCCCGCAGAACCTGCTCGTAGGTCATTCCTGGTCTGTTGGCTGCAAAATCAAGGAGAAGAGTGATGGTGATGCCTTCCCACTGCCTGTCTACATCCCATGGTGATGTCTTCACAACATGGTGAAGAGCATGCATAGCAGCTGGTTCAAGTGCACGGTTGAAGTCCCCCAACCCATGTGATATTGCTGAGAGTTATGTCTGTAGCTAAGGCTTGACACATCCATGCTGTCCCAGCCCTCCAGATCACACAGAGGTGAGCGTGAAACATACTGAAAGCTTGAACTCACCCCACATCCACACCAAAGCAGGCACTTGAGTATGAAAAACATCCAAGGTAGGTCTGGACGTGACAGTGCAAATGAGTACAAGGCATCCACAGCATCATCCCCATCTTGCTCTTCAAAAGAAAGTCCTTCAAAGGACTCTCCTCCTCTGTCCTGGAGGAACCACACTGTCTGGAAGAGGCTAACCTGGCCTCCTTCCAGAGTAATGCCATTACTGTGGTGCATTGTTCCTTTGACAAAATGGCACCTTTCCTGTCCTTGGGTCACTGCTCCTTTTAAAGCAAACTCCAAGAACAATTAATAAAATCTGAACTCACCTCTGGGGATGTAGACCTTGTAGCCCTTCAGTTTGCCCAGTGGAGGTGTCCAAGCCACCTTCAAGCTAAAAGGTCCTTCTTCTACCACACGGAAATTAGTGACTGGAGGCACAGGTGCTTTGGGGTACAAAAATATTGCAGAAATTGATGTGACAGTGCTGTAATAAAGTGCCATGGCAA
Organism: Aquila chrysaetos chrysaetos; assembly: GCF_900496995.4. Classification (NCBI taxonomy): domain Eukaryota; kingdom Metazoa; phylum Chordata; class Aves; order Accipitriformes; family Accipitridae; genus Aquila; species Aquila chrysaetos. Next base: position 2,153,853 of record NC_044008.1, read on the forward strand.
AGACCCTTGGAAAATCTTTTGTCTTCAAGGACAAAGAGACACACAGGTGAGCAGCACCAGTTCTCCCTATTCTCTCAGCTGAATCCTCAAAAGCAACCACCCCTCCTCTACCAAACCCGTGTCTGCTTGAAAAGTGAGCTGAAACCCCCCAAGGCAGAGTGTTTGTGGGCTTCCTCTTTGAATGGCTTTGGGAACTGTGAAATATCTACCCACAAAGCATTTCCTCCTGAGCAGAGAAAACTCTGCAGTGGTTTCATGCAGACTGAGCAACGACACATGAATCAAACGCTACTTGTGCCTATGGATGCAACTCTTACAAAGAGGAGCCCATTTTGATCCAGCCAGCCATGGCAGACAGATTTATAGCTTCTGCCTCTGGCTTCATGTTGGGGATAATAAGAAAAGAGATCAAATGACTTTATTTCCACCCATAAAGACATTCCATCTTATTCCTGGCAAGTATATATGAATCAACCTCATTGAGGTGCTTTATTTATTCATCCTGTCGGAGATCTTCCCTCAAGAAGACAAACAATTTAAGATATTGCGGGGGGTGGGGAAGAAACAAAAGACAAGGAAGAAAGGAATAATTCTTTGCAAAACCCCTTGGGCAAAGCAGACTTGGCGCTTCATGTAAGACAGGGAGGGAAGCAGAATTAGTGCACACCTTAAACTCTTGAAACCTCTTTAAAGAAGTGCAGAGACTTCTGGGACAAAACCTGCTCCATCCATCACATCTGACCCAGTGTCTTGCACTCCAGCATTTGGCCAAGAGTGAATTTGCTCCTTTGTTTCCAAGAATCTTGCCATGACAGCCAGCCATGTGACAGCAAAGGAATTTGGCATGGCAGATCGCAATCCAGAGGAAGGCTAGATCATTGCATGGGACCAGAAATCACTACTTGGGGCATTTCCTAAAGGCCATGATCATACCACCCTGGTGTTCACCTTGAGTGAAACGAAGCCCGAAGTGCATGCATAGTGCCAACACAAACCTTTTGGACCACCCACTTCTGAAACAAGGTGTTTAGAATATACATCTCTCCATAAAACTCATGTCTGTGTTTCTCAACCCGTGGTCTCCAAAAGCTTTCTCATCCCAGGTACATGAGTGTTACATTAACTGAATCCCAGCCCGGATTCGTTAAATCTTGCTGGTTATTAAATCAGATGATGATCTATCCAGCAGGCTGCACCCTCTGCTTTCAAGTGGGTTAACCACAGCGGTTACTCTGCACCCACTCACAACCCTGCACCCCACACCATGGACATTTGCAGAGATGTTCCTCCTACCCATTTCTACCCATCTATCCCTCACTCCTCACACGTATGGTTTTGAGGTGGGTTTTTTCCTGTGCCCACACAGACGAGGAACACATGGGGATGACTGTAGGGGAGACACTCACTTGTTTTTCCCTTGACAGCTGCTGACTCCCCAAGGACATCTGCATAGACGGCCCTCACCGTGAAGACGTACTTAGTGTTGGGTTTCAGATCAGTCACCAACACAGTGCTTTTGTCACCATCCACCACAATCTGTCACACAGAGGACAAAGGACATCGTTACACCTCTATGACAGTAGAAGACCCCCATGTTAGCAACAGGTTAGGAGCACGAGGCTTCACATCTGATGCAAAGTGACTTCCATGAGCAGGAGCCTCTTAAAACGCACTAACTCAGAACATTGCGATCCTCAGTTGATATCCAGGTTCACACTGGACATAGCACTGACACAGGACAGTGCCAAGGGTGGGTTTCATGGGATAGACCAGAAAAAACTCCATGAAGACAAAAGCGTGCATAAGGGTGAGGGTGGTCCCCAATCCTCTTGAAGCAAATGGAGGAAAAGCAACCATCTTTGACAAAGAAAGTTTCTTTTAAGCTCATAGAGGGAGATTTCAATGTAACCTGAGGGCAAGAGAGGTGGAGACATAGCTTCTGTTTTCACTATGTTCTTATGAGATTCTGAAGCAGCCAAGGATGATCATTCTTGTTAAATACAATCTTAATAATTAATACAATTAATAATCTTAACCTTAATAATTTATGCTTTCATAGCTTAGTTCTATTATTAGAAATCAAAGCTTTTAGGCATACATCCTCTATCCTTCAATCTTGCTCTCAAACTTTGTGCAGTGACCAAGCTGAACCGAAGCGAGCTGGCACACGCGGCAGCATCCCTCACACAAGGACTTGGCAAATCCAAAACCAAAACACACGGAGATCTTACCAAGATGAACAATCTTGGCAGCAAGAGAAACACGGGATGCTGCTGGGGAAGCTGGATGTGCTTATTGGAGAGGTGGTATCACAGAGGTAAGGAGAGAAAGGAGTGCTTCCCATTGACCTGTTCCTATCAATCCCAATGGAGTTTGTGCCAGTTCATGCCATATCCTTCTTCCACCCCACCTTCCCCACCATCACTCCCAGAAACTCCATCTCACCACAACAGCAATGACAAAATTAGCATGAGCAATCAACACACCTGCAAATCCAATGGTCTATCTATAGACCTTCAGTTCAAGCTTCATGAATTTATGCCAATGCACTGGGCTGCGACCGGAATGGCTGAGGGACACGGTGCCATCTCCTAACCAGGCTGTGCCATCAGCAACCTCAGCGGAGGACGAACCCCAAACACCGGGACCTGCAAGTGGTACTCTGCAAAATGGGAACGCAACTCTACCTGCCGCTGGTCCTCCGAAATCAGCTGCCCTGAAGGCAGCAAGGGATGCAGATGGACACGGTACCCCGTCACCCTCCCTGTAGCTGGCATCCACGTGAGTCGCAGCGAGCTGTGGCTGTGCTCACTGACATACAAATCCCGGGGGCCGATGATCTTCTCAGCTGCAAAAAGAGAAAGGAAAAGCCTTTGGTTTGGACGTGATGGCACCCGTGCTGGATGTGTGCAGGCTGTTCATTGATGGGGTCAACATATTCAATGCAGAGAAAGCCTTGGGTATAGATGGCACTCCGACTGAGAGCGCGGGAGCCACTGGGATCTGTTTCCAGGCCAGAGCTACACAAGCAGGTTTTGTTTTGGCAAATTGCTTGACAGCACAAGAAGGAAAACCAAACTAGTTCTGGCTAAATTTTCCCTGTGAACACCTGCTTAATGCATAGGGCATCAGCTCCTTCCTGCCCTTCTCCTTACTGCCACCAGAGAATATTCGGCCAGAAAGCTTGAACTTTCCATGAAATATCACAGGAAGCCCTGAAGTGCTGCAGAACCACAGAGAAACCAATAAAAGACCCTCTAGTGACTTGGATGAAGTTGCCCCAAGTTCTGGCCCAAGCTTTTAACTCATCTCCTCATGAGTTTGCGTGCCAAGAGCAGGGCAGGAGTTCATTGCCCCCACCTCTGGATTTGCTGCAACATCAGTATCTGTTTAAGGAGAGATCTAGATGTCTTTGGAAATCTCTTTAGCTGCTCTTAGCACCTTCTGCAAGGAATGAAGTTCCTCCTGAGACCCTGAGCTGTGCTGCTGGTGTTCACCATGAGAGATACATCATGAAAGCCCCCAAGGGACAGAAATGGTGCCACAGCCCATCGCTGCTCCTTTTGTTTGAACCAGCAGCAAGACTTTTGGGATCCGGTACCACCAGACAAACATGGAGATGCAGACACAAGCAAAATGCACAGGACCACTGCCCCCAAGCAACAGATGCTCCATGAGCTGGCTGCTCCTCTAGGGTCATCCAACCCCTAAAACTCGCTTGTGATGAACAGAGGGGATGTGGGAGGTCCACCTCCATGGTGTGGCTGGCACATCCAGGGACTGGGAATGAGCTGGTTCGAGCAGGTGGAAAGCAGGATAAAGCGAGAGCCCTGACGCACCTTGCACAGTCTGTTTGACGGGTCGTGGTGGCTCTGAGGCAGTGAAACAGAGCCTTCGAGAGAGTTTGGGGGCCAAGTTGTGGAGCAAGTGGAAATCTTCAATGTAAAGCACGTGCTCTGCAGTGGGCTCTGAAGCTATTTTGTTCAGTTCATTCTTGTCAGCGTCCTTAATCCCTAGAAGAAGGAAAGAAGAGGAAAGGAGGACATCAAACACCATCCCTGGGGCGGGCCAGGTATTGGCAAAGGCTATCAAGAGCAAGCGGGAGCAACGTGCTGGCCTTTGAGTTTACACCAGCTTTGCAGCCATGCTGCCCATGATGAAGGATGAAACAAGGCATGGGGACTCAAGCTGGATGGGCAGCGGCGAAGCAGATGAAGCCATCAAGAAAAAGAGGTCAAGGTTTTCTCCAGAGGCATGCTAGAGATTGACACAGGGGATTCGGCTGCTAATGGGCTGAGAGGTGGAAAGCTCTCTTGGGGTGGAGAGTGAAAACAAGCAGGGTAGGATCTGGCCTTATCCTTCCCATCGGATACAGAGACATTTCTGCCCTTCTGATGGATGAGCAGGCAACGGGACTTTGGGAGGCTGTGTGAAAATTGTAGGGTTTTCCTGTGGTTGAATTTAAAAAAGGGAGGGACCCCACACACACACCCCAAACCAACCCTCTCTAATTTTCACCTCACATTTGTCCGAATCAGCTTGGTTGCTCTCTATAATGAAACACCACCACCATCATCCCCTCCTTCTCCTGTGAAATGTTTGGTGAAGGGAAGGATTTGACTTGTAATAAATGGCTGTATTTAGCTCTTGGGGGCACGGAGGTGCTGAAACTTTTCCTTGCCCATGGAATTATTCTGATGGACATTTTTAACGTAGCTGAAGTCAGTCTCTGAACCCCATTAAGAGAAAGCTTCAAAAGTGAAAACATTTCATTTTTGAAAATGTCACATCAAAACATTTTGACTTTTATGGAACTATTTATTGAACTCCTCCTGAATTCACAAGTAGTTTTGACAGATGCAAAACCGCAGGTTTCCACTGAATAAATCAGCTATTGACAACAACAAAAAATACCCAAGCACAGCACAGATGTGATTTTCCTGTACTTGCAGTAGTTGCTAGTGGCTAAGCCTGGGGATGGGTGCAGTTTTTAGAGGAGAGGAGTGTTGTGCATCAGGAATGTTCCCCAGTGCATAGACTGTGTCTTGGTGCACACACAGTATTTAGCGGTAATGCTCCATATAACTTAGTGTGTCCATACGTACCTACAGCAAACACTGTCACCCCCCCATCCTGCAGGACCCGGGCTTCGTCTTCAACTGAGTCGCCGGATTTCCCATCCGTGATCAAAACAACTACCTACAAAAATTGGTGTAAAGAGCCAGAGAATGAAAGAGCACAACATGAGAGGTCACAGAGACGGTTGCAGGATTTTCACACTGACAAGTCAGACCTTGGATGAAGTCTCTCTAAAGGGATGGGCACTTGAAAATAAATCCTTCGATAACTCACACCTCTGGGGTAACTCACATGAAATCAGCTTTCGTGAGCATGAACTGGGAAGGAAGCAGAGCGTAAATGCTGCTGCTCATGGCAGCATCTTCTCCGCATGTCTCCTCCTGCCCAACTGTGTCTCACTTCTGCTTGGGGCAGTAACTCTGAGTCCAGAAGGAGATTAATGCCAGCACAGAGAGAGGATTCACCCCTACAAGTCCACAAGAGCAGCTCTTAAAGGAGGACTCAGCTGCACCCTGGACAACACACTTGGCCACTGGCACTCAGATGGTACTATTGGGTGGTAAGAAACTCCCTCAGCCACAGCCTGGGTTTAAATGACAGCCAACTCAGCAACTCCAGACCTTTCAAGCTTTTGGGGCAGTCCCATGTCAGATCACGTAGCAGGAGATATGGCTGGCGCATCGATGATATAACGAAGACACACCCTGCTGCAATACCTTTAAGCAGGCAGTTGAGGTGGTTAAAAAATCCCACCCGTATCATCATGTTCTCCCTCCAGCTCCGTGACCCAAAACGGATCTCATTGACCACGTTGATCACACCACACCGATCGCATGGGTCACACAGACTGCATTCCGCATGCAGGATCTCAGAGCAAAAGAGAAGGTGCAGCACCGAGCTGCAAATGTGGGAGGCCCATGGGAGGTGAAAGCTGGCTGTGGAAGTTTGAGACTTAATGCATGGGGTGTATCCACCCCCCACGCAGCTGCCGCCTTCTTGATTTCAAGACTGTCCACCATCAGAACAGAGCAGTGTGAACTGCTTCGTGCAGCCTGCAAAGCAAACCAGAATGCAGCTCCTTCTCTTTAGCATCCTCAGCACCCCTTAGAAATTATGAACAAAATAATTTAAAAAAAAAAAAAAAGGGGGGGAGCTGAAGAAACCAATGACCCAGAACTGATGTCTGAAAGGTAAAGACACTGCAACATGTCTGCTTTTTGAGCAAGATGCTAACTGTGCTGCCACTCTTTGTAACCAGAGTGGATCGGTGCAGACTATTAGCAACAGCTACGTGCACCAATGTCACAACTTGTCTCCTTGTCCCTATCATGCCCTGAGCCTGCTCAGTTAGCTTATGCAGCAAGTGCCCCAAATTTGGGTACTCATCTGGAGGCATTTAAGACCAGAATGCTGGTCCCTCTGCAATCCGTGGGGAAACATGAGCATTTTACAAAAGTAAGTCAGTCCTTTGAAAATCTGGAGGTGCCCGCCTCCTTCTATCACCAATAAAGTGACCTGAAGCTGAATGAGGTCCTAAATGCGGTACCTCGATTCCAAGCTAAAAATCAGATGGGATAAATAAAAAGCAAATGGCTCCTTCATGCCTTCAGGTGAAGAAGTTAGAGGTCTGATCCCTACTGAGGATTGCACCAGGGAAGTCATCACAGGAGGTCGCTTACCTTTGCTGCATCCTCTCGCAGCGTGTCCAGGCGAGACATGGCATGAGCTGCAAACGCCAGGGCTGACCCTGTTCTTAAGCTGCCGCCTTTGAGGGAGAGATCCTGAATTGCCACCAGCATTTCTTCGATGGTCACGTAATCCGTGAGCTCAATACTCATCCTGGGAATGAGAAATGGGGGACTATGGGTGAATAAGGAGCAAGAAAACACGGCTGTTACAGCAAGGGTGCACTGATAACAGTAAAGACCAGCAATAATGTTGACATTTAGCTGCTCACACTAGGCTTGTGTGTAGGCAAGGAGTCCTCTTCACAGTGGTCAAGGGAGTCCAGGGTATGAGCCCCAGAGCCCTGTTACCATAAAACACTGTCTAAAATTGGATGGCGAGGAATTTCTTGTGGCTGCATTAAATACCAGCCTCCCTGCCCTGAAAGAGTTCCCCATGGACGAGCACCTCTAGACTCTGGTGACAATGCTGCGGGTTGCTCTTGCTCTGCTCTTGTAATGGTTCAGCAGAGCACCAAGAGGTCTTTAACCACGGGGACATGGTTGCCCATCTAGGGCCACAGGGCTGTAGAAACCTGGGTGCCGGTGGTAGCGGATGGATTGACTCACCTTGGTTTCTCCCCGTAGAGTGCCACAGCCAGCCGGATGCCTCCTTTGCCCATCACCACGTTCTCAAAGGAACGGGCCATGCTGCCGATGAAGTCCTTGACCAGCCGGGAGCTCTCCCTCCCTGCGCCCTGGGACTGCCCCACGAGGAACAAAATGTCAGCCACCTCCGCCGTCCTGCATGCTGAGGGAGAAGAGGGGCAGGAAGGCTCATCCCACACCATGCAACGAGCCAGCCAGGAGATAAACCCCTCCGAGTCATGTGAAGCCCCGAGATACTGCAGCTAAGGAATATGGCTTAGGCCCAACGAAGTGGGTAATCAACAGGCTGCTTTGTTGTCTTTAACTTCCTCCTAAATCCCCATCTTGCTGTTCTCACCCAGGGGAATTTTTTCATTTGAAGCACAAACGCCGAGACCCAGCTCCATCAAGTCATGCAGGTCTGTAGGACACGCTGGAAGCAAAAGGACGCCTGGGGGTTTCATATGCCCAGAGGCAGACGTTGACACCTGAGCCACGCACAACTCAAATTTGGGAATGTGGCAGCTCTGCCACCCCACCAACCATCCTGGGCTTCTTACATCAGGGTCTCCAGAGCCAATGTGAGACACCCATGCAGACATGGGGCCACCTGGCCACCCATGCTTTGCCATCCCTAAAACAACCAACTCTTCCAGTCTTGCATGGAGAGAGCTCGGGACGCTCTGCGCATTCAGCTCTGGAAGGCTCCCCTCTTCCCAAGCTGCCAGTGGCCCCAAGCGCGAAAAGTATCTTATGCAAAGAATGAACAATTTGAGCTTTTTTTTTTGTACAAGCCAGAGGTATCCGATGACAGCTGGCAGGGAAGGGACAGGTGTACAGGGAAATTTGTTTAACAAACATCAAGGCATATTTCCCTTTACAATGTTCAGTCTCAATTTAATTTAATTTTCTTTAGGTATCTAATAAATATATTTCATGGACAGAAATCTGATGACTTTTAGGGATGCTTAAATTAATGAAGGCTCCACAAGGAATGTTCAAAATTTATATTTTCTTTGGCTTTTCTCTCCCTTGCAGATAGATGCTGATTTATTACTGTAGGGCTGCTAAAAAGTAGACTGCACTGACTGCTGGAGGAAGGCTTTTTTTTATCTTGCTCACCAGGACTGGGCTCAACCTCTTCACATTTTTTTTTCATTTTGTGTCTCTGGTGCTTTGGACTTTACCCAGCCACTGCCTTGACTTTCAGCTGCAGGTCTGGAGACCCAACTCGCACCCAACCAGGCTGCAGCATTTGTTCCAGTTTGCTGGGGAGATGTGCTAGGCGGGTTTCTCATGCTTCTGCTGCAAATGGAAAGCCTGTGTTAGTTCAACTTCTTCAATTTACCTGACTTTTTACCCCATTTCTATAAGCAGGCTCCTCAAAGGGCTTGGAAAGATGCAGGTTTTGTGCTCTCCTTCATTGCTGTGTCCCTGATCAATCCCCTTTGGCCCCACAGCAGGACAGAGGATCATTTGCGGGCTGTGGATGGGTGGCAGTCCAAGGGTCTTTGTTACCCAAGGCTTTTGGTTTCTTCATGTTTCTTTGTACCTCCTGACACTGAGCTCTTCGTGACCTAACAGTTTTTCCAGCAGCAAAATAATGACTGGCTCTTTTTAGTTTTACTAGTACCCAGCTGGGAATATAAAGCATTTTCCCTTGACAAAAATGGGAGACAATTATTTCAATTTTCCTTCCTAGAGCTCTCCGTTGAGATCTCCCTTCCTTTCTCAACCCTCCTTAAGTGATTTTCAGCTGAGATGTCAGGGGTGTCTTGGAGGCAGCTCAGCTGCTAACAGCAGGTCATCATAAGCTCTTTTCCCAGCTGCTGCTTCTATTTTGGGATCTACCCCTTTTCCCTAGCTTGGGCCTCGTTGTCCCTGTTCCCCCAGAAGGACTTGGAGGGAAGGCAATGCCAGTCCTTGGCTCTGACCTCAGAACTGGTGGAAATCATTCTACAGCTCCCCAGGGTAACCACAACCTGTATTACCACAAGAAAATCCCAACAAAGGTTCAACAAGATGGAGAAGACAATCCGCCAGCCCTCCCAAAATCACCCGCCTCTTGGAGCTACTCAAGGCAGTGCAGACAGCTTTTCCTGGGAGACCTGCATTTTTGGCCCTGAGCTGGAAAACATGCTGAAAATGCCATTGGTATCACAGGGACCTTTGCTACCTACCTCTCCACATCCCAAATCCCCAGAGAGCCTCCTCCATCCATGCCTGGCCCCTGGGAGTCTTGCTTACCCTGCACAATGCTCCTGCCTTCATTTGCATCCAGGGATAACGAGGAGAAAGACAACAAGAGCGAGCTCCATGGGATTAAAAAGGGCAGGATGGTGTCCCTTTCTCTATAAAGGGGCAACCAGAGCCCATTCTGTGAGATGCTGAGCCAGGAGCTCAGCACCTTTCCTGAGTGGCCCAACTTGGCAATGAAATCCAAGAGCGTTTGCTGCTCGGATCAGGTACCTGAAGCTGTCATTGGAAACATGTGATATTAAGCATATTTGGATTGGTACCTTCTTGAGAAAATACCAACACAGACAGCTATATTAATCACAGGGGGATATGATTTTATTTGAAATTTTCCATGCACCTCCAAAATTACCACGTTTCATCAATCACAGGTTTGCCAGAGACATCTGTAAATGTTGATTTATTGCACTGTTCCCAGCTTTGAATTAAATAGCATTATAGTCAAGTATATTGGCTTAATTGACGGACAGGAACTTAATCAAGTTAATTTTGTAGCTGATGCCAAAGCTTCCATTAACTCCTTGTTGAATTTACTGGATTTAGTCCAAGTGAATTTACACCTTCAAAGCCTGGGGGCTTGTTGCTGCAGAACAATTTGAAGAGGGAGGACCCACTGCCTCATACCCAGCCCCATGGCCGTCCTGAGAGCTCTGGATCAGCTCTGTAGGATGTTCACAAGGAGCCTCCCCCTTCTGCAGGACCCAGAGGCTAGAAACACGCCATGGATCATGCTGTAACTCCATGAGGCTCTTCTCTGGGGTCCTTTTGTCTCCTGCCCCTCCTCTCCAGAAACTTTTTATGGGCTTGCACAGGCAACAGGGAGCCAGGGAGGAGGTGAGCCCCTGGGCCATCTTGACTTTCTAAACAGCAGCAGGAGGCTTCAAGGCTCCCTGGAGGTCTTTTCTCTCATATCCTCTGTGTGGTGGCTTGTACCAGGTCTTGGGGATCAGAAGAGGAATCAGGAGGGGACGCGTTTTCCCTTTCTCCCCACTTTCCTCTGGAGCAGCTGAGGTGGAACAGTATTAGAGGCAGGACACTGAGCAGAGCCCTGAATTCCCCCTAAACCCTAGTGCAGCAAGTCAGGTCCTGCCTGCCTGCCTGCCTTTTGGGGCCAGCTGAGCTGCTCTGTTAGCCGGATGATCCCAACCTAAAAGGACCCTATGCAGAAGTTAAAGGCATCAGCACTACAGCTCCACTGTGACACCATCTGTGTATGTATCCATGACATTAGCAGAAACAGCTGCTTGGAAAAGGTCTTTTTTTCCCTGATGTGTCTCAGCATCACCCCCAGCTGCTGCATTCACGGTAGCCCACTTGTCACATACCTTCATGAACGGCCACAGCTTTGCACTGCACCACAGCCACTGCCAGGGCAAGGATCTGGGCATACAACATCTTCCTTTTCCTTGGGAAGAAGCTCCTTCTTGGTTCCTGCAGTCAGCACACAGCCTGGAGAGTCATTCATCTGCAGGAGAAAAGAGGCTTTAACACATGCCGTCTGAGTATGATGCTCCCACCTGCCTACAGTGGCAAGGGAAGCTTTTCTCCAGCTACAAAGGCTCATCTTGGCTTACGCTGTTGGCACTAAAGTCTATAAGCCTACTAATTCCTTCATCTCTTTGTGGATATTGGCTACAGGGGAGAGCTCAGCTTTGCTCCCCCAGCACCCTTCCCTAACAGCACCCTTCCCTAACAGCACCCTTCCCTAACAGCACCCTTCCCTAACAGCACCCTTCCCTAACAGCACCCTTCCCTAACAGCACCCTTCTTCAGGCAACAACAAGCTTAGGCAATTAAGCCTAAATGTGAATATTAGTGGTGTGATTAAAGAGAGAAGCATCTGCTGCCTCAGTTATGCAGGGAGGAAAGATCACTAGAAGATCACTGCAGATAGCAATCACCTGCACCCAAGTCTTTATTAGCCCATTTTGTGATTAACCTTCAGGTTCCTAAATCCAGGATTAACTGCCTTGCATTTTCTGCCCTTGGAGGTCCAGCCCACCATCACGGAGCAGCTCAAAGGAGGGTGAAAGCTCTTGATACTGCCTATGGTTGGTTTAGTAACTTCACCCAAATTGCTACAGAAGTCTTCCTCTGTGAAGCAGGGACTTCTCTCTAGGAAGCAACAATTGCAGCAGAAGTGGTGTTGCCAGAATGGGTTTTATTCTTTTTAATGGGCAATGAAAAGTTCTTCTCCTGTTCTGAGCCTTACCTGCTTTTCTCTGGCTGAGCAGATTTCACAGGGAGACATGGACTACTTCCAGGGTGGAAATTACAGACGTGGGGAAAAGATGAGCTTGATGACTTCATCCAGCCTAGCTCTTTTCCAGGGCTGGATTGTTCCTTCCAGTTAACAACATGCAACCTCAAAAATCACATTGCATTATAGGTCGGGTCCCTTTTGGAAAACAAGGCTGAGTGCCTGTGCACAGCCTGGAATAACCCCACCTAAATGAATCCCCAAACAAGCAAGATGAAGGTCAAGTGCCTGGAACCGCCTGGTACGTGTCTAGACTGGAGGGGCACCTGGGCTGTGGTCACCTTGCCCATCACGGAGCTACACTCGTCTCTGAGACCCTCAGGACTTAAGACCCCCTAATGTGCTTTCTGTTTCTTACTTTCTCTCTCTCTTCTCCTAATTGCTGGGTTTACTTGCATGTAATCAAGCTCTCTGCCGTCCAGCAGTTAACCTGTGCTGTGTCCTTCCTTCGTAACTCCTGTCAAAACCTCTGTACAGTGCTGCCGTTAGTTGCTGTGGAGATGGCTTCAAAGCAGAAACACAAAATCAAACCAAACCAAACCCAAACAAGCAAATACAGGCTTTTTGACAACAGGAGTAAACAAGCTTCTAGAAAATCAAGTAATGGAGGAGAAGTGCAGAGCTGAGACCCGAGAAACTAGGTTTGTACCCCCAACTCTTTCGCAAGAGTTGTGTTATGATCTTTGGCAAGATCACGCCATTGCCCCTCAGCTCCCAGCACCCTTCTTGCAATGCCAACGTGGCAGCATTCCCTTTTCCCTTCCTATTTAATCCTCAGCTCCGTAGGGCAGGATCTGTGCTGGACCATAGCAGACCCTTCATGGAGCAGGAAGGCAGCAAAAGCTTTGACTGGGTTTCTGAGCTCTGTGTTAGTATTATTAAAACATATGTCCTTCTAGAAATGTTCCTGCAGAGACCCTTATCTCAATGTTTTTTCAAAAAGTGCCTCCTTCCATCCTCTCTTCTCCTCTTACCCCCATCATTCACACCTCTACACTTCCTCCTGCCCAAAACACAAAGTGAAGGATAATTTAGCTTGTAAATACAATGCACTGTTCTGAGAATTTCCATATCTAAAATAACACCAGAAGCGCAATACAATGTGTACTGAGATAGCTAATGTAGATCCTTCGAGAGCACAAGCCTGTCACAACACCTGGCACTGAAGCCTGTCCTAACGGTCTTACTGGTCTATATGGGGAAGGCTCCCCAGTTTCTGTGAACGGTACTGTGACCAGCTCACCCAATCCTGCCCCAAAAATACCAGCTGCCACATTGAGACAGAAGAAGAACCTCCAAAATGCTGATTTTCCTGTGCCTCACAGATCCCTGGTGCTGTACCTGGGGCAAAAGAACCTGCATGTGTTAGCACGTCCACTGCCACGTGTCACCCGGTGGGGTCCTGCCTGGCGTTGAGGTCCTCTAGCACGCACACCATCCCTGGAGACCATCAGTGCTGAGGGCCCTCATTGCCTTTGGCAGTCACCAATCCATCCCATCTGATCAAGAGAAGATAGGCAGTAAATTAACAGGCTCCGAACTCATTGCCTTCAGAACAGGTTTGTAAGTAGCTGCTGCCTTCAGACATGAGGCTTGATGTTGGACTCAAGCTAAATCATACCTCCTGCCTTTCCAAATGTGACATTTTATCCTCTCTCACCTCCTCCTCTCCATTCCTGCCCTAAATTAAGGATAATATTTCCTTGCTGCTTGACCTCTTCGGATAGACTGAGCCTGAAATGCATGGGAAAAAAATCATTCAGGAAAAGCTTAAATGCTAACAGAAATCTCCATTCCTCTTTGTAATTGCAGGGAAACACCAGTTTATTCTTAAAGAATAAGAGTCCCTCTAAGATGCATGTGTGATATGACAAGGCACGTGCCAATATCATCCCACAGCAGTCTACTCCAGAGCATTGGCTTCCTTGCACCGCTGGCCAGAGCGCCGACCCATGGGGCAGGGGACAGTGATACCTTGAGAGGATATGGATCCAGAACGGGACAAAGGACAGAAAAAAACCCACCTCTGAATCTTCAGCATTTGTTGCTCAAATTCATATATATACAGGGAAAAAAAAAAGGCCTAAGCAACAAAAAAATAAGTCTGAGCTTCTGTAGTCACTTTGGGCAGCTAAGCCAAAGCACGTTTTTGCAGATAAAAATTTAACAGGTGATTCTTCTGGGTTTTTTCCCAGCTCTGATATTGTTTAACGCTTCAGCACAGAACGAATACAGTAAAGAATGCATATTAACATAGCAATAGGAAAACAGTCATATAAGGAATAAATCCTAGAAGACTCTGCAGAGGCAAAGAAAAAGCACAGTGAGCCCCAGGCCCTCAGTGAGTAAACGTTAACATTCACAAAACGCAAAGACCCTGCGGGTGTAGAAAGGCTCCAGCTCAGAACAGTCACACCTTGAATTCACATTGCAAAGGTGAGGAAAAGGATTCAAAAGGGTTTCATAATCTGGATGCCACAAACTAAACACATTTCCTGGCAGACATGAATTCATATATGCACATGTGCATGCATGTTGAACTTATACGTGTTCAGTTTTTGCACATATTGAATATTTCTAATTTTTATTACATATATTTTTAAATTTTTAGTTAAAACTGTGCTCTGCCTTCTAGCAGTGAGCTGCAAATGCTCACTCGGGGTGAAACCCCACCCGGCTCCTGCTGCTGGGTTGCCAGCGTTGGTCCTTGATGGATGACTGCAGCACATCCAGATTACAAATGATCCCAAATTCAAGGGCACTATTCTCCGACTTTGAAAGGAAAATGAGTTGTTTTCTCTCTTGTTTTTCCCCTCCCTGATTCTTTCAAAAATCACACTGCATTTAAGGATTCACCTGGGTATGAAACACCAGCCCTAGGTGAGAAAAGTCAGTGTGGGACACGTATATCAGGGTGAAGAGCTGCTCTGCAGCTTCCAGACACTCGTTCCAACACCTCCCTCCATCCACAGCCCACCTGCAGGCCAAGATCACACCTGGGCTTGCTCCTTCCATGTGTTCCATCGTTCAGGATATGATATTTTGGGTAACGAGGCTGATGGAGGACTGCCATTTGCTCTACCATCGTTGTCCAGCTTAGGGCAGTTCAGCTGACTTAGAGCCACCAGCTCACTTTTAGGCGCCATCACGATGCTCTTTATATACATTACATATTAGCAAACTTCAATCCAGCAAGTCTTAGCTGATCTTTGCAGACACTGGCTCCCATCAGCCCCTGTCAAAGACCTCCTAAACCGCTACAGAGATCTTTAGAGAAGCCTGGTAGGGGCAGGAAAATGACCCCATAAACTTCAGGGTTTTGCAAGGAATCCCAGCAATTTCCTTGATCTTTTACTGCCCCCGGTAAATAATTTATAGGGGCAACTTCTCCGGGTTTTACAGTTCCTTGAACAAATTGCCTCCAAACCCCATAAAGCTGAGGGACCAGGTTCTCCCTTTACCTCACCTGGATCAGATGACAAAGCTATGCGAAGCTTGGCAAGATGCAAGAGGGTAAGAGAGGAAAAAAAGCAGGTCTTACATACTTGCAGTCGTGCCAGAGGCTGGGCTGTTCCCCTCCATTTATTCTTCCTGTGTATATGTTCGCAATAAACTCTTCTTCCTTTTTTTTCTCAACAAATTTGGGGATAAATAAATAATGCCTGTCAGCAAGGTCTGTCTAAAAGGGATGAGACCCAGTGGATTTGCAGTCTCATCTGGCTGGTGCCTGCATCCCATCTGCCTGTGGCTCCAGCTGGATCTCACGCATCCCTTGCCCCAGGATCAGCCATGCCAGATGCTGCTAACTCCATCCACCAAATATCTATCCCTGTTGCACATAGACACAAAAACTACATTACAGAGCTGTGTCTGGGCACGCATACATAGCTTTCCCAGGGGATCTGTGCGGATCCACGTCCCAACACCCACCACTGTGCCACAGCACATGTCACACAAGCAGACAGACCCTCTGCCTCGTGACCTAGCGAAATCTTGACAGTTGGAGCCAAACCTGACAGAGGGAAGCAGGTCTCAGATGTTTTCGTACAAGTCTCCTGAAAACAGCCAGCTGGACAGAGGAAGGATATGCTATTTGCTGTTCCCTCAGAAAGACTGCAGGCTGAGCATAACCTTATATTAGCTGGCAGAGAACACAGAGGGGCACCTCCTTACAAATGCTCCAGCTGAAGTCAAGGCTTCAGCTACATCTCACCTTACTAGACATCACTGGAGCCAGCCCAACACCCGCCTCAGGGCTCCTGTTCATGGAGCACTGCCAGGCACATCCCAAAATCCTATGGAGAGAGATCCCAGCAGCCCCACAAAGAAATCACGCTGAGATGTGTAATTGAAATACAGAGATTGGCCTGAATGGAGAATTAATGGGAACTTCAGGATGTGGAAGCACCAGAGAGACTGGCAGGAGAAGGGTATGGAGATGGTCCAGATATTGATGGCACCAGCATTAACAGGTCACCGAGATCCCAGCACATCTACATACAATTTTGCACGATATTTGGATGGTGAAAAACAAGGCAGAAACTGCACTGACTAAAGCGAAGGATAGATTCAAACCATTGAATTTTGGTGGCAAGATGAAAAATAAAAATAAGGGCTTGAGGCTTAAGACACCAGCAAGGAGGCAAAGGATGGAGTAAATCCTAATGGCTCACAGAGGTGGAGAGCAAAGGTCACAACCACAGCCAGCTCCTAAAAGGTACCGACAGCTCATGTAAAAAAACCTCAGGAGACAGGATGAAGATGCAATAGCTGGTGTCAATTAGAGGGTCTGTCCATTTTGCAAGCAAATGTGTTCATAATTCACTACCAGGGAAATGCCAGTTCTCTCCTTTGGCTTTGAAATGTTCACATGGAAAAGCCTCGTCGGGGCATTTCTGCAGCCCCTCTCCCGTGATTAGGCACCATGTGCTGCAGGGGAGTTAAAGACATTTTCAAACCTCAAGGAGAATGGTAGATTTGGATGGGAGGAAAAATCTGGTTAAACACGGGTTGTTCCTTGCTTGACAGAAATAAGCCTCAGGGGGTCAAAAGTTTACAGTTTCGTTTTTAATGGAGTTAATAGATTTTTACGGTAATTGATTTCTCTCTAAATCCCTTGAATACAGATTTTAAGCTGTTTTCTTAAAGAAATATGAATGCATTGACTTGTTGTCCATCTCTAGGACATGTTTGTACCTACACCTTCACTAGCCCTCCTGGAATGACAGAGTGATGCAGGCTGGATCCAAGAACCTACTTAATTTCAGCTAAGAAAGGGACACAGGCATGAAAATGGCCCCAAAGCGGTGTGAATACCCACACGAAGAGAATGACATGAAATGGGTGGACGTGGTCCTTCCCAGCTCACACCAGCTGAAGGACCTGAGTATGTTCATATGGAGTTAGTGCTCCTGATCCACACAGTTAATCCTGAACACTTTGGACTGCGTTAGTATAATCCTAGTTTAACCTCAGAGGTGTCCAAGGGGCTTTCAAAAAGACTAAGGAGAGCATTTTGCATAGCCCCCATGGTTTCCCTCCCCATATCCTCTATTGCCACAACATCTGGGCAATGCCCTGGAAAAGGACACCGCCTTGCCCAGGGCTGGTAGGTCACACAGAAGTGGGGAAGGAAGCCCAGCTCCCCAAAGAGCCATGGTGGGGCCCTGGCATTCAGTCATCGTGCAGATTTGGGGAAGAAGGTGCAATGGTCCCTGCATGGCAAAGATGACCACAAACACCTTCTAGGCTTCTGGTTGTGGTTCTCTCCATGAGGGGCTAAATGAGGTTTTGCCCACATGACAACCATCCCCTCGATGCCCCAGGTGGCTGCATTTGGCTGCATGTGCTTTTTAGACCAAAGCTTGAATTCTGATCCAGCACCAACCTGGGTCGAGATGTGACCAAGATGAACATCCCGGAAAGAAGCCAGAAGAGCCAGGAGGAAGCTAGAGGAGCATGGGTTAGGGTGTCCCTCATGAGGGTGCACACACAGCAGAAGCTGTTGGTGGTGGTGCGGTGACGGTGTTGGAGGCAAGGGATGACAGCTCTGATGGCCAATGGACCTCCTTGGAGGCCCAAGAAACACCGCGTCCTCAAAGCTGCAGCTCCCCTCTACTTCCGAAGATGCATCGAGGAGGACCTCCCTCTCAGCTCCAGGCAATTCTGCCATGAAACAGGAGGATTTTAAAGCAAGGAAACCTTTTCCAAGGAGCATTTTTACCCACATGCTGCAGCATGGAGCCCCTTTAAACAGCAGTGTCAGCAATCATGAGAAACTGCTGCTCCTTGCAGAATGGGTAAATGGCTCCCCTCCCTCTCTCGGAGCAAGAGCTTTGAGAAAGTGTTTCGTTGGGTCTTTTTTTTTTTAATAAATACCATTGATTTCCTGATTTAAAGGGGTTGCACTGAGTAGTAATGTTTAACAGAGATGATGGGGAGAGAAGGGGGGTAAATCTTGTGAGGCTGCTCAATAAAAGAAGATGAAGTGAGAGCTGGAGGAAGCTCATTTTCCGCTTCGGCACCCAGCTGAATGTGCCTGGTTTGTTCAAAGGCAGTGACCCACAAGGGCTGCTGGCCTCCCAGTCCCACCAACTCAAGGTTTAGACCCCAGAGCTGTTGTTTCCCCAGGAAACGTGGTGGGGAGATGAGGGCCATGTATAAAAGCAGCTGGATTAACATCTCAATAGGTCTTCTGAGAGCGTGGCAAGGGTTAGCCATGACTATCCTCTGGGGTGGGAGACGAGACGTGGGGAGGTTTCTCCCCATCCATCCGGCTCCAGCACAGCTCCAATATCCTCCTGCACAACTCCTGCAGTTGGGAGGTCACTGGGGTCACACAGCATGGAACAAAGCACAGGTTAGGATTTGCTCAGATGTGATAGAAACAGCAGGTTAGGGGCAAAACTTCATGGAGGTGAGACCTCCTTGGATTTTTGGCCATTTCCTACTGGGGAGAAGGCAGCAAGGCTGATGAAAAGTTGACAAGTAGCTGGAGATAACTGGCAGGTGACAGCTCTTCCCCTGGTATGGGACAACTTGCAGAGTCATGTCCAACTGGGGCTGATTTTGCCATCTTCCACTTCCTGCAGAAATTATCCAAGAGGCATCTGGGAGCATTGGGTGGAGCATTTCAGCTTAGAAGCACCAAGGAGAAAAGCAGAAAAATACCTTATGAGTCCTGGAAATGAAAGCTAGACCCTCCTCTCCTTTCCTCCACACCATGGTGACTCCCCACACATCAGGTTTTCATGTTAACAATAGCAAAAATACCTTCTTAGCTAAACTTAGAAACCTTTCCAAGCAGAAAGTTACAGTCGGATGGTGGTTGTAAAGACTGTCTCCAGCCAGCCTCTTTCTTCCTCTCCAAGAGACCCAGTTTGGGGGGGGGGGGGTGGGGGGGGGGGGGGCAGAATTCATGTTTTTCCTTGTGTAGCTGTTGCAAACAGCAAAGGAGGGTTTGCCGCCCATCCCTAATCTCTCCTTCTTCCAAGAAATGCCAAGAGCGCAGTGAAGGTTTGGGGTGGATAACTCTGAAGGAGAGTTTTGCTGGAGATGACTCCTCATTGGAGGTCTACATGAAACAAATGGCCCTACTTCAACCCCAGCGGCTTCCCCACTGGGCTTCTGATCTTAATACAGCCTTTGATAACATCACCTGGGCATGCACCAGCTGAGAAGCATCACAATGGGAATCCTACTTAAGAAATGAATAATACACTTGAAAGGGAAAAAGCTAAAAGAGAAGCAAGTAATAACGGGCAAACAGTCATTGGGTACATTCCCAGAAACAGGGAACACCTGGAAACCAACTTCTTCCTGCCACCTCTGTCCAGTTTAATGCTCAGCTTTGAAAACAGCCACCCTGCTTCTGGCTCCGAGGCAAGGGGAGATCCCTCATCATGCGTGGCAGGGGGACACGAGCTGCCCACCGAACAGCTATCACAGTTTTAAGGATATTTGCAGTTTCTTCACCCTACTGCCACCTGGAGCATTCACCAGACGATGCTTGTTAATCTGTTTTCCCATAACGGAGGTGAAAGGTCTGCCCCACGGGATTATGTATTGGCAGAGTCAAAGGCAATATTTCCAGGTGGGCAGGCGGATGTTACAGACAAGGAGATCAATGGATGGGGGGGATGGGGGGGTGGGTGGTGTGGAAAAAAAGGGTTAGGAAGTCAATTGATCAACTGATTGACTGCTTGGCTGGCAGCCAGGCCTGCATTTCTCAGGTTACTCACACTCAGGCTGGATCTTTTCCAGGAGGTTATTCACATTGCAAAGTGCTCCTTAGCATGACTGAGGGGACTGGGAGCCGGGACAAAGAAAACAAAGATCCCAGCCTGAGGTCCCGCATCCCCTGGGAGCCTCTTGGTTTTGTGGCAGGATAAATTCTCCCAGCAGATTCTTGTTGCCTCTGGACCGATGACATTTCACTGCCTCCAGCCCATTCGATTCGCTTTGCTCTTGCCAGGACAAGGACCGCGGCTGGAGCAAGCAAGGGAAGGAGGGCTTGTGCATGGGACTTGCACGTCCCCATCTCCTGCTCAGGACCCTCTGTGGGCAGCCTGACCCTGCCAATCTACTCCTCCAACCCCACGCAACCCCACAGAGACCCCCCCCAGAACCTACAGCCGAAGTCTATGCCTCCTGCCCTGGTCAGGAGTCAACCTCAGTGCCGTACCAGAAGCCCACGATAAAAGATTTCCCCTAGGGTCTATGCTTGTACAAAGCCTCCTGTGATGAGGATGGGCCCTGAATCTCCCCTGTAGCCTCTTGACAGGATCATGATGCAAATACCAGCTGCCCTCTTGTGTTGACGGTCCCCGCTGAAAGGGATGGAGCCACCATAATTCTCGGCTTCAGTTTCTATTAAGCAAGTGAAACCCTTCCCAAATGCACCTTCCCATATTTCCCTGGCATTTTCATGCTACTGAGATGGTGCAACTAGACAGGCATCTTGATCTGGACTGTTTTTGTCTCCCAGGGCTCATGTGCAGCACTGGCTGAGTTGCTGGAGCACTGAAGCAAGTGTGTTGTGACAGACAGACATCTCCCTAAACAGACAGCACTGGCATAATTTGCCATTTTTACGATATGCCTTTTTTTTTTTTTACCTCTCTACAAACTTGCCATCTGGTGCAATCATATTTTATACCCACCATAAACTGGTGTTAATGATTAAGAAAGAGAGAACTGGCTCCCCATATCCACCTAGAGGTTAGGCTTTTATGGACCGACTGCACAAACAAAATCAGTTGATGAGGTGCTGAGGGGTACGCTGATGGGCAAGTTGTACAAACAGGAGGGATCAGGCCATGGCAGCAGTGAAACCTTCCCAGAAAGCACTTACCCGTGGCACAAGGTAACAACTTGGCCCCTGCCACCAGGATGTCTGGGTGACTCTGGCCCACTTGCACCACTCACTCCTCGGGGGCACTGCAGGATGCTCCCACCGAAGCCCCCGTGGATGCAGCTAAACCCATTTTGGACAATTCTCTCTGTTCCTCACGCTCACCCAGAAGTTGCTGCTGCGTCTGTGCTCCCTCAAGACACAGGGGAAAGAGGATTTATGGACAGAGAATTGGAGAGGCTGTGCCAGAGGCACCCACTCCCCAGCCAGGGTAAGAGCATCTTCCCCCAGGCAGGGCAAGAGCACCCAGTCCCTGAGCTGGAGCCCTCAGCAGCCAACCCACAGGGTCCGTGGGAGGATTTGAACCCAAATCTCTCACTTTTTACACGAATTTCTGCCTTCCACTCGAAGGTAAGGCCCGAGATGAACACATCACCCAGCTTTCACCACCACCTGCACCACCTCCCAGGCGCTGCAGCAAGCTCAAAACATCACTCATCCCAGCAAACAGTCACGCTCTGCAGCTACACTCATCCATCCTTCCCCCGCTCCCCGGACGGGCTTTCCGTTTACGCAGACCTGCGCTGCCTGGTCCCTGCCACCTACGAAATGGTTCCTCCAGGGGAAGTCCTTTTCCAAAGCCCAGACCTGAAAGGTCCCCGAATTATATCTTTGCTCTGGTTCCCTCCGGCAGTGGTTGCAGGTCTGCTCCCCACCATGGCTGCAAAGTCTTGGGTGGTGATGGGGTGACCTTTCCTATAAGCAAGGGGACATCATGCCTGCATCGCTGCCTGGGGCAGGGGTCCAGGCAGCCAGACAAGGGAGTCAGACATGTCCTGCTGTACTTCTCCTCCTTCCCTTGTCCACCATCTGGAATGAGCAGGGTCAGAGGAACAAATCTGTCCGGGAGGCACTATTTGGGACAGGAAGATCTGAGAACAGCTGAAACATGAGACAAGCTGTGCTTGGGAAAGGTAGGTGGAAAAAGCAGACAAGCTTTCATGCACATAAATCCTCCCTCAGTCGTGAGCCTCAGTACACCAACATTTAAGACCAAGGAGAGCTGACCGGAGCCGCTCCAGTGAGAACCTCCCTGAGCAGCTGCCATTCAAACAGCCTCTGGAGAGGAAATCTCACCCCAAAAATTCCCACTCCTGCCCTGTATAAGCATCACATCCTCAGCCAGACTAAGGACAGTGCCAGGACCCGCAAGTGAAGACGTGTCCCCATATTCACGTGCCAACCCTTGAAACACAACCTCAAGCACCTCCTGGCCCAACACATCTCCTCATGCACAACCTGGCCTAATGCTGCTTGGGGCACTGGCGAAGAGATGTCTGCAGAAGGGGCCACATTGCAGAAGCACTGGGGAGCCCAAACAGCATCACCCGTCCCCTTTCTTCTCCTCCTGACGCATGCAATAACGTGCTGCGCAGAGTAATTTCTGCAGACTCTATCCTACAGACCAACTTCTTTACTAGAGCCACAAAGACTTTTCAGACACCCCATGAATCATCTGCCTGGTGGATAATTTTCATCTCTCCCCGGAAGAAAGGCATTTTCTGTAATTCTTGATTGCAAGCAGAAATTACATTATTTTGGGCCTACGATGGATAGCAGCCAAACAAAATTGTTAATCACCGCTGTTCCCTGCGAGACATCGTTTCAGCATCTACAGGGGGAGGCGGGAATGGGCGGACTGATGCTGAAGGATCTCAGTCACTGTAACCGCTGGTGTGACTAAGGCAGGAGAACCTGGGTTGTGTGACTTGTTGCTGGGTCGGCAAGACTCCCAACTCAGAGCTGCATGCACGTGGTTTGCAGCCGAGCGGTCACCACACTCATTGCAATGCTACAACCTTTGGAGACCTAGTCTGGCTCAGCTGTAGGAAAGCAGAATCCCACCCTGAAGTATGTAACTTCTCCCCTTGAAATCATCCGACTTCCCCAGCCAGGAATGGCCCCAGACCAACCCTTTCTGCTGCTTCTCCCATAACCCACTGAAATATTCATTTTGTCTGGAGTTATAACCAGTCCCGAGGGGGTCTGCTCTGTTGTTGTTATAGCTTTGATCCAGGACTTGCTTTCAGCACTTGCTATTTTACCAGCATCCACTTCGCACAATCCAACTGAACAAGATTAGAAGAAAAATAGAGCTCCTTATTCCACTGGTGAGAAGTTTACTGGGGCCAGATTCTGCCCATTGCAATGCTTGGACCTCCTGGGTGCATTAAAGGAGGCAATAGGAACTGGCTTCCTCCCAGAAAGCCTCAAAAAAAAACCCAAAACAACCCACCATGTGCTGCACACGACAGCACTTCTTTACAACCTCTCCCTGCCTGGGAGACCAGCTGATGCCCCTGAGCCACCTCCTATCATGGGAAGTGCAAAGTCACCCCAAAATTCAGATTTCAGACAGGTTTGGGGCATCTCAGGCACTTCCGAGACAGCGGCAAGGGGTTCGCTTGTGCAATGCATTGGGAAGCCGGGAGGCAATTTGCAGCCCCGGGGGCTGCCACCTCCTCATCCTCCCCATGGCCCCCGGCCCACTCTCACATCTTTCACACGCCGCGGTTCGTTTAACTGCAACCCGAGAATGGGGAAAGCGGGAAAAAACACAACAGAACATAGAAAACCCGATACCTGGACAGATGGACAGCTAGTTACAGGAGGCCGGTGCTGCTTACCTGGGCAAAGCTGCCGCGTGTTGGCTTCTCCGCGCAGGCGAGAGGGTCCGACAACCCCAGAAACGGGCGTCCGCGTCGGCCGGGCTGCAGTGAAACTCCCTGCACGCTTGGAAGAAGTTATGAGGCAGGAGGAGGGGCCGCTCCGGGCATCCCCCCCCTCTCCACCTCCGAATCCTTCTCTGCGGGCCAGCAGCTGGGACCGAGGCGGCGGAGGGGAGGCTGGGACAGGGGATGCCACCCCACACGCTTTCGGCAGGAATGCGGGAGTGAAGAGGGGCGGGGGAGAAAGGGAGAGGAGGAAAAAAAAAAAAATCTTTACCTCGTGGGCACAAAATAATAATAAAATAACTGGGATGTTTGCAAAGGAAGGGGCCGGCTTGGGGAAAGGGTTGGGAGGGGGAGAGAAAGTCTCTGTTTCCAAGGGACCAAAGGGTCCAGGTTGGTTATCAGCACCTGGACATGATGGGAAACACCAGAAGTGGGGCACAAAACTAATTTATGGTTCAAACACAGCGGTCTGACAGCGCTGCGTGGGTGCTGGAGGGGTATGGAGGGGCATGAGTCAAGACATCACAAATGAAATCATGATTGCACTTTATTTGTCTCATCTCACAACAGCAGAGAGCTTTCTAAGAGATGGTCTCTTAGATGGAGGATGTTAGCAGTGATATGAAGAGGCAGCAAGAAACTGAGGCACAGGGGGTGAGGGAATGCAGGTGTCTTCAGCGTCCAGTCCCCGGGTTCAAACATCTGGGAAATGACCCCAAAAAGGACACAAGTGCCACACTTGCCTTCTTGGCGTGGGGACGGTGGGGTGACCACAAAGCTCTGGGTGAGATGGACAGACTCTTTCTGCAGGGCTGGGAATGGGTGAGACACTGGAGGATGAGGCTCCCCGCTACTGGGAGGGAGATCAGCCCCAAACAGGGTAGCAGGAGCACATCCGACATCTCACCCTTACGGGAGCAGAGGGACCCCCAGCTCCAACCACCTCCTGCACCCATCAAAGCCCGAGGAGCTGCACCTCACAGCAGCCCAGCAGCAGGGTGAAATCCCCCTCCAGCCACCCTGAGAGCTTGTACCTCACAAATAGAGGAGACTTGAGCTCAGAAAAAACTCAGAGGAAGAACCAGGGACCCCACATTCCAAACAACAAGGAGTTTTGCTGCTCAACATAGGGGATCACCTGGGGCTCCTTCCCATACCACCGGTTATTTTGCAGCGCGTGGGGTCCTGGGAACTCCAGACCTGATGAAGACCAGGTCTCGCCCTGGTACGTACTATCTACCCCTGCAGCTAGCGATCCTCTGGCCAAGAGATAAACAGGCCAAAAAGGTCAAAGACAGAAAGGAAGAGTGAAAGACAGGAACAGAAACACACCGGCTTGAGATGCAAAATGCGGGGGAATCCCAGCCCCATCCCGACCCTGAAGGTCCAAATGAAGCCAAAGGGGATGGGGGGGCATGAACAGGAGGTACAAAGTGCCCTCAAGGCTCCACATTTTACTGCTTATGGGACCATCGCAGCCCCATTAATAAATAAGAGTAGTCTCAAATGGCTGCTAAAAGACATTTAAATTATTAATCAGCCCATGCTTCCAGGTGTTTAGGCACGGGTTTAAAGGTAAGGATAGGTGCAGTGCAGCTCTTCCCATTCCTCGGCACCAGCTTGAACCCGCAGGGAAAACACTTAGGCTGATGTTTTCCCACTCCAGCAAAACATCCCAGGAATTAACTGCTTCATGTCCATATATGCTTACAATTTTTTCCTCGCACTCAGATCATTCCTGCCTGAAAACACTACCCAAAACTCTCCAGGATTACACCACAGTTTTAAGCAGTAGGATTGCCTGCAGATCACAGACTTCAGAGGAGCACTCCATAAGGCTCAGGCTTAACAATTGAATCTAATTGAACCATATAAAACTCCTAAATCCCTGAATGCCTCATTATCGGGCTGAATAGGCTTAATTGCAATTGTATCTGCATTCAGCAATTAAATCTATTCACAACCCCATAGCGGGGCAATCAGGAGATGTTTGTGCCACGCTGCTCAAATGCATTTCCAGCATGAGCAGAGCTCCAATTGCCATTTGGAGGTACCTGAAGTGATGGCAGGCCACCACGTTGTGGTTTTAATCGAGCTCCATCGGGGTTTCTCCTGGGCATATTTGGCTTCTTGCTGTTCAGTAGAAATGCAAGGAGGAACCCGATGGGCTCTCTTGCCCTTCGTTGTCTCCAGGACACTGACAACAAGGCAGCGTGCAGCGTGATGCAGGTCAGTCTCATCTACAACCTGCAACAAGAGTCATGGTTCTGATGATTCAGGCTGTCCTACGTGTCCAGACCTCATGGTCGGCTTCTCCGTTTTCTAGTAAAGAGTGAACACATAGTGCAATGTTGTATTGCACCATTCACAGCAGATTCCTTTTCAATATGGAAAGTGTTGAGCTTTCCCTCAGTTATGGGATTTTTCTCCTCAGACTCAGCTAATTTATTCTCTCAAAATCATGCATGTATGAAGTTTCTCAAACAGAGATATCCCCACACCAACTTGATCAGATAGACCTTGTTCCTTCAGGCAGCCAGAGACCTCCCAGCCTGTATAACCCACCAGGCTATGACAGCAGGGATCAAGGGGGATGACAACTAAGTGTCATATTTAAACTCATATTTAATTATGACACCTCAAAAGAGACCTAGTTAAGTGCTTTGGATATACAAGTCTGCACTCAACACAAGAGCAGAGCTGTAACACTCACGTGCCTTACCCTGGCTTTAATTAATGCGTTTGGCGTTCAAGCACGGCAGGACTAAGGAAGGAAAGCAGCCCTGCGGAGAAGGACTTGGGGGTGCTGGTGGATGAAAAGCTGGACATGACCCAGCAATGTGCGCTCGCAGCCCAGAAAGCCAACCATACCCTGGGCTGCATCAAAAGCAGCGTGGCCAGCAGGTCGAGGGAGGGGATTCTGCCCCTCTGCTCCGCTCTGGTGAGACCCCACCTGCAGTACTGCCTTCAGCTCTGGGGTCCCCAACATCAGAAGGCCATGGACCTGTTGGAGCAAGTCCAGAGGAGGGCCATGAAGATGATCATAGGGCTGGAGCACCTCTGCTGTGAGGACAGGCTGAGAGAGTTGGGGTTGTTCAGCCTGGAGAAGAGAAGGCTCCAGGGAGACCTTATTGCAGGTTTTCAATATATAAAGGGGGCTTGTAAGAAAGATGGGGACAGACTTTTTCATAGGGCCTGTTGTGATAGAAGAAAGGGTAATGGTTTTAAATTAAGAGGGTAGATTCAGACTAGATATAAGGAAGAAATTTTTTATGATGAGGGTGGTGAAACACTGGCCCAGGTTGCCCAGAGAGGTGGTCGATGCCCCATCCCTGGAAACATTCAAGGTCAGGTTGGATGGGTCCTTGAGCAACCTGATCTAGTTGAAGATGTCCCTGCTCATTGCAGGGGGGTTGGACTAGATGACCTTTAAAGGTCCCTTCCAACCCAAACCTTTCAATGATTCTATGATAAACTTGTAACACCAGATTGATCTATGTGGTACATATAGGTGCTAGCTGAGGTGGCAGAACAGCTGAAATTTCCCATTCTCAAGCCTAATTTGCTTGGCACTAGCTCAGGGATCTCTGCAGGCACCTGCACCATGTCCACATTCAGCTCCTCTGTCCCATACCACAAAGATGACCACCCTGAGCAACAAGAAGAAACCAAGGGTGTCCAGCATCTCCAGCTCAGTGTTGGGGCTGTTGAGATGAGGCTCATTTAGCCCATAACCTGTTTGTGTGATGGGCCACCTTTCCCCATGGAACTGGTCTCAGGCCAGATGGTAGTTTCCTATTAGGCTGTTGGGCAGTAGATGGGTGTGATGTGAACATCTGGAGCTGAACGGTGCTGTATGTTGTTACCAAACCCTAGAGCCAAACAGGTTCCATCAAAAGGATAAGGCAGGGGTGAAGAATGAAATTGCTTCTTTAATTGTCAAAAAAAAAAGGCGGGGGGGAATATCAAACCCAGGCCAAATGAAAATCATAAAAATAAACTGTGCTGAAGCATATTTGGTAGATTTCCAAGAGAGGCTTCTCAGCTACTTGAGCAATCAGCAATATTTTAAAGCAATCAAGTGAGAGTAAGGGAAGGCAAACAAAGAGGATCATTCATGTGCAATCGTCACTTGCCTTAATGCCAACCTTTCTGGAGAGGAAAGACTTTCCATTTTCTAAAGTTCAGGCTTAATATTTAGCAAAATGTCTCAGCACCTACACATAATTCATCAGGTAAAAGCTGGGAAAGGTTCAGCAGTGTTTTCTGATCCCCAACCACCTCTGCCTTGAAAAACCTATAGAAAGGAAACCAGCCCTTGTTTCTCATGCCCTTGTCCTTCATTAGCCTGAGGTCTAGAAAGCAGCAATGGGGCCACTGCAGACACAGCAGTGCTCTCATGGGCCTGAGAGCCTGGACACAGTCCTCGGAGGCAAACAAGAGCTTGAATAAAGATGCTACGTGAGGTCTCATTCAGACCAGTTGTGCCTTGAGGATTTACAGTTCCCAGATGGTTCTTATCACTCCCACATCAAGATAAATGCTCTCATTTGATAAACCCAGCCCTAAAATCAATGGCGTAGCTTTTCCTCTTGACCAAAATTAGCCTCCCAGTTGTTTTCCTTGCTGAGCTTTCCCACTTTGCTGCCACCCCTTGCAGATCTCTCCCCTCTGTTCCTATCTGCCACTTTGCTCATCTTGCATGAAGGTCCTTAACAGCTTTGGCCTCTCCCTCCCCTTCTCTAACTGCCTTTCCCCAACTTCCTAGGGCAGCTCTACATCCCCAGAAAGGCCCACCATACTTTAACCTGATCCTGTGTCCATTGAACTCAGCAGAAATAGTTCCCCAGGACAAGGACACTGATGGCATGTCATAGCTCCAAATGAGGAGAAAAACAGTTGCAAACATTGGGACTCATCTCCACTGACTTGACCTGTTTGAGTCATGCATGCTAAGCCTGATTCAAATGAAAGCACACTGGCATCTAATGACACCTGAGATACCTTTAGCTATCTGGGACATTGACTTGGTCACTTCTTTCATGGTTCTTTGTACCTCTGCACAGCCAGACTTTTTAAGAAGCACCTGGACAGAAATAAACCTTTTCTTATTTCACTCTTAACTCCTCTCTCAAGAAGGACCAACAAAACCTAGGCAAAGAGGGACGTAGAAATGGAGAAAAGCTGACCTTGCAGAGAACAAGTCTGCTCCTTGTGGGATCACCTCCAAAGCATGAGGTTGCACTGAGACATGAGGTGACCCAGGACTTCTGCAAGAGAGGCACTTAATACCCTGTAGACACTCAGTACCCTCAACAAAGCTGGCAGGAGGGTTACTGCCTTTTTGTAGTGACCATGCCCAGGGTAGCTACATGTCAGATCCCATCCTCTTCCACCAGCACCTAGTAGAGCTGTCACCTTGAATCACTTCCAGCTGCTTTCACCAGTCCTGTTTGTCCTCAGCCTCTCACAGGAGCTATGACATGAGTAAATTTTAACCGTTTTTCAATGGAAAACTGTCTGGGCAGCAAAAACCTATTATTTAAGCTTACTAAAAGTGATAATCTATCTCACTAACCAGCATAACACGGCCAGTAGAGGCAGATGTCCACAGCTGAGCAGATGTGGGTGCTGAAGATGGGACAACTCTACAGATCTTTGACAAATTATGATTATGGTGGCTTTCCTGAGCCCATGTACTTTTGGAAATGACCCAAGTGTTAACGCTAGAGCTTGCACCAAGGTTAAAAAGAAGAGAAGCCTAGGGAGCTGCCTGACCTCACTGCGACCACACAGTGACCTCATAGCGAGCTCACAGTGACCTCATCAGGAGATGTACCTTGTTCCACAACCCCTTGCAGATTCTGAGAGCCACAGGCAGGGGCTCAAGGGCAGAAACCATGAGATGCTGTGGGAGGTGGTATAGGGGTTAGACTGACTTTCAGCGTGGGATGAAGAGGTTGCTGGGTGGAGAGGGTGGAAAGCACCAGCTCCTCTCCCTGGCCATCTCCTGCTGGGTCACAACAGCCACAGGTTTTGCATCTAGTTTGGTGCCCGCTCCACTGGAACATAGCTCAGGGATGGAGGGAAAGCACTGGGAAACATGATGAAAAACATGGGGGTGAAACATGGAGCATTGCTTAGAGATAACAAAATACACACATACAGGTGTAAATGGGATTACATGAAGTGGGTCCTCCTGATCACTGCAGTTTTAACTGGCTCTCCCTGCAGACACGTTTCACCCTTTCATTTATTTATTACCATGCTAAGATTTTTCTCATTTTGCAAAGAAAAATGCCAGTAGCAACATGAAAGATTGAACCAGTACCCATTGAGACAACAGCTGCCCCCCTTAAAGCAGTGATGTGGTTTTGGAGGAGAAGGGGATTGTTTCCATTCTTTGGAAAAGTAATTAAAGAATGAGAAGATATGACCAAACCTACTTCCCTGCACTGTCGGCAGCAATGAGCCGCATTTGATCTCCAGCATGAAACCAAGCGCAGCCACTCACCGCGGGATATCAGGGCAAGCGTGCACAGGCAGATTAGTTAAAGGAGGCAGAGGTTTGGTATGTGACACCGGTACTTATCAAAGCGTGACCCTCATTCTGTGCCCTGTACAAGATATATTGCAAACAACTTTAAATGTTCCCACTCTGTACTATTCATCAACTTTAAAAAAAAAAAAAAAAAAAAAAAAAGAAAGAAAGAAAAAGAAAAGCCATGCAAATGATCTCCTTTTGACCATCAGTACATTTTAGGTTTTCTAAATTTAGAATGACATAAATCTCACAGGAAATGTGGTTTTTCTTTTTAAAAAACAGAAATAGCTGTTAGAGTACATCACCAGGGACCCTTAAACATGTGTGTTCAGGAAAATGAAGGCAAATCTATATCACGCCATGCAGGACTGGAGGGCAAATCTCCTGGTAGCGCTGAACCAGTGGATAAATCACAGCATAGCATCCAGAGACACTGACTCCAGAAACAGGAGCAGCACATCTGCATCACATCTGCATCACTAATTGCCAGGTTGGGATGTGCTGGTGCCAGTCCCAGAGCTAACTGGGGATACTGGTGCAGAGCTGCATTGCAATTCAGAGATATGCTCCAAGTAGGCATGGTGGGCAGGTGGCAAAAATATTGCCAGGAATGAAAAAGTGACCTCATTTTGATAACTGAGCACAGAAGCAGACTGAGCTCCAAATTTCCAACCCAACATCATGCCCTCTTGTCTCAACTATGCAATGTTTTTTAGTCCAAGAGGTCCTGCCTGGCATCAGTCCTGTGCACAGTCCCAGTGGAGTCCTAGCAAAGATGGCCCCTATGGGAAGCAAAATGCCAAAAAAGAGAAGTTCAAGAGAATTTGTGCTCTCGAGATGGCTATGCATCATGGTTGCAGAAACCATCGATGCTGCCAGATTGTGGCAGCGAGGTCTGGACTCATCCCATTTCAATGAGGAGTCCAGTTCAGGAGCCTAGTTGCTGCCAGGACTGCTCTTCAGTTTGGGTCACTCCATCATGGGAGCAGGACAAATCTGGGCAAAATTCTGCTGTTAAAAAAATATGTAACTTTGGCTGGAGAAAAAATCAGAAGAGTTGAAATATTTAAAGTTTTGTCCACGTGATATATTTTCACTTGCCATTTCATGCCCATATTTGAGTCCAGGACAGGGAAATCTATCATTTGTAGATGTTCCCATCCTGAAACCAACAGGATCCTAGTCCCTGAAAACATCCTTCAGCAGCACAGCAACACACAGAGAAGCTGTTAATACAGCACTATTTGCAAGTGGTACCTTTGCCCCTTGCTGTTGTACAAAGGTCTTCCTTGCAGAGTTAAGGAACTGAGGCTGATTACTTTCCCACTCAGGCTGGAGATTAAGACCATTTTCCCATCTCTTCTGAAAGCTGTTTTCTCAGACTGTTTTGCTCTATGAGCTCATTTTAGTCTGGCACACAGAGCCAGATAGTATTACGCTCCAGGAACGGATATGATTTGCAATTCAGTGCATTAGGGACCACAGTAATTGCAGAGCAGGGTGACCCTTTGCTTATAATTCAGCAGCAATTTTGCCCGTCCCGCTTTTGTAATAGAATAAAGTCACGTGCAGCTATTTATTTCAAGCCATTTGCAGTTAGTCAAAAAAGTGTTCAAAATTTGCCTCTTCCCTTTTTACCATTTACTAAATAAAAGAGGAAATAAACCAAAGAAAAGCCTTCAAAGAACTCAACTGTGGTTAAGCCTGTAAGTACCTATAAGTTAAGCCTATAAGTACCAGCCAGACAATGAAGTGCAGAGACCCAGCCAAAAACTTCCCCTTGACTCTGCCCACATTTATGCAAGCACTGCAATATTATCTGCTTTAAATATACAGAAATGTTATGTATTTTAAGCCAAATAACATTAAATAGATATATGTTGCACAGATGGGGAGATTAAGGGCTTAGCTCCATGAGCAAATTACCGTGGTTTAACAAAACACAATGCACAAGCAGAGAGGAAGCCTTTCAGTAAGAAAATGCTCCTAGGCCAGTATATATGCAAGGGGAAAAATGTTATTTTTTAGGCAGAGAGGAAGAGGTATGAGCTCATCTGCTTTAAATCACACTGGCCATGGGCAGTGCAAGATCACGCACACAGGAATACACACAATTATTTAGGCTCAGCTGATGCCCAACGACTTGTTAAGACACAGTGGGTTTGGTGCCTTTGCCTAAAACCAGGCATTTAGTGCCTTAAGAGGTGCCACGGGGCAGCCGAGACATGCACACGTCTTGTAGTTATGTCTCAGGAATTAGGGGAGGCCTCCGCCCTCCTGCAGAGGCTTTTGGAGGCCTGGAGAGATAATCCAGAACCTGAAAATACAGTAAATATTTACATGTTCAGGCCACTGAACCCATCCCCATGTCTGACCCCTGCGGCGCTGGGATCGCTGACAGCTAATCCTCCAGTCTGGCATGTCCTACATCACCGCCATAGGATGGATCACAGGTGTCTGTTGTGTTGCTGTGGGCACTATTTCTCTTTAATTCATTAAAACAAAACCAGAGAAGCCCATGTTTCCCAAAAATCCTTACCATCGGCTGTTGAATGTTAATAACTAAGCAGCGGCCACAAGGACCGTCCCTGGAGATGCCGCTGCTGCGACACGCGACAGCTCCTGCAGAAAGCAGCAAGGCACCAGTGGACCACTGTTGTCCCCACACTTGCAGAAGCAGTGTCCACAGCCTCTTTATCTAGCGGTATCCCACCCTGTTCCTTGGGAGGATTTCAAATTTTGAGCCATTTCACAATTTCCCCGCCTGCAAACTAGAGTTTTCCAAAAGAAATGCATACGGAGCACAGCTTGAAACGTTTCAGGTTTTCTTAAAAAAGAACATGATCTAACAAATTCTCATATCTGATAAAATGCTTCAAACTTCAGTAATTGTAAAGCAAATAAATGAAAATGATCCTTTCAGAAGGCAGCCACACAGCACTCTTTCACTTTTCCCTTTGCAGCATCTAAACTCCTAAGCCTAATGCTCTGAGGTGTTGTTTTTAAAAAAGCATGATTTTAAAGATAACCTCATCATCTCTGGTGGCCTGAATTACAATTTTGGATATCTGGGAGCTGGTAAGAGACTCAGTTACAGGGCAGAGAAGGACGGCTCTTGCCCAGGGCACTGGGTATGCTGGGGGCCCCGTTAGGCTCCATTAGCACAAGTCACTCCAAGAGTCGGTGGGAGAGAAGACAGATACGCAGCTCATCTTCTGCATGGGGCCCTGCGAGCTTCGTGCTTGCTCTGACAGGCAATACAGCACAGCCAAAGGACCGATCAAATGTCACTGAACTGTAATATCACTGTTTCGGTTGGGAAAGGAGCCCCAGAGGACCGATTGCCTTCTCCAAGGTGAACAGACCCAAATCTCCAAGCATGTCCTCATACATCATGCTCTCCAGCCCCTGACCAGCTCAGTGGCCTCCACTGGACCTACCCCAGTATATCAATAACCTTCCTGTACTGGGGAGCCCAAAATTGGACATCGCACTCCAAATGCCATCTCACAAGTGCCAGACAGAGGGAAGGATCTCTTCCCTGGCCCTGCTGGCTTCCCTCTTACTAATGCAGCCCAAGATGCCTTATTCGCTTCAAGGACACACTGCTAAGCACAGCGTCCACCCATCCTTGCTCATTCTGCAGGGTGTTTTTTTTAAGCTTTTTATGTGTATTTCTTGGAAAGGAGGCATGTGCTGGTGTGTTGTGTCTCAGCCCAGGGCTCCCCATTTACAGAGATCACATTTTACATCAGCTCCTTCCCCCTCGAGCAGCAGACGCTGCCTGTACTTGACAACCTTTCCATCCATATCTGTCCCACGCCAGCTTAAAATTACAACTTCAAAACTCATTTTGGAGATGCGGGGAGAAACAGGGGAGCTCCTGGGCTTTTTTGTATTTAATGTTGCTCAGCAAGTCCATTTATCTTCCCTGTCAAACCACACATTTCAGCAGCATGCAGCCCCTGCCATTCCTACACCTGAAAGGAAAATATTAAACACCTGAATACTCCAAGACCTTAGAGGCTCCTCTTGTTCTAGGATATATGTATGGAAGGGGTGGGAAGGGTCATGCATCTCACTGTCTTCACATATACCCTGGAGAAGGGCTGGGAAGTGACTCACCAAGAAGCCAGTCCCTGCAGGATGGGGAGGGCAGCTACATTTGCCCTCAAATTTGTGCAATGAATGCATACTCAGTCCAGCACCCACAGCCTGGTGCATCCTGATTGCAACCAACAGATGTTCAAGTTTCACCCGATGAGGGTATGGTCCCCACTGGAAGCATCTGAGCACACACATACACCCCTGCCAGCAACATACACCAGGTTCAACTGCTCATGTCCCACTTTGCTCATCATCAACACCAAAAAGTCTACCATTCCTCTGCCAAGTTTCATGGTAATCCCTGCCCAGACCTCTGCTTTTGAGGGAGAGAGGGCTGGAGGCACCAGATGTTAGAAATCACAGCCAGCCCCATCTCAGGGCAACACAAAACATCTTCCAGTCCACAGCAAAACTGTACAGCAAGGGAGGTGAGTCAAGATGACGGCTGAAAGCAGAACCAAACCCAGCAAAAATCTAAGGTTCAACATTTTAATATCTCACATCTTCCCCGTGCATTGTTTGGAGCACATGAACCAAATCAACCACTTCCAGCCTGTGCCAGGTCACAGGCTAGCTGAGATGTTTTCAACAGGCAGCAAACAAAACACAGCCTGTACATACTTTCTTCTCGTACCCATTCTGCTTAGGCTCAGGCTATTAAAGCAACTGTAGCATGGCACTGGGGGCTGCCAAGGGGTTATGAAATATCTCCTCTCTGGACTTCTAGTTCATCTCTGCTCAAAGCTGAAATCCATTAGCATCTATCAGGTATTTGATGCCCCATGTGAGGGGAATCCAGTGGCTAAGATACCACCCACACATAGATGGTGATGGACCAAGGAGGAATGGTCCCCCAATATCTGATAGGAAGGCCACTCAAAAGGGAAGAGAACTCACCCTGCTACTCCCTCTAAATGCTGTCTGGACCCAGGCAGGCTGTGCAGCACTTTGTTGTGAAAAGTCAAAAGCATTATCACATCAATAGAGTACATGCTGGGTCAAACCAGACCCTCGTGAAACCCTCTGATGGATTGTCACCTCTGGATCTAGGCTAACACCACACAGCACAGATTTGTGGGTAGACTTCCCATGCAAACCTTCTCTCCCTAGAGCAGATCAGGTTCATCAGTTACCCAGCTGAAGAAGCTTTCTTTTCAGTGGCAGACCTATAGGGTGCCAGACTTGCCCTATACAGATATAGAGGGCCATACCTTTGGGCACTGATGTTCCCATGTCTGGTATTCTGTGATACCAACCCAGCAAGCACTGACCATGAAGAATGACCAAAGCAGACCCCTAGAACCATATATGAAATGGTTTCTGCCTTCAAACCAGTGTCACCACAAGCACTCCTTTCACTGGAAAGGTGAGAGATGAC
The DNA here is from genome assembly GCF_900496995.4 of Aquila chrysaetos chrysaetos. NCBI lineage: Eukaryota > Metazoa > Chordata > Aves > Accipitriformes > Accipitridae > Aquila > Aquila chrysaetos. The sequence goes on from NC_044008.1 coordinate 2,189,876, forward strand.
AAGTGTGAAGGGCCACTGGCCTGAATGGGCCTCCAGCGAATTACCTGGAGTGCCAATGCGGAGCATCTCTTGGTGCTGCTGAGTTTACTGTGGGGAAGAAGAGGACATTTATCTCTTGTGATGCTAAGCCAGATCTCCAGATTGGCATATGGCTCTCTCTGGAGGTACCCACATGCTGCCTAGAAGCCGTCAGGATGCTCTATAGTTCCTATCCCAGCATGATCCTGCCCTCCCCACAGGCAATTCTGCATTTCCCTCCCCATCCAACCTCTGCCTTTCTCTTGCAGTGTCACCCGGAGCTGAAGGGACCATCCCTTTGCTTTCTGTTAGAGACACCTGCAAAGACATCTTCATATGTCTCATCCATCCCTTTCTGCTGTTGTTAAAGGGCTCCGAGTCTTCCCTCAGTACCACAATCTTTGAAAACACTCTCAGAATGATTTACCCGCGGGAACAAAGCAATTATGGTCAGTCTATTTGTATACCTGTATCTTTGTTTTTTTGCCATCTTCCCTACAAAATTCCAAGCCAAATTTTACAGAAATCAACAGCCAGGGAGGGTCTGTAAGTGTCTTGGCCTAAACGTCCCAATACCATGGAAGGGAAATACCCCTTATTAAATTCCAGATGAATTAGAAACCACTTGTTCAGTTAAATCCCACAATGTGGAAGGCATATGTGCTTATGCTGGCCAGAGAAAATGCCTTGAGATTAAAAAAAAAAGTCCTCTAAACAAGAAGTTACTAAATAAATGAAATTAAGCCCGATCAGAAGAAACAGGAACCTCCCCCATGCCTACCCCTTGGAAATAATACAGAACACATTTCACTGACTGTAGCTGAATGCTCTGCAAGAGGTACAGGGAAATACCCTGTGGGGATATATTCCCTTGCCATCAGGATAGCACAGCAGGAGGGGACTGGGAAAGCTGGGCTGGAGACTCTGTTATACTGGTCACACATCCCATTTCAATTACTGGCACTGTTTGGTAGCCCAGTTCACTCTCATGTCAGGCAATCGGATACACGGCAGATGTTAGAAACTGGAAACACAGCAGTGAAGAGGTGGTAAGTGCCAAGACTACACAGGGACAGCTATGTGGGGAGCGTAACATGCTGTTTCCTCATGTGATGGCAGCATTTTGTGTTTCCTGGCGGTGTGCTCTCCGTTAGGGACATCTAATCTAAAGCAGTCGGGTGGTTTTCACCAGACGAGGATGTGGTTATGGTATGCACCTACTCTGTTCATCCAGTCTTCAGCAAGGCAACGCGCACACACTTGGTAGAAAAAGAAGTAAGACCTTCTCTAACTCAGATACGAATGCTTGTCCCAATCTTGCAAGATGCTTCAAGTCCAGAAAGTCACTGTCTTTCAATTCCCAGTGGTCACCACCCACAAAGATCCATGGGTCTTAAAAATGACAGCAACTGACAGATCAGAAGAGTAGGGGATAAAATACGCAGTAGATCGTGGCTTGCTTGGAAGTACTTTCCTGAGTTCATTGAAAACATAGAACCAACTTCTAAACACCTCCAGCCAGATACGGACCAATCGCTAAGATGACCAAATTCCCCCCAAATATTAGTGAAAGATCTGACGGTTTGACCTTATTCATCAAGATCTCAAAATGAATGGTGAGTGAAGGAGAACCTGTCTCCATTATGAGCAGAGATTGAAATGAATGTAGCATGCCTGGTCACTCAAAAATAGACCTTTCAGCTTAAAATTAACTATCAGCAGTCCAAGGCTGGAAGGCAGCAAGATGCACTGTCAAGTTGCCTCAGATACAAGCCATGTGTAATTTGATCATATTTTTCATTATTTAGAGCAGACTTTTAAAAAAGTCTGTGTCTCAGCTAAGTTTTAGGTAAGTTCCAGCAGTTTACACAATTTTGAGGACAGGCATAGAAGAAATTAGCATCTTCTTCATCTGAAGGGGGACAGGGAACAAAACCCTTCATGGTTCAGAGGTGTTGCATTGGGAGTCACTGGGCTACATGCAATCCCACAAATTGGTAATTAGCACCCCAGCAATTAGTATCCTTGCTCTCATGGACATGCTCATCATGCGACACAGTTGCACCACTGTCCAGCTGCCCTGTCCCTGCTCCCTCCGGGCTTTTATTGACCGCAGGCTTATGTCGCGGTAGGAAGCATCAAGCCCCTTCCACTACAGCTGGTTAGGGTGGGTGATGGGTTAGGCTGGGCTTAACTACCCATGAATTGTAAGTATGGCAGCCTGCTCAGAGATGTCTAACCTGGTGGCAATGACAAGAAAGCAGGATAAAACACTACGCTTTTGAGCTATGGAGCATCCTTCCCAGACCATTTGGCACTTTGGTGCTAACACCATGGCAGGCTAAGAGTTAACAAAGGGTTTTCTTCCCATAGTGTAGCAAAGGCAGATTTCGTGCCTTCGGCAGGAAGCTCCTTGGTCTTGTAGTGGGAGTGTTCAAGAGCTGTGTCTGCAGGACAGCGGTTTCCACATGGGATCATGAGTCTGGAAGCACAAATGGATGTGGGATCACAAACCTAGGAGTGGGATCACAGAGGGAAAAGTGTGGGCAGCAGGAGCGTACAAGGGCCTTGCAGGAGCAAGTGAGTGTACAGGGCAGTGCTGTGCAGTCCCTTGTATTCTAGAAAGCAAGCAAAGACCTACCTAAAAATCACCACCATAATTTTTTCTCAGATGGGAGCACCCACAGTTTACAAGGCAAGAAAAGGAAAAGCTTTTTAGTGCATCCCAAGAGCAACTCCGATACTCATGCCTCTGCAAAGTGAGCAAAGAGGAGCCTTCAGTGCTCAGCCTGCCGAGGTGTAACTAGTGAAAGGATGCCCAAGTGGTCAGATAACCAGGTTGGGTAGCTCTGCTCAGCATCATTAATTTTTCCAGGAGCAAAAGGGAGCCCCAAAGCACAGCAGATTCCTGTCACAGCTGCGTTCACCCCAGATGTCTCTCAGAAGGAGCAAATCCTCACCTTTCACCTGGGCTGGCATTTCTATTTCACACTTGCACATACACACCTGCAACCCGACGATCCCGTGGAAGCACTTAAAGGTAACAGTAAACTCAAAGTGATTGATCTACAGATAATTTACCTTGGCAAGGAGGGCTACAAGTCAGCTATCGAGTTACTGACAGACGCTGCACTCCCATATGCAGGAATGAATAGCTTTCCCGGATACTGGCATGTCTACAGCATGAAGAAACTAAATTATTAGGAGCAAAGGTAGTGGTGCCTTAACATAGAGACCGACGAGGACATGCTCTAAAAGGACCCCAAAACCATCAGCCAAACTAATGTTCCCTCCAACCTGCATGTGGTCAAATGCAGCTTTATTCTGGATCATTTTGTCAGAATTAAAAGAAGTTGTTGAGAGAGAAAAGAATAAATGGCTTCTTGCGTTCTTGTCTATGTTTCTTGAACAGAGAAAGGGTGTCCTCTGTTATCAACCCTTCCTGGGGTCACGGAATGGCTCTTGGTGTCACTCTACCATGCAAAGAAGTGATTGTGGCTGCACTACAGGAATTAAATGGACAGCAGAGGTGAAAAGAGGGATAAAAGCCATTTATGTCATGAAACACCACCACGCTGAGACTGCTACTTTGGAAGAGAAAGAAATGGGGGCAACATAAAACTGGGTGCCACGTATCTAACTCTCCACGTGGTCGAGACCCGTTTGACCACATACCTTGCATGGCCGAAGGGTGGGAGATCGCACCATCTTCTCTGGCCTCCCACCACTCCTCAGCCGGGCACGGGAAGACTGGGCATGCCAAACGGCTCCACGGCAGACTGGTGGGTTTGGCTTGGGCAGACTGGTGGGTTTGGCTTGCTCCTCCCCACAGCTGGGGACCCTGCTCACTTGCCAGCCCCTGTGATATCACAGCTTTGATGACAGCCACCTAACACAACGTTAGTACAGGACCCCAACTGCAAGCCAGGTGCAGCTGAGAGCTATACAGAGATTGCAATTCTGACTTATGCAAATAGAAAGAAGAGCCAGTGATCATTAAAAATAATTAGAGCCACTCTTATACATGAGATTTTTCGCCTCCACTTCAGGTTTTATGTATCCCATAAATATTAGGGTGCAAGATTAGATCTAATGCGGGGGGGGGGGGGGGGCAAATTATTCCTAAATGTGCATCATACCCAGTACACATCTCCTGAATCCAAGTGTCCCAAAGAATATTTAGGGGACCTCACAGATCTCCTCTTTTTTTCCCTTTCCCAAATGTGTTTTGCTAAAAGTAGGATTTACAAAACTGAAAATTCATTAGAAGGTCACAGTATAAAACTCCAGCACAGAGACAATAACAAGATACAGAAGAGCCCTCACTTTCCCCCTTTGCAATATTTTTTGCAGTAGTCTGAATCAAAATGAGTCACATTATCTCATCTCCTCACTTTGGACTGTGACCCACAGTGACTACAATATAGCTCTTCCATTTTCACTTACCTTGTCCATAAGAGACAAAATGAAAGGGGAGCATCAGAATTTCAGCAACCCACGCACCTGTAATGCATTTCAGACTGCTTCTTCCTCTGAAGCCTCGCCAAAAACTGAGACAGAGCTCGAAAAGGGAAGATGAAAACTCCAGCCTCTCTGGAGGACACACTGAAAATCCTGCAGACACTGGGAAAACTAAGATAGCTGAGAGTCTACCCTGCTGACTCTCGTTCTGCCAGAGAGCTGCAGCTGGTGCCAGTGAAATATTTATGCAAAGACAGCAGATGTTGCGAGCAAAGTATGAAGAAAGACATGAGAGCTGCAGTATTAGTTTGGGGCATCTAGTGCAGCGTTTGCTTCCTACAACGGCCAACATCAGATGCTTAACAAGAGTGTAAGAGCAGGACAAGCACATAGAGACACCTCCATCCTTCCAGCCTCCAGTGACCTATAGCTTAGGGACCTTCTGACGGACAGACTGCATCTTGGAAATGTCTTTGCATTCAATACCCTGTACAAACCTTTCTTCTATGAAACTTCTTACTCTGGAAACCATTTAAATTTTTAGCATTCCCAATGTTCTGTGGCAATGAGTTCCACAGGTTTACTACATGCTGCATGAAAATGTTACATCCTTTCATTAGTTTTCAACCTCGATCCCGCTTGTTTCATTTGTTGCTACTCAATTCTTGTATAAGAAGAAATATTAATTTTTTTAAAATCTGGGAGAAACATTGCCTATTTCTTCCATATAACCGCTGCCATCCCTAAGGCTTGGGAACATTTGTCTGTACATCAACGGCAAGATCAGAAATAACATTTAAGCAGCAACAGTGCAACCTGGATAGTACTGAAGTGCCTGTGCTCATGGAGAGACTGAAGAAACCTGGAAGATCCACATGAGCATCTCTTAACATAGAGGGCAGCTCAGTTCCACGCAGACCTTGGCCCAGCAATAAATGCAAATGTAATGTTGACCCAGCAATAAATGCAAATACTTAGAGCCCCTGGAAATCCCCAGTGTCTGCCTGGCATCAGCCCCTTCTCAGAGACCTTGCAACTAAGCAAAGTCCACAAGAGCACAGCATGGCTGGTGCCCCAGGAGAGCTAAGCTCAGCTCTCCCATATGCATCACAGATGATGGCTAGGGCTCGAGTCTTCAGACAGTCAGCAAATAGGCTTCCCTTGGGGTTGAACCGCAGGGAAGCTTTACCATGAGCCCAGGAGACAAAGGGCAGACTGTAATTCATGTACAACTGGAGAGGAGACTAAGAGCCCCATGCTAGCAGCAAGCATAGCCTTGCTGAGAAACCCCCACCAGCTTTCCCACTGCCTTCAAACCATTCTCCCAATCCATAGACTCATAGAACCATAGAATCATTTAGGTTGGAAAAGACCTTTCAAGATCATCGAGTCCAACCATCATCCATGCCCACTAAACCACATTCTGGAGTACCTTGTCTACGCACTTTCTGAATACCTCCAGGGATGGGGACTCAACCACTTCCCTGGGCAGCCTATTGCAATGTCTGACAACGCTCTCAGTAAAGAAATTTTTCCTAATATCCAACCTAAATCTCCCTTGCCGCAACTTGAGGCCATTTCCTCTCGTCCTATTCTCCACCCCTCATCTCGAGGCAAACAAGGATCATTCACAATCCATCCACCCTCACCAGTGCAAAAGCCCACCATAACTGCCCTGTACAAAAGAGGAAATAAATCTCAAATTGTTCATTTCAGTTAAAAAAAGGTATGAGGGAGCTGCTATACTGCTAGCTGAAGGGTTAAATGTGGTGCTACCCAGAGATAGCTCCTTTCCTAGCTCATCTCCTAGCTGCTGGGCTCTGGCCTGTTTAATGAAGATTGATTGCTTTCAGGAGGCCACCTCTGTCTAGACTGCCTATGGCCCCTTTTTATTACCCCCACCCACGCAAGTGAACCCAGGACCCAGGCACGGAAAAATTCCAGGCAATGGAGCAGCAAGAGAATAAATTGAGTTTTCTCAGAGCGAACAGAGCCAGGTCTTCCCCAGCCCTTTCTTTTGAGCATGGATTCTCTTGGGTCTCATAACGGCTGAGACACTGACATCGTTTCATCAATGAGGGTCCAGAGAACATTTCATTTTTCTACCCTGACTTGTATTCATGAAGTTTGCAGTAATCTACTTCCTCCAAGGCCTCTTGACTTTAGGTTATGACAGCACTAGGAAACTTGTGTCCTCGCTGCAGCAGCCTTGCTGAGCTACTACAGCCCCAGACCCGCAGCCTGTGCACACCAGCCTGCAGAAAGGTTAAATGTCTGCTGGGTCTGCTGCAGAGAGCTCCCTGGAGTGCAGGATATCTGCTTTACAGCCCCACCATGAGCCAGAGACAAAGAGGACATGAGATTATTGATGACCTGGCCAACTAAAGTCCTCAGACCATGCCTATGCTATTGAATAAGTGGACCAAGAAAATGTCTTCTAGCCCCAAGGCCAACAGATAAAATATAGTTTTCCACAGAGCTAAATTATCTTTATACCCCCATCCCCAAATAGGATTCATATCTACACACTGCCCGGTCCTTGGTCCACGCTCGCCCCAGGTTGGACCTGTGCATTGTTTGGGAATGTGATAGTTTGCTTGGACTAAAGCCATGCCAGGGACAGTGCTAATAGTGGAACAAATTTTCCATCCACCAATCTAGGAGCCCCAGTCCTGTGGCATGATATGTCATTGATCTCCATAACAGGAGCAAACCAAAGTCACAGGTGGATCAATAAATAAGGTGGATCTAGACACCACGTCTGTTCTCTGAACACACTCTTGGAGACAGTAAAAGCAAAGAAGTGGAAGAAAGAGCATTGCCCAGGAAAAGACGGATGCGAACAAGACATGGGTATATTTCACGTGGGAAAAAAAGAAGTTTAGGGTAGTAGAAGGTTTCTAGCCCTCTCAGAGGGATCTTGGAGCAACTTCCCAAAACCTTGTTGGAGCCCAAGTGAAGCCATGTCAAGTTACTCAGGGAGTGCTGTGGTTTCAAAGGTCTTTGACCATGAGACTTCTTCCAAATAGACAGGTAGGTCCAGTTTTCAAAATCCCACACATCCTGCAGTGCACTGAAACTAAAGCTCGGTGCCATGAGGTTGGGAAGAACTCTAAGTCCCACATTGTGGGAGCCAGAAGCAACAGAGGTTGGAGAAACATTAATAATGGACACAACACCTAGATAAAAACATATTAGTGATGGTTTTCCTGGCTTTCACTGAAGGAAAAGTGAATTTGGGTCCAAAATTTACAACACACTAAGTAAAAACACCAGTGTTGAACAAAAGAAGGTCTGGGAGGCAGACTGCAATGCTGCAGCTTGCAAAACTCTTTGATACCTAAAGATGTATTCCCTTTCAATTTCCTTGTCTCCAAAGGCTTTTAAAGCAACAAGGTCTACCTGGGGTGAATGCATAGTTTAGATGTTTAATGATAATGATTCCCTGATACCTTGAGGGAATAGCGAATTAGTGCATTACTTCTTCATCTCAAGGCATGAGGGGGGCCAAACCCGGTCTTAAATCATAGCAAATATGAAAAAATTTGCAAGGAGGGAGTGTTGGCACAGCTTAGCAGGGAGGACAAGCTGAGCTTACTGGAGTGTTGCTTTCCAGGGGCAAGGTGGATCAGGACTGAGCGTATGGAGGGAAGCCAGTTAAATGTTAGGCTCCAAAGGAGAAGGAAACATGCCCACATCTTGCTATAGATAACTCCGATTCACTTTCTGGACAAGAGTAAAAACAGTAAAAAAAAAAAAAAATCCCTTTTCCTCCTCTTTGCGTGTGTTTAGGTTATTTTAATTGAAAGAGCATTTCTATGAGAACCCATCAATCACCTCTGGAAAGTCATGTTCACTCGCCTAAAGCATGGAGAGACATATCCAAAGCAGAGACTCTCAAAAGGGAAAAGTGCTTCAGGATGAAGTTCTTCCAGCTCATTTAAAGAGTTGTCAAGTTTAACGATCTTAAGGAATGAGGAGGAGGAAGGGGGAGAGGGCTAAAAAAAAAAAAAAAGAAGCTATTTCCAATTTTCTCCCCATCTCCCCCCAAAATATGCCTGGAGTTTTTAGCCTTTACCATTTTTGACAAGTAGCAACACACATGGGCAGTTCCAGCACCAGTACTGCTTGATCAAGGAGTTCTGCTTTGGAAATCACCCAAATAAAACTTGGCAGAGAAAAATCAAAGGAAACAAAAAGGGGGGAGTTTAAAAAGTGACAAAGAGGAGAAAGGAGACCAGATCCTCAGCAGAGCAGTTTCTTGCATCTCTTCGTCACAGGAGCTCTGCTGCTTTACGCTAGTAAAGGACAGGCTCTGAGCGTGTCAGAGAAACATCTGTAGGTGCGAAAACCAGCTCACGTACCTCACAGAAAACGAAATGTTTGAGACAGCAGGAATGTCTCCTGCTCCATCGAGAGAAATAGTGATCATTTCTGAAATACTAAGCTGAGAATGTGCAAGGTGCTAAAATGCAATGCATTTAGCAAATAACTGAAATTGCTGAGAAAATATCTACGGAGGAGGGGGTGGGAGGAATATTTGGGGGACCTGGAAGTTTTTGATGGAACACATAATCCCAAGAATGTGACAATTTATGTAGAGGAGAGAGACTTACCCCTTCTAACACACCTAAAAATACGTCAGTGATTTATTTTAGTTATTTTTAAAAAGATGTGATAGCATAAAAGAAAGGGAAATTTAAAGCTGACTGCCACAAAAGGCTTCCGAATAGAGAAGCAAAAGACTCATCCCCCAGCCAAAGCTGTAAAAGTCCAGGGGTTGGGGGCACGTCACACAAAGCTGGTGAAAGTGGAGTAGCACTTCTTGAATTTCTATTGCTGCACATTCCCAAAACAAAGGTGAAGGAGTTGAGCTGGAACATTTTGGAGAGCTGCACAACAACAAGACAGCTGCTGGCAGAGCGGACTGTTTTAGGACATGAATGGTCTCTCCCAACAGTACTCGTTACCACCTGGGTTAGATGAGTTTAAGTTTCAGGCACACAAAAAGGACCTATTCCTTACCATTGCTCTCCCACAAATATACACCTACTGTGAAGAAACATAATATTGGAGAAATCAAAATCCCAGGATCTGTTCCCTTCCTTTGCCCCGACTGATGTGACCTAGTCTCTGCCTGTGTCTGCAGCTTAACTGTCCCCACTATAAAATAAGATTAATAATAATAATCTGTTGAGGAAAAGCACTGTCAGGCCTCAGGACTGTGAATGAGGAGTTCATGTTGGAAAAGCTAGGGCAGGTGAGAAGTCCCCATCTTCAGCTGCATGTTTTCACCACCGCAGTCTGAACGCTCCTAGTTCGTACCAGTGGGGATCTAGCTAAACCTCACCTACGGCAGGTTAAGCTACAAGGGTCTGCACTTTGGGAGATGCTCAGATGGTACCTTGGCCATCGGATGACAATAGTTGCTCACAGGTACTGAAGAGGTGTGGGTAATAATTCCCCTAAGAGTAAAAGCCTAACTCTTAGCACTTCAAGTCCCACAATTGGTTGCTATCCCACTAAAATCCAGTGTGCTCTTGCCTCTTTTACCCCCACACTATTTCACAGAACAGGCTTGTGATGAAAAACAGTGGAAATAAACCCAAGAGTTCACCCTCTGCATATACCTTCCCAACTTGTCAGAACCGTCATTCATTCAAAATCTCTTCTTTATCTTGCAGGGAATTCCGTTACAGGGAACAATTGCCTGGAAGAGAAAACGAGTCCAGTCTTGTCTGCACAGCCAAATACCACAGGAGTTCTTCATCTTTTAGTAGGAGAAGCAGCGGGATTGGATTCAGACATGAGCAGGGTCACAAATGGAAAGGAGAGGAGCCAGATGAGGTATCTCACCTCAGAAGGAACCTTGCTGGGTCTTCAGAGAAATCATTTATAGGGGTCTGAGTGTCTTTTTTAACTGCTACTTATTGAGTTATTCAAACCCACTACAACCAAAGTCCTAAACCTGACACCCTCTTCCCACACTGTGGATCTTCAATGTGCTCAAAACCTATAAATCATCAGGAGTCATCTTACCTCGTCTCTTAAGAAAACTGTTGAGAGAGAAAACAGTAAAGGCCAGGTCATGTCAGATGCCACTTAAAAGGCAGTGAGTCCATCACCACTGCCCACCACTCAACAGTCTGTCACTTTACCAGTTTTCCCACTCTTTGGAAGTGCCCTGAACACAGAAACACAAGTCCATGTAGATTGGAGAGAGCCCAACTGGCCAGTTCTGAATCCCTTCTCTGGAACATTCACCATGAAAAATATCGTTATCGTTGTCATAATGACAGTGTTATTGGAGATGACACATCACGCTCCATTTCAGCAGAGACACCATTGCTGGTCAGGAGAGGAGAGGTTTGAATGAACAGTGTAATATATAGATAGACCAAAGATGCTGGTAAACAAAGAAAGGCCAGAGTGGAGCTCAGGTGTGTTAAAACTTGTTAATGTCTCCACTTGCAGGAATTCTGTCTAATAAATGGCTTCTCTTTATCTGTGGCACCTCCATCTGACCACAAAGTCAGACGTGAAGTAGTCTAAGGTGAAATCTAAGGTGAAATAATGAATTATTTGTAAGTTGTAGTTTATGTAGTTAGGAATCAGGCATTTCGTTAGCTTGCTCTGTTTGCACCTTTCAAAAATCTGCCAGGACTGCAGAATTCACCGTCTCAGAGATGTTTAAATTAAACATGCTACCTTGGCAGATCTGCTTCAGAGATAGTCACACAATACCTGTGTGACAGCACTGCCACCACCGAGACCCTGCGGTTTGAATAGGCATTTGCAGCACTAAAAGTACAAGCAGTTTGGAGCTGAGCCAAAGGTCAGTAACTGCTCTGTGACAGATTCACATCTTCTGTGGACCAGGCATGGCAGAAGCCCTGTAGCCTCTGCACATCAGTGTTTATGTCAGAATTACCTGCCTTTTCCTGGCACGCGTCACATACATATTGATTATGAAAACAGGCAAAATTGGTTTGATTGATTTGCTTCCCACGCATTAGAACACGATTGTTTTACTTCTCAGAAAAAGACATGCTTTAGAAAACAAGAGAGCAAGAAAGCCTTTCTGGGAAAGCTCAACTTTGAGAAACAAGATTTTGCCCACATCAGAATGTCAAAGTCCCTGGTGTTTTGTCAGATTTTGCCACACCTAACAGGCTCAAAAAATGTTTTTCTGGAAATGGAACAAGAGAACTTTTCACGCAGGAGCTCACAGCTCTGTCTGGTTTCCCCCATCACTGTATTTGGTCCCAAAGCAAAGACCAAAAATCTACAGTCCTTTGGGGAATCAAGGCCTGACTGTCTGCATATCAGGGCTGGGAAAAATGGCAAGCTACTAAACAAATCTGGCTTCCTAAATTCCCTGTTCTCATTTTCTCGCTGGCATGTAGAAGATTGCTCACAATGCGGTTCTCGGGCAGAGCTGAAGGAAGGATTTCTGATGCATTCAGTAAGTCAGCGCAAATCCCTTCACCCACCCTACTAAGAGCCCACAATTTTGCTTTGAACTGCATTTCAGAAGTCAGGAACTCAGAATGCTGCCAGGGCTTATTCAAACCTTGAAGCCCTACAAATTTGTACTAGAGAAGACACCACCACCCCTCAGCCTGCTTTTGGGGCAGAAACAGACTCCAGTCTTCCCATGATGTGAAAACAGGTTTTATTTTATTTCAGCCATCTCTGAAGAAAATCAAAATAACACTGGCAGAAGCAAGACGATATTTGTAGGTAGAAGTAATATCTTTTATTAGAGCTGTCGTCGGAAAAAACAGGTAAGCCCTGGGCCGTTGAAGAAAAGCTTTTGTCCTATAGCTGAAAGCTTATTTAATTTTCCAGCTATATTATTTCATCCTACAAACCTCATCTTGTCTGTGTCCTTAAGCCATCCTGACTGCAAGAACATGGCCTCAAGAGCATTGCTGTCCATTCACAGCTTGCAAGACAACTTGGATGCATTGCCAAGTGTTAGTATTCACTCCTGGTAGAGAGACAGGGCTGAGAAAACGCTCTTGCTCATCAGATGCTTCCACTGACATCACTGGGTGTCTGCCTTTCAATACAGTGAAGGTGAACTGATTTTTAAATTACTTTCAAAATGCTATTTTTTTAAATATTATTTTTTTCTATTTTCTGCCAGTATTTTGTCACTCATTTCGATATCATAGAATTGATGTGAACTGAATTTTGGATGGATTTAATTTTTATTTTACTGGGAGACAATTATACTGTTAGATCTTAGATCTGTGATCGGGATCACTTGTGAAGAATACACCAACCTGCAAACAAGGAGCTCGGCACGTTGGTCCTGCATCGCAGCTGGGACGAACCAATCTCACTCCACACAAAGGAAAAAGGGCACATCCAGCAACTACATCTCTAGCCTCATATTGAGGTGGCCTGGAAGTTTTTTGCAGTGATATGAGCTCCCATCCCCTAAGAATTAGACCATGAACTCAACAGACTGAGAACTCTCCTCAGTCAGACAATTCATCCCAGAACCTATCTCGCAGTTATAACGTTAGAAAGGATGTTAAATACTGACTAGCCCAGACAGGACTGCCCTCCCAGAGGTGCCAGGCTACAATGAACAGCTCAAGATGCTTTATGAGCTGACATTTTGGTTTTACTGTTACACTGGAGCAGTTCAAAAGAAGCAATTTGTTCTGTGGCTTAATGCATTTAGGAACCAAGGTGCAGCACATATATTGTGGCAGAAAAACAACCTCAGCCCCCCCCCTCCCCCTTTGAAGCACAAAGAAAGCGAATGAAAAGCGAAGAAGTGAGCACCCAAGGTAGCAAAAGCTTATTAGTGTAGGGAACAGAAAAAATCGATCATTCTGACCTGTGCAGCAGCTGAGGATGTGGAAGCAGGAAACCCTGGAGACGTTACAAAGTGCCAGCAAGCCTGAGCAATCGTCTTTGTTTGTTGCTAATGAGCCATGGTGCTTTTTAATAATATATAAACCATTTAAAAGGACTTGATGGGAAGACCAAGGAAGTCAGTTGAAGCGTTTCTACCTAGAGCGAGGTCAGAAAACACTGAAATGTTTTGTGAAATGGGGGAACAATGAACTTCTGCCAAATACAGAGCAAGAGCTCAGCAAAACTGCTGGGGCTCCCAGGGGTCTCCTAGATGCTTGGACCCCCAAAGCATTATTTTTTGGCAGACCATCCTCCCAGAGGGTATGTCCCAAGCCGAAACTCCTGGAAACATCACAAGGGAGGCCCCAGATCCCTTTGGTCTGTGATTCTCTTATCAAGAAACCGCAGGGTTTCTATCTGTGGGCAAAGCCCACAAGGTACCCAAGGATTCCTGGGTGTCATTGCTGCAGTTTCCAGGTTTTCAGCCATAGCTCATGTAAGCCCTGAGGACACATGCTGCATCCATGCCGGGTTTCCAGCCCCCCCAGGTAAGGAGTCTGGAACTGTGGGATCTCCAGCTTGGAGACAAAGAGCCTAGAAACTCTCACAGTGAGGAAAAGAAATGGGCAGTCCTGGCAGTTTCACCCCTGTCATTAGCTGCTTTTAGCAGCAGAGAAGCTGCCAAGGCTGTCACATTCCCTGAAGAGCTGGAAATTACAAAAAGAAGTGCTTCATTTTTGGACTGACCACAGTTCTTTGCAACGTGTTCATGAGATTTCACACTTGTGGTATTCAAAGAAAAAAAAAAAAAAAGATCTGGGTCTGATTCAGATAAAAATTTTATTAAAAACAAAATGAAATATCTACAGCATGAAAATCCCACTTTTTGATCAATATGGCTTCCATTGATCACAGACTGCTTTGACAGACGCTTAGCAGGGATTCTCCACACAACTTTAGAAAAGAAGACGCTTCACCCCTGACTGATATGCAGCTATGTTAACAGCAGAAAACAGCAGATGAATTGCTCCAACTGCAAGAATGCAAAACCACTCTCTAGGACACAGGGATAAGGAGTAACCGGGTGTCCTGGTTTTGGCTGGGATAGAGTTAATTTTCTTCCTAGTAGCTGGTATAGTGCTGCGTTTTGGGTTCAGTATGAGAAGAATGTGGATAACGCACTGATGTTTTCAGTTGTTGCTGAGTTGTGTTTAGACTAAGTCAAGGATTCTTCAGCTTCTGATGCCCAGCCAGCAAGAAGGCTGGAGGGGCACAAGAAATTGGGAGAGGACACAGCCAGGACAGCTGACCCAAACTGGCCAAAGGGGTATTCCATACCATGTGATGTCATGCCCAGTATATAAACTGGGGGAGCTGGCCAGGGGGGCGGGGGGGGCAGATCACTGCTCAGGGACTGACTGGGCATTGGTTGGCAAGTTGTGAGCATTTGCATTGCATGTCACTTGTTTTGTGTATTGCAATTCTTTTATTATTATTATTATCATCATTATTATTTTCTTCCTTTTCTGTCCAATTAAACTGTCTTTATCTCAACCCAGGACTTTTACTTGTTTTTCCCTGATTCTCTGCCCCATCCCACTGGGTGGGGGGGAGTGACTGAGCGGCTGCATGGTGCTTAGTTGCTGGCTGGGGTTAAACCACGACACAAGGCAACAACACAATCTAATCGGGACAACGTAAAACTGAAGGAGTCATAGACACTGTATTAAGCCCTACAGAAAGTCCATGCCAGACCGGAGAGTCCAGATGTCAGGGCTGGATCCTCAGAGTGGTTGCGCTGCTTTAACTGATGTTTTTACCATGACTGACAAGACACTGTCTTCATCCTGACAAGAGAAGCCAAAGTACCCGGTCATGAAGGCACATTAATAAATAGATCATTGCAGATGGTGTTAGCACAGCACCTCAGGGTGCAGTTTGTCCCCGCGCTGACAACCCTCTCACCCAAACCTGCCATCTCCAGCACCACAGTGCCCTTCTCTCCCACCTTGATGTGTGCAGGATCACGGCCAGAAATTCCACCTCATCCCTCGCTCTGAAGGCGTTATTTTTACCTCCATTTCCCCCTGCAAAGCTGGCTGCTGGCGCTGTCGGATTCACACAGTCCCCAAGGCTCCCCGTTTATTCCCCTTTCCCTCCCGGACCCTCCTTGCAGCCCTCATCTCCTCCCAAGCACACAACTGCTTTTCAGACCCAGTTTTGCTGCCTCAGTACCCAGTGTTTCCAACACCAACCATGGCGGACATTGACAGCGGCCTGAGTCGGGCTCGCCTGCGGCCCCGAGAGCACGGGAGGACCTCCCAGCGGGCTCCGCCACAGGCCTCAGGCAAGCTGGATTTCGCGTCGAAGCCATAATTTCATTATCTCAACCCAAAACGGCAATGAGCCGCTGTTCCTCGGCAGGGACGCAGCCTTTGAGCTGCACACCCCTCGCCTCCTCCTCACGCCACCTCAGCGCCGGGCCCCGCGCCACCCTCACCGGCCCGCCGCCGAACTACAACCCCCATCATGCCCCGCGGCGCGGCGCCGCCTGAGGGAGGAGGCGGGAAGCCTTCGCGGGGGCCGCCGGGAGTTGTAGTCCCGACCTTAGAGCCGCCGCGGTATCGGTGAACGGGCGGCGGGCGGCGAGCGAACTACCGGCGCCCGGGAGGAAGCGGGGGCGGCGGGACCGGGGCCGGCAGCGGGGCCGCGGCCCGGGAGCGGGATGCGGTGGCGGCCCGGGAAGCCGCCTCGCTGTTTGAGGCCGACGCCATGCACCCGGCCGTGGCGGTGGGGCTGGTGTTCGGCGGCTGCTGCAGCAACGTGGTGTTCCTGGAGCTGCTGGCCAGGTGCGGGGCCGGCGAGAGGTTTTTGGGGGGCAGATGGAGGGGGTTAAGGGCAGGAATGGGGATCGGGGGTCGGGGGAGGGTCGCCGGGGCTGGGGGCCGCAGGGTTTCCCTCACAGGTTTCAGGATTTGAGGGGAAAAAGCGGCAGCCGTGCCCAGGGGGGCTCCGGGAGATGGGGGGGGGGGCTGGGGTGAGAGGATTTTGGGGGGTAGTAGGGTTGCCGGGGCTGGTACCCAGCCTTGGGCTGGCCCTGAGGGGGTCTACGGCCCCGGCCTGGGGGGCAGCCCCCCTCACAGCTTGGGGGGCAGCCCCAGGCCCTGGGGGCTCCTCGTCAAGGTGCGGAGAGGAGTCCGGGTGTGAATCACCAGCCCCGGCCTCGTTGTTTCACCGTCTGATGGGTTTTATGTTTGGTTTTTTTTTGGGGGGGGGGCTGTCTCCCTCTCCTTGGGCCCAGCCTGGTCCTATGATGGGCCGCTTCGCTATCCTGCCCAGGCACCGGGGATCTCCCGTCCCTGCTGACACGGGGACCACCGCATCAGCCTGGCCCTAAAGCATCCCCACCACCCGCCGCTCTCTGATCCTAGCTCCTCGTACAAGGTAACGCTGGAAATCCCAAGGAGAAGACGTGCAGGAGCTGGCCAGGGGTCCCCGGGGACGGCAGGCAGGGCCGAGGGAACGTCGTCCATCTGGAAACGTGATCTTCGGCGGCAGCGTCACGTGGCTGCAAAGCCAGTGTGAGGAGGAGAGGAGTCCTTTGTGGCACTCGGAGCGAAGGCGAATTGCCAGGTTGCGGAGAGAGGAGGGCTGACATTTGGGGCACGTCCGAGCGCTGCATCACCTTCCTTAGCCTGGTGGAGGAAGGCTGGCGTGGCTTGGGAAAGGCGATGGTCTGTGGGATTTGTTTTCAGGGCTGGTCAGCAAGCTGTGAAGGCAAAAGGGCTAGACCTGAGTGGAAAAAAGTAATGGTTGAACTGGTTCTGTGTCTGCAATCATAGTTAGTCAGTGTGGAGGTGCATCCCCTGACCATTCTGTACTATGTTCACTTCAGTCATGCCCAGGCTTTCGAAACTAGTAGTTAAAACCTGCCCTTACTTCCTCCCCACCCATCATTATCCCAGATTGTTAAGAGAAAAAGGGAGTGCAAAAGAGAGCCTGACACTGTAAGCCAGTAGTGGGGATATTTGCTTCAAAGTGGGAGGCCAGGACACAGGTACCTTACCACAAGGTTGCACAATCACTCAGCAGTCGCGGGATAAATCAAGAAGCAGTTCCTGGAGAAAAAGACCTTGCATGGCAAGTTGTCTTTCCTCTCGGGGATTGCTCTAACCTCTGCCTTTCCTGCCTGGTTTGTGCTGCAGCATCAGTGAGGGAGGAGGAATGGGCCTATTCGAGGTGAAGAGAGCTTTGGATCTGGCTTATTGCATTTGCTTGCCACTAGGCTTGTGTCTCCTCCGGCCAGACTTTAAAACAAAAGCGAGCCATTTGGCCCTATTCAAAGGCTGAATTAGGTGTTTAAACCCCAGAAGGGATTTTGAGCAGGAAATCCCACAGGTCCAACTGCAGACATCAAGGAAAAGCTGCTTTTTGCGCACAAACTTCTCTTAAGCATTGCCTCTCATCCACTTTAGAAATTCCTCTGTTTCTAACAGCTCAGTTCCTGTGCCCACCACTTGCCTTGTTCACCTTTGGTCCCTAAATTGGGGTAACACTGGGTATTTCTTTGGGTCTTGGTGTTATCCAAGGGAAAAGTCCCTCCTGAAGATGAATATTCCCATAACAAAGCCCTGCCTGCTTCCCAAGCAAAGTCCTGGAACAGGATCACAGGAAGAGGCAGTGACCAGACTGACAGTCTAGTAAGGAACAAAAAAGGTGATGACTGGAAGAAATTTGCTCAGGATTTATGAGGAAAGAGTAAAGGAATAAGAACTATTTAGTCTATAGATCCCTGAGGACAGACAAAAGACTTTAAACGTGTAGAGAATGGCTGCAGAGGAGATAAATTTTTCTGCTGGGCTCTGGAGGCAGAACAAGAAATAAGGGGCTTGAATTGCTATGAAAGGGATGTAAAGCAGGCCAAAAAACCAGGTTTGCTCCCTCTCAGTGTAGTGAAGTGGGTTTGTAAGAGAGAGCGGGGAAATTCCTTTTTGGACGTTTTCAAGAGCAAGTTAAACAAGCCCCTGTCTGAATAACAGGAGGAGGCCTGGACAGGGCAAGAAACACCATTCAGTTCATCCCATTTCTGCTGTCTGGAGCAACCTGACCTGTTCTGCTAGTGTCCTTTCCTGCTTGACCTGGGGAGGTCTGTCTTTGAGCCGTGATGCCAAAGCTTTGTGCGTGATGTACATACAGGCCTGGTTAGAAAGCCCATGATCTGCTCTTCGCCTTCTGAATCTGTGTCCTTGTGAGGTGCCGTCTCTGTAAAAACAGTTGAGGCTCTGCATGGTAGATGTCAATGGGGTTTCTTCCCTGTATGGAGCAAATGGGGAGGCTGCTTTTCTGCAGGGTCGGTTGAAGGAATTCCTTATGACATGTGGAGTCTTCTGCAGTGATGGACAGAAATCTTCCTTGGAGAAGTGATTTGGATGTGCTGAACTCTGTCTGAGTGAGTGCATCAGTGTGCCCCAAACTGATGTGCAGAAATTGGGCTAGACTGTTTGTGCTCTGCTGATGTGAACGAGAGCCCCGCTCTGGCTGTTTAATCCCACCGTCTGCTAGGGCTGCTAGACGGTAACAGCCCAGGCAATTCTGTCGTAGGAGGCAGGGTTACAATTGCATTGTAGTGTTTCTACATTGCCTCTGGAGGACTCTATCAGTTGGCTACAGCTAAAGCAGATCTTTTGTTGATATATCCAGACTTCTTGTCACTTATTTTAGGTCTATCAGTGTGTGTTAGAATTGTGAGTTGAAGACATGGGCAGATACAGCCTGGGGTTTTTTTTGTTTGTCTCTTTATCAGTCGACACTGTACAGATAATGTGAGGTCATATGTACAGCAAGTGACTGAATGCAAGGATCTGTGAATTGGGAGGAAACAAAGTCTAGTGCATGGAAACAGTCTTGGTTTATTCCAAGTTTAAATTTGCTTTGTATTCCCCGACAGAGATGAGGTTTACAATCTTGGAGCCTGGTCTCTGTCTCCAGTTCAGTATCTCTTCTCTTCACCTAAGTAACTTTTGAACCTCTTAATGTCATTGCACAGCAGGGACTGAAGTCTCCTGGACAATTAAGCTCTGAAAAATGTGAAAATTGGCAGGTGGGTAGAGGGGAGGGGCTCAGGCTAGTGCCTACTCCATGGAAAATGCAGGGAGAAGGTGGCCTTTCCAGGTGCTGTTTGGTGGCAACCACGTGCCAGCTCTGCATTAACCAGAGCGCTGCTGCTGCTTCTGAGAAGTCTGGGGGGTGACGGAGATTTTGGAGGAGACCAGGCCTTCGGCTCTGCTACCCAGGAGACAGCTTGGTTATTCCTGTTCTCCAGTGTATCTTTCAGCTTGCATTCTGCAAAATTGTGTCTAGACCCAGCCTCTAACTACTTGTGACGGCACGTTGCGTGAGCAAGCTAAATGCTTGTGCAGCAGGGTGGGGATCGCGACTCAGCAGCGTGCAGCTTCTCTGTTAAGTCCTTGGCCTTGGTTTCTGTGTTGCACCAGAGAAAGGGGAAGTACTTGCTCAAATTCCTCTGTCTCCCACTGCAAATAACAGTGAGCTTTCTGATTATCTGACATGTCCTGGCCTCCTCTGAGCCCACAGCTGACTGTGTGCCTCCCAGGAAATCCTCTCCTGCTCCCTGTAAGCTTCTTAGGAAGGAGGCAGAGTCTGCAGCAGGCATGTCTGCTAGGAATGGGTGAGCAGCATGCAGGGAGTCTTTGTTTAATGTCAGGCTGTTATGGGCTCTCTTGCCCTTGAGTGTAATTCCTCTGCCCTCAGAATAAACACACAAGGTTGATTTGCTCAAAGGTGGTGTCATTTCTGCTACAAGGGTAGTGATAACTGCAGTGCCTGGGTCTCTCTGGAAGGACAAAGATGCTCAGCTAAGAGGGTCTCTTTCAAGGTCAGACACTGTTTTGTGGCTTTCAATACCTTGTAGAGTTTGAAAACTTCAGTGCAAAGCATGTGTCGCATTAGCAAGCTCCCTGGCTTGCCTGGCTATCACGTGGCATTTAATGCCATGACCTTTTTGGGCCCCCACGATGAGCTGTTGTAGGTTCCTTCTTGAACCTACAACCAACCTTTTGGCATCTGGCAAATGCAAGAGGGCAGAGAGCTAAAGCTTGCTGCGTAAATTGAAAGCACGTCTGAGCTCATGTTCACATGTTCTGGGGATGGGGTACAAACAGAACCACGGACACTACACCTTGCTCTGCAGACACGGACCTGACCTTGGGACTTCCCTCATGCAGTGGAAATAAGGGCTATCGGAAATCCTGCTGCCTTCCTCCGGGGTGGACTCATCATTTCACGTGGCCTCTGACAAATAAAGCAGCTTGTAGGTAGGGAAAGACCCTATCAAAACCACTTCCCCATGAGAAAGAGGGAGATCCATCTTCAGTATGGTTATGTCTGTGCTTGATATTGCTCCCTCGGATCCTATACCCTGGCGGGATGTTATACAGATGTGTGAGATGCGACCAATTTCCTCTTTCGCTTCCTGACCCAATTCACCACGTGCCCATGGTGGGGCTGGCTGCTCGCTTCCTCTTCGGAAATGTTTAAGGAAGGGATTGCTGCACATGTATCTACAAGTACAGGTGAATAAATATCTGCAGGGAAGTGTTTAACAAAGGCAACATGAGAACCTGGACAGATAAAGCAGTAAAGCCCCTCCAGGTTGATGCTCACTCTGGGATTATGAGCTGTTAGCCTCTTTTTATTGCAGTGTTTGTTCTCCACTGCATTGCTCTTATGCTTGTCTGTCTTCTCCATGCCTGCAGGCAGTTTCCAGGATGTGGGAACATAGTGACATTCTCCCAGTTCCTATTTATTGCGGTGGAAGGCTTTATCTTCGAAGCCAACTTTGGGAGGAAGAGGCCAGCCATACCAATGAGGTACAGTCAATCTGAATGCTTTTGCTAGGCACAAATTGACTAGCTATCTATTATCTCAAGAAGTATTTAATAAAAAGGCTTATCCATTTATCCTGTCTAAATCCCATCCATTCTGCAGCATTTGCGAAGCCACACTGAGAAACTGTCATACCTGATAAAATATGAATTCCTTGTTTATCGAGAATTCTTAATAGGAAATTGCCATCAGATACTTTCCTGTCCAAGAAACAGGGCAGTATTTTGCACAGTTAAGAGTTTGCTGTGTTTGAAGAGCTTGCTGTCTCTCTGGGGCTTGGTGCAATGGGCATGGGAGGGAGAGGTTTACTGGAAGGCTGGCCAAATTCACTTTTGCATTTCTCCATCAGAGCTGATCCTGTCCTGGCAATGGCCTGGCATGTTCATGCTCTCCTCCCTCACACTCAGTGGCCAAAGTGAAGTGAGGAGGTTTTGTGGGGTTCCTTAGCAGAGTGCCTAGCACGTGGCAAAACAGAGCACTGTGCTGAGTGCTCAGGACAGAGATCCTCATGACAGAAAATTGAGGGCAAGTTTAGTGCCATTCGTGGCTGCATCACAGCGAGGATCTTCAATTTGTGGAGGCTCTCTAGCTTAGGTGTAGAACCATCAAGGTGTTCAGCCTGGATTTGAATAGTTTCTCCTTCCACTCAGGGTAGCGATGTCTGCTGGCAGAAATTGAATCCCCTCAAATCAAGCCTTGTCTTATGCCACTGTCCTTAGGAAAGGGGGGTCTGGAGGAAGTCCATGCTAAAAGGTCCCAGCTGGGCTATCCTCAGTTCCCCTCTGCTTCTGGGATTAGCACAAGCTGAGCCAGTGCAGGGCAGCCTGCTTCCTGTTCTAAGGACTTCCCTGCTACATCCAAACTGGATTGGTCTCCTTGTTACTCCTTGTCACAGACCCAAGAGCTAGGTGGGCTCCCGCTCAGCTCCAGAGGCATGTCTCAGCATCCCAGGGAGGTACATGCATAGCCATCAGCTGGTTTTTGTGTTTGTGTTTCAGGTACTATTTCATCATGGTGGCCATGTTCTTCACTGTCAGTGTGGTGAATAACTATGCCCTGAACTTAAATATCGCCATGCCGCTGCACATGATCTTCAGATCAGTGAGTAATGCCATGCCATCCTTTCCCTGCTCACGGGGCATCTCTTCCCATCATCTCTGCAAGCACTGTCTCTGGTGCGTGTGTTCTGCCACCCTCTCTTTCCCCGAGGGCACCAAAACCCTGTGCAAATACTAAACTCTAGCTAACTTGTGGGGAGAGCAACCTTGCTTTGAAGGCTGAGCTTGAGTTCTCACTTTCACAGTGTTGATCGTTAAACTTAATTTAATGGATAGATGAGGAGACTGAGGCTCACACAGGCTTCATATTTCCAAAGGTGATGGGGAAGTAACAATGACAAAACCAAGCCCAGACTCTGGCTGTCAGCCCTGGGAAGGCTGAATTGCTGGCCAAAGGGACTCAGCTTTCCCTTCTACTGCACAGCTACACCAAGTGGTTCATGTCCTAGCGTAGGTGTCTCGGTTAAACACTCCAGGTCAGAGAGCATGGCTTTGGCCTATTTCTACCTGCAATGTTAGCGCATAGGTCTTTGCTTTGGAAAATGCTATTAAAATGCATCTTTACTTAACTGTAGATGAGTGTCAGGCTAAAACTTCTGTTAAAACCAAAGAAAATGTAGCCCCAGCTGTTGGGAATAACAAAATCTGCTGGACAGATCTGCTGAGCGGGGGCTGTTCTCCCACAACACGTCATGGGATTGAGATACCTGAAGTCAGGAGAGGTTAAAAAGGAGAAAAACACACAACAGTCTAGGATCCCTGTCCTGCATTAGCCATGAGGGACGGTTCTTGTATTGCAGCCCTGCAGTCAATCTACAGAGCCATACTCCTGTTGCGAATTAAAAAAACCACAGTGATTTGGCCATGTTCTGGTCTGTAGCACACACTAAGTGTCACGAGTGGGCCAAAAAAGGGAGAGGCCCACTGGCCGGAAGATCCTAGTAGCCTGTTTGCCTCAGCATCCTTGTTCCCAAGCCACCCAGCTCATCTTCTCCCCTCCTCCTAGCTGAAGTGAGACTCTCCCCACCCTGTCAGTCTCCCTGATCCTGTCCTGGCATTTCTGTTGGTGTTGTGGCATTAGTTGTATTGAGTTTGCGGTGTTTCTCTGCGGCGGGTGTCCCAGTCCAGGGAATTGTCATGCTGACCTTCTGTTTTGTTTTTCTCCTCCTCTCTCTTCTTTCCCAGGGCTCTCTCATAGCAAGCATGGCTCTAGGTATCATAATTTTGAAGAAAAGGTAAGTCCTCTTACAAGCCTCTTACATCATCAGAGAATGCTTTGCCATTGACTTAATCCTTACTGGTGTTTAGTGCCCTCCCCTTTCCTGTTAAATATTCTTGGATTTACCGATGGGGAAACTGGGGCACAGAGGTGTACTTCCACTAGAGGCTGGAATAGTTCCCTCTTCTGCATTTCCACCACCCCTCACTCCTTTGTTTAAGGCAAGCATGGACTGAAGAGAGAGCTTTGACGCATGGCTGCAGCCCTCTGTGTTAGCTCTTTTCTTTCCTCTTACTTGTGTGAGGCTGGTACCACTCCTGAGGGATGGGTGTACTGAGTCTGGCTGGGATGGAGTTAACTTTCTTCATAGCAGCTGTCACGGTGCTGTGTTTTGGATTTGTGGCTAAACCAGCGTTGATAGCACACTGATGTTTTGGCTGTTGCTGAACTATGCTTACACAGTGTTGAGGCTTTCTCTTTTTCCCACTCTGCCTGCCTCTCCAGTGAGTAGGCTGGGGGTGGATGAGAAGCTGGGAGAGGATGCAGCCAGGACAGCAGACCCCAAATAGCCAAAGGGATGTTCTATGCCAAATAATGTCGTCTGCTGCAATAGAAACCAGGGTAGAGGAAGAAAGGGGTTGGGAGGAGTTGGCTTCCAAGATGGCCATGCTTGTGGGAGGTGGTGAGTGATTGCTTTTGCATTGGTTTTGTTCTTAGTTCCCCCCCCCCCCCCCCCCCCCCATTAAACTCTTTAGCTTGACCCACGAGTTTTCTCACTCTTGCTCTTCTAGTTCTCTCCCCCATCCCACAAGGTGGGGGGAATGAGCGAGCAGCTGTGTGGGTGCTTGGCTGCTGGCTGGGGTCAACCCACCACGGTGGGCAAAGACATCAGGACAGGAGGGTCCTCCCAGCTGCTTGGGGTCTGGCTGTGGGACCAATGTGGGCACATCCCCTGCCATTCCATCGCTATGCAGACATCTGCGCTGGCTTTGATCCGAGAGGGATCCTTTGCCATGGGCAAGGAAATCTTGGTCCAAATGCTTCTTTTTTGTTGCAGTTGGAGTAAGTTGACCTTCCCTCCCAGCAATGTCCAGTGTTAGATGATGGGTATGTGCCCATTACCACAAGTTCACACCAGCGTATTGGCGCAAAATGCAATGCAAGGGAACAGTAGATGAACAACACGAGGGTGGGCTGGGTCACTGACATCTCTCTTCTCCCCCTGTGCAGATACAGCGTATCTAAGTACACATCCATAGCCCTGGTGTCCCTGGGGATCTTTACCTGCACTTTTATGTCTGCAAAGCAAGTGGTAAGGTTTGGAAAGCACCTGAGGTTATAGCTGTGAACCTTATTGACAGAAGGAGCTGCTGTCAGCACCTTCATCAGTAATTCCCTTTGTCTGACTATTAATGGAGAGACAAGATGTCTCCTAGCTCCTAGATCTGCTCCCCAAAAGCTCTTGTTCCTGGTCTCGTTTTCCTGTGGTTTGGAGGGAAGGGATGCACACACATGCATGTGGTTTAACTTAATTACAGATGGCTTTTAACCTGTTCATGTTGCTTTTTGCTGAGAATAAACCGTTATTTTTTGCCACAGAGATAACAGGTAGAAGCTGTTTTTTCTTGGCCTTACTGTGATGTGTTGCAGTTAGGAGCAGGTGAATCTTAAACAAAACTCAGCCATCTTAAATCTTCTCTCTTTTTATCCCAGAAGAGATTGTCGGCTTTCAGGCTAGATTTTTCCAGACCTGTTGTCATCCAGAGTGACTTTCTGTGACCCTTGAAATAAAGTGCATGTATTTGGAGAACAGGAGGGAGTGAAGAAAATCCATGTGTAACACCACTTTGGGCTTTTCCTGGGTCAGCACGCACAGTCTGATCTTGTCAGCTGAAGACAGAAAAATGGCATAAAGTGGTGGTCAAGTGAAAATTGGTTGCACTTAATCCAGCTCTGAGAGATTGGAAATGAAACAGGGCTGTCAAACCTCCAAGTCCCCCATTATTTAATAGCGTTTTATGCTCTCAGAATGTCTGAGGAAGGTCTGTGCTGTGCAGCCTTGCTCTGTATTAATCCAGATAAACTCTCAGCAGGCATGGGGTTTTGGTGTAGCAAGATCAGTTGTGGCAAAGGTGAGTAATCTAATTTGGCCTAAACAACAGTGAAAGATTTGAGCCAAGTCATGCTACCTAGAGTTTTACCCTTGGCCAACAGCATCTACAGGCCTGGTTTCCTCAATGTCTTGACTGCAAGCTAGAGCCCTGGTTTTAGTACCTGACTGGGGCTTGGCCAGAGCCCTTGTTCTTTCCTGCACACTGACCTCTGAGATGGGGACAGAGGAGCCTGCTAATGGGCTCTCTTTGAGAGCTTTCTAAATGGCACTGATTATTTTTGTGGTTGAACAATTTGGTTTCTCGCCAAGCCAGGGCATTTCTTTCAGAAAAGCTACTTTCTTGATCAGACGTTTACACATTTTTACTGGAATTTGGTGCATTCCTTGAAGCAGAGTGGAAAGCAAATTGTGGTATAGTTGCTGCCACCTCTGTTCAGCCAGGGAAGCAACTCTGGAGAATGTGAGACCTTGGGCGGTCTTTGCTTTATGGGCTTGCTTGGAACGCAACACACAAACCAAGAGTGAGGTAGAGGCAGGTCTGAATGAGCTGCGGGGACGTGGTAGCTCATGGTGACTGTGTTGTGTCTCCCTCCACCAGGCATCTGACTCCAGCTTAAATGAAGAGGACGGACTCCAGGTTTTCTTGTGGTGGCTGCTAGGTATGTGAGTGCCACGTCTCCAGCCGACCTTGCTGGGTTACTGGCAAGACTCAGCTCTCTGATGTCCTTGGCCATGTGGGTTGTGCAAGGCAGACTGTGGTGGGAGTCCTCTTGCTGTGGTTAAGTTGTGCTGAGCATCTGGTGGATGTTGATTTGCAAAGAATGGGATTTTGTGGCACTCATTAGCAGCTTTGTGCAAGGAGGTACTCTTCATTTGGCCAACAAGTTAATTACGGCACCTAAGGGGTTTCTGCAAGGTAGTGGCTTAGTGACGGAATGAGACTACAGTCATGCATGTTTGCAGATAGCTTCTTGATTTCTCTTTGCAAAAGCAGCCCTACCTGATATACCTGATGCCGTGAGATGTGCTGCAGAGAGGGAGAGGGGCTGCAGCTGGTTCAAGTGTTCATTCAGCACAGTATTTCACGGAGCAGTCTTTAAAGTCTGGCACTTGAGTCTATTTTTATACCCCCAACCTAGGTCTCTTGGTGGCTTTTGGGGGAACCTGGGATTGATGTATTGTCAGCAGTGGCAAATGGCTGTATCCATGCTATCCCGCCAACTCTGTGTGCCAGGGCTGAGTCTCTTTTTAAGAGGTGTTCTTTTCAGAAGTCTCTTGGCATCTCAGCCTTTGTAATAAGATACCTGTGTCCCCAAGACCATTATCAGTTTTCTTACCAAGTCTGAATTTTTGGCTTTTTTCATTGAAAGCCAAATTGTGGGGGAGTCTTCAAGCTGGTTGACTTGAGCTATGCCATGCTTGAGCAGTGTTGCAAGGTTGTGCTTCTGTTCTAGGTATTGCTGCACTCACCTTCGCCCTCCTCATGTCTGCCAGGATGGGGATTTTCCAGGAGACGCTGTACAAGCAGTTTGGGAAGCACTCCAAAGAGGCCCTTTTTTACAATGTAAGTCACCAAGTCTTTTCTGTTGCTTTTACTAGGCAGATAGAACTGCTAAGAGAGTCCCTTCCCCTCCCACCATGTACTCGGCACAAATCCAAAGAATCACACGCTGCAAGGCTGCAGCGGTGAAGAGTGTGCTGTCATCCAGATGTGCGAGGCTGGTTTCCCAGGATGAGAAGTCGGGTGCGTTCACATAATCTGTTAACGTCACATCTTTACTTTTCTCTCCAGCATGCGTTACCACTTCCTGGCTTTCTCCTCCTTGCCCCAAACATCTACCACCATGCAGTCCTCTTCAGCCAGTCCGGTAAGTGTTGCACAGATGGATCCTTGCTCTCGTACCTTTCTGTCCTGTGGAAAAGTCCTTCCTTCTGCTGTAGACAGCTTTTAGTCCACCAGTTGTGTGTGTCACTGTCGTCTTGGGATATTCAAGCCCTTTGAATTTTCAGGTTTGATAGAAAGCCAAAAGCCAAAAAACCCCACACAGTCTTGAGGATGTTGTCCAGTCTTTTCCCCGTGGTGGGCCAGATGCCACCATGCTTGGACAAGTGGTGGTTGCTGAGAGCCTGGCCATGGGCAGCTGACCGTTCAGCTGGTGCCACAGCAGCTTGCAAAGCTAAGCCATGAGTTACTCTTTGGATCACTGTGATTAAAGCCCAAGCTTCTCACTAGTGCACACGCATACACCTGTTGGGCCCAGCCAGATTGTTCATCTGTTTAGGCTTAATAGTAAAATTCACCAGGCTTTTCAGTGCCAGCAAGCTTCCTATATCCCTGATCTTGTGAAACTGCAGGGAACTTTGCAAACACAGGTTTGCTGGTTCTCTAATCCCCTCTGGGTAGGGGGATTGTTTGCATGCGTAGATCATTTTAACCTGTTCATTAATATCATTGCAATATATTTCTAGCATGCTACACCTGTCTCAAGGAAAGCATGAGGTGACCCCTGGGGAAAGGAATGTGGTAGTTCAAAAATGGGAGTAACAGGACCAAATCCTCAACCACAGGTGTCAACATGGACCCGTTGGCTTTTGTTTTGCTGGTGCTACGGAGGCTTTGCCACGCTAGTGCTGTCAGCTTCTTGGGGCGACATGGTTGATTCATCTGGTTTTAATAGGACAGCCCTGACACAAGAAAGCATGACAGAGATTTTCTTTTAATGTCTTTTTCCTTAGCCTACTTCTTCCTCCATCTTCCTTTCTTCCCTACAGAAGTCCAAGCAGAAACATCTGCAAACTCTCTTGTATTTGTCATTTACCACAGTAAGAACAAGATCACCCTCCATTTGGAGCAAAATCAAAATGTGCCCACACCTCAGTCTGCCTGATGCAGCAACGGCCTCCTGAAGCTACAGTGTGTCCCGGATCACGGTCAATCCAGGACAGGAGAGAGACACCTCTCCTTGCATCTTCTTTAAGCATTAGCAGGGCAGTGACCTTACTGTGTCCTTTTTCCCCGCAGAGCCATTCGAGGTCCCAGTGATTGGGCTGACCCTACCAATCATGTGGTTCTACCTCCTCATGAATGTCATCACTCAGTATCCTTTCAAAGCTCAGCTTGAGACACGCCACGGAGATGGCAGCAGAGTGGGAGGGGAGGAATGGGGTGGAGGTGCCATGTCTTTGGAGCTTTCCCTATATATGGGAGCTGATGTTCATCTAAGTCTTGGAAAACAGAGAGTGAAATTTAACCTGGGACTTAATTTTTTTTTTTTCCAGGGTGGCTGAACCACCTGGCCACCACCTCTTGGAAAATATAGAGCGGACTTTAACTGGGGGCTTATGTTCTTTCTAGGGTGGCTGAAATCTGCCACCACCTCCCCAGGGACAGGCCGACTGGTATAAACTCACGGTGGTTTTGCTAGCCAGCTCTAAGTAGAAGGGACAGATCAGGAGCTATTTGTAGTATATACTGATGTGGAGTCTTCCAGGCAGCGAGGACAGCTCTGAAAGTCTGAAGAAGCCGAGATGCCCTCAAGAAAGAGACCTTTCAGTCCAAGGCTCTCTTAACCGTTTTCCTCTCACTGTTGAAAGAGTGCTGTGCTCTCTTGCTGCTCATGCTCCTCCATGAAACCCCCTTCTTTAATCTGCCTTTCCTGTGCCCCCTCGAGGGGCAAAGGGGACTTCTGGTGGGTATAAATGGAGAAGTCTGATTTTAGCTTCCCTTGGCTCCATGGCCATTAACCTTTTGACAATGCATCAGCCCCAGCTGCTCTAGTGGGGTAGTTCTGCAGTCCCAGAGCAAGCCTGGGAGGAGTCTGGGAGATTTGCAGTGTCCCTGGGGTTTGTAGTGAAGCTTTTCATAGCTGTAGAAATGCTGATGTGAGGAGAAGGGAACTTTATTCCCTCTATAACCAGACTGGCGCGATCCATTGCCCAGTCCTTTTCATTGCCGAAGGCCTGCCCAGGTGTCTTCCCTCTTCAGCCCCGATGTCCCCTTACCTCCGCCCACCCAGATACGTCTGCATCCGAGGTGTCTTCATCCTCACCACGGAGTGCACATCCCTCACCGTCACGCTGGTGGTGACTCTGCGCAAGTTTGTCAGCCTCATCTTCTCCATCCTTTACTTTCGCAATCCCTTCACGGCCTGGCACTGGCTGGGCACCGCCTTCGTCTTCGTAGGGACTCTCATGTACACGGAGGTGTGGAACAGCCTCGGGCCCTTCCTGGCCCGCTGGAGGAAGAGGCCGAAGGAGGAGTAACAGCCGGGGACTCTCTGCAGGGACCTTTTTATTGTTTTATAGAGCAGAGCAGCAGGGAATCCCCCAGAGGGGGGTTGTTTTTATAACACGGGGGAGGTGTTGGCTGTGCCAAGCTTCTGGGAAATGTGGAGCCTCTGCTGGGAACCTACCTGAAATGGATCATGGAGAGACGATATGGTTATTTTTGCAAGGTTGCATTTTTTTATGCAAACCCTTTAGCTTCCAACCTCTCCCCCTGTTTTTTTTTTGTTTGAATAACCCTTTTTAAGTAATGTAAAAGCTGACCAGTTCTCTGTTAGGAGCCCAACCTTGTTGTGGTGCTGTTGTCCACTCCTCCTGGCTTTGATGAGCTGGACCCTGAGCATGTTCGGTGCCGTCCTTTAATGTCCAGGTGGCCGTAGCGGATGGCTGAGCCCCAGGGACCTGCTGTTTGTGCAGCAGGTTGTTAGTTACGCTGGAAATGCCAGGCCTGGCTGTTAACCTGAGTCCTTGTTGCCTGGTCCTACCACCTGTGCTGGGAGAGTGTCAGATATACCTGTAGCTAGAACCTTCCAGTCTGCCCAGTAGATCCTCCACTGGGGAATGGCTCAGGGGACTGATTCCCAAGCCACCGAGCCCCCATCACTAGTAGCACCGCCTAGTTGGGAGCCTGAGGAAACCAAAAAGGAGTGATGCTAAGGGGTCAGAAAGTGCCACTGTGTCACCTTTGCAGCCTTCTCAGGGAGACGGTGAAGTGCTGTTGAGGCTTCGCTGAGTCCTCAGACGTTGCTCTGATTACTTCATCAGCCGGAGGGTATCTTGGGTTCCTCCTGCTTCGGTTAGGTCCTCAGTGCAGGTCACTTTTCAGTCGCTTCCTACTTTTTCCCTCATCACAAGTGTGTTCAGTGGGCTTTGTTACCAGCAGTCAGCTGCAACGAACTGTGCTGAGCCCCCAACGCGCCTGTGGTCCCCCCGGATCCAGCCCAACCTCAGGGTTCAAATGATGCCAAGAAACTTAAGAAGGGCCAGTACAGCTGAGCTTATTTCTGCCGCTGGGAGGGGCTGGTTTTACTGTCCCTTCACCCAGTTCTCCTCTTCTTTTCTTCTCCCATCCCTTGGGCATCAGCTTCACTCGTGGCATTTTTGTGCATCATAGCAGCATCCACCTGGTGCAGGACCGGCGTCCCTTAGTGTTACCCCTCACCTGGGGCAGGAGTGGCCTTCAGGAGCTTTGAGTGTGTGTCCCCATGCGTGCAGGCAACGCGTGTCTCCCAGCAAGGTGAGGAGCAGCAGCCACAGCTCTTCTAGGAGCGGCTCAGTGTTGGGCAGAGCAACGGTTCGTGCGCAGCCTTGTCTCGGAGCAGCAGGGAGCACTGTTTTGTGCTGCCTCAGTTTTCCTGGAGCAGCTTGTTTTCATCATCCTGATACTGTCCCCACTCAACCGTGATAACTGGGGTATCCAGCACTGTCAACCTGATTCACATCAAGCTTGGCCAAGTAAGGACTGTACTCCATTATTCCTCCACCCAACATCCCGATGGCTTCCAGCCTCGGTGTTTTCAACCCCTCCAGCATTAAACCTGTGCTTGTGGTGAGTCAACCCCGTCCGGCCACAGAGCACCACACGGCTGCTCGCTTACTGTCCCCCACTGTGGGATCAGGTTGGGGGGAATAGGAAGAGCAGACCGAAGAAAATGTGTGAGTAGAGACAAAGGTGGTTTAATAGCAAAGGAAAGAGGAAGGGTTAAAAAAAAAAAACCCAAGTGATGCAAAGGCAACCACCCACCCACTATGCCCAGCCAGTCCCCAAGCAATGGCCACCTTCCCAAAAAAACCCCTCCCCTCTGTTTTTATTGCTGATTTTTTCTGCATTGGTTGTTCTGGCTGTGCCCCTTCCCAGCTTCTTGCCCACCCATGGCCTAATCATTGGTGGGGAGCAGAGTGGGGAAAAAAGGGAAAGCCTTGATGCTGTGCAAGCGCTGAAACACAGGTGTGTTGGCAACAGTTTTAGCCACAAATCCAAATCCCAGCACCGTACAGGCCGCTATGGAAAAAGTTAACTCCATCCCAACCAGAGCCAGTACGGTGCTGATGGGACCTGCAGCTTGCTCCTTCCTGAGACGCTGAGGAGTTTTCCCTTCTGGTTTTGGTTTTTCGTGAGCCTGAAAAACCTCTTGTATTTTGAGCGTCAAACATGGGATGTTTCCAAGGATTTTGTAGATGGAGAGACTGTTTCCCAAGAGCTGCCCCAGCATCTAGTGCAGGTCAGTTCTCACATCCAGCTGTTTGCACAGGCTCCAGGAAAGACCCAGAGAGAGGCAAAAACCTTTATCCCTCATCTTGATCTTCAAAGCTATTTACACGGAGCTTCAGCTGAGACAGCGAGCTAGGGGGAGGCAACACAAATTCAGCGTGAAAGCATCAGGGACGCTGAGTAACTGGTTGGGTTCATCAAAGCTGAAAACACACCGGTGTAACACCAGGCTGAAGGCAGAAGCCGCATTTACGGTTGGGCAGCAGGAGCTGTAACTCCGGTTGGGCAGCTGGGGCGATGGTTGCCGTAGCCTGGGCTGGGGATTTAGCAAAGCAATAGCTGAGCGGGTGCCTGAGTGAGTGTAACATACTGTACATAGATTACTCGCTAGGTCGCTCTTTGTATCAAGGAAATTGCATGTCGTCTCCAATTTCTGTATGATGCTGGTAGGTTTGGGGATGTTTGGTTTTCTCTTTTTTTAGCCGTGTGCTGTACTTGGTCTTCACTCAAACCAGGTGTCAACAATGGGTTACTATTTGTTGTTGTTGGGGGTGGTTTTTTAACTTTACAGTGTGATCCATGTGTTTCTGAATATTTATAATTGTTACAGCATCGCAGAAGTGGCAGCGATTCCCTTCCTGCTGTAGGAGAGTGGGTGAGCTTGCCCAGTTGTGGGATGGAGGAAAGGTCCATGCAGAAGGGCCCTGTTAGCCAAAACTGGTATTTGAAGCCAGGGCTCCACCCCAAAATGGGGCTACTGGTTGGTTTGGTTTTAACATTTGCTGTAGAGATAATAGCACATATTTTTTAGCAGAGGCTGGAAAAGTGGCTGAGCCAAAATACTTTTTGATCAGTGTTCTGGATTTGCAGACTTTTTGGGTTGACTGGTTGGGTTTAGGGTGGTATTTTTGTTGTTGTTTTTTTAAAAACAAAATAAACATGTAACCTCTCCAAAGTACGTTGCTCTTCTTGTTTCTCCTTTCAGCGCTTTGCTGCTGGTAATCAGCTGCTGCTGACTGGCAAATTAACGGGGCTCTGAAATCAACACACAATTTCTCCTGCCTTTAATATGAGAGAAGGTAGGACGGGGTTTGAGGGAAAGACCCAACCACCCGCCTCCACTGACGCACCTAGCAGCGCTGCAGCGTCCCGCACCCAAGCGTCCTCGAACGCCAGCACCCCCGATCCTCACCCGCCACGCTGGCCGGCGTAGCCGGAGGGCTGGAGCCGCAGCTCCCCGGACGCGTCCTCTGGGACTTGGCGACGCGGCCGGGCAAAGCCAGGCTCTCCTCCGCGGAAAGCACGCGCCCGCCTGCTGCGCTCCAGCCTGACGTTATCCTCTAGCTGCTGCTGCCAGGCGAGATGCCGCTTTCCTCAAATCCCGCCTGCCCCTCTCCTCCTCCTGGGTCATAGCGACTGACGGGGAAATACGCAAGCTGCAAAAATGCAGCTAAACCAATAATAATAAGCTACAGGGCCTGTGGTGCCAGCAGACTCATTGGGGTGGCTGTTTCCCTCCCTCTGTGCAGCACCGAGCCGGGACCACCGGCCTCATCCAGCCCTGTCAGCTGTGGTTCCTACTAAAAAGATATTGAACCAAGAGCTGGGGGGGGTGTAGGAAGGCAAGAGAAGCGAAGGGTGGCCTGGGGGACGCTCCTCTTTAATTGCACTTACAATAAATGATAGCCGTTAACTTGCTGCAGGTGGTCTCTAGTTGCAGCCAGGTGGGTGAGTCGGGCAGCTGAGGGCCCCAGCAGCACCCACAGGGGTTGGGGGACCTGGCAGAGGGAAGCAGTGTGAGCCTGAAGCAGTTGGTGCCGAGGAAACCGTCAGGATCTGAGGTCCCCAGGCAAGACTCAACAGTTGTTTTAGGCTCCCAGTTTCTGGGAATCCCATCCATGCAGCTCAGAGAGCCGCTTCGCTTGCCGTGGTGTTATCCCAGGAGAGGTTGAAATAGCAAATGAAGCCTCCTGGCATCAGCATGTAACCATTAGCTCAGAGCTGAGTGGTCCAGCATCCCATGTGGAACCTGGTTTACAAAAAAAAAAAAAAAAAAAAAAAAGAAATGAAGCGATTACTATGGTCTTTCCAGACCCTGGTGACATCTCCCATCACTGCAAAAACATCGATGTGGCATTAAAATCCTGGCCGTCACTTCACATTTAACACACCTTTAAACCTTCCCCATCTCCAAGTTTTCATGGGCACGCTTAATTCTCCAGCAGTTGCCAAGAATATATGTTTGTAATTTAACAAATCATCTTTCACCAGGCCCTGGCAGCTGTTCATTTAATAAATCCTCATTGGCCAGGCTCTGCTTTCATCAGCTTGGAAATTTCTGTTCAAAATCTTTTGCCTTTCATTAAATCTGGGCTGGTGTTTTTATTAATGCCAGCAAGGGCCCTCAGCCTGTTGCTCTGAGACGTGCTGGTTACACTGGAGCACTCCTGAAGTCTTACGGAGATGAGCCAGGGGCTCCTGAGGTAATAGGAACCAACAGGGAAACACCAGTGAAATACGTCCGAGTAATTAAGGGGTGTTCCTCTAAGCAGCTGACACGGCCGGCAGCCCAGCTGAAGTCCCTCTACATCAATGCAGGCAGCGTGGGCAACAAACAGGAGGAGCTGGTAGCCACCGTGCTGCTAGAAAGCTACAACCTAGTTGCCGTTACTGAAACTTGGTGGGACAAATCCCACGACTGGAGTGCAGCTATCGATGGCTCCAGGATGTTCAGGTGGGACAGGCGAGGAAGGAGGGGCGGGGGGGGGTCGCCCTCTACATCAAGAAATGGATCGATTGTGAAGAGCTGTCTCTGAAAAATAGCCACGAGCGGGTTGAAAGCTTATGGGGAGGAATCAGAGACCGGGGCAACAAAGGGAACCTTGTGGTTGGTGTCTACCACAGGCTGCCCGATCGAGGGGAGCCTACTGACGAAGTTTTCTTACCCCGGCTACGGGAGACGTCGCGCTCACAGGCTCTCGTCCTGCTGGGGGACCTCAGCCACCCCGATATCTGCTGGAAAAGTAGCACGGCGAGCTGTAGGCAATCCCGGAGACTCCTGGGATGCATTGAGGATCAATTCTTAAGCCAGGTAATAGCCCTACCAGAGGGGATGCGATACGGGACCTGATGGCCATCAGCGCAAGTGAGCTAATCGGTGACGTCAAGATTGGAGGCAGCCTGGGCTGCAGTGATCACGCACTGGTGGAGTTTGCAGTCCTGAGGGATATGGGTCAGGCAAAGAGTAAAGTCAGGACCCTGAATTTTAGGAAAGCAAAATTCCAGCTGTTCAAGGAGTTAGTCAATGGGACCCCCTGGGAAACTGCCCTCAGGGCCAAGGGAGCAGAACAGAGCTGGCAGATCTTTAGGGATGCTTTCCATAGAGCGCAAGAGCTCTTGATCCCCATGGACCATGGAGCAAGTCCAGAGGAGGGCCACGAAGATGATCAGGGGCTGGAGCACCTCTCCTATGAGGACAGGCTGAGAGAGTTGGGGTTGTTGAGCCTGGAGAAGAGAAGGCTCCAGGGAGACCTTCCAGCAGCCTCCCAGTACCTAAAGGGGGCTTATAAGAAAGATGGGGACAAACTTTTTAGCAGGGGCTGTAGCGACAGGACAAGAGGCAATGGTTTTAAACTGAAAGAAGGCAGATTTAGATTAGATGTAAGGAAGAAGTTCTTCACTATGAGGGTGGTGAGACACTGGCCCAGGTTACCCAGAGAGGTGGTCGATGCCCCATCCCTGGAAACATTCAAGGTCAGGGGCTCTGAGCAACCCAATCTAGTTGAAGATGTCCCTGCTCATTGCAGGGTGTTGGACTAGGTGACCTTTAAAGGTCCCTTCCAACCCAAACTGTTCTGTGATTCTATGATTATATGAATGCTTTCAATCTTTCCTTGGCACGTCGCAGCCCGGCTCACCATGGTGGGTTGGAGAGAAACAAGGGATATTTTTTTTATTGAAGTGAGAGGGAAAGCCTTGAACTCCTTTGGGAAACACGATGAAATCCTTGTCACTTCCAAGGTGTAAAAAACCTGCTCCCACCACTAAATTAAATGAAAGGGGCAGGAGAGGGATAAAGATGTCTCTGTAAATCACTTGGAGCCACACAGTTCATTTCTGTTCAGTGTCTTTCATTATAGCAATCATAAATCAGCAGCTGGAGCCCAAGAGGGCAAGAAGGTGAGATTTATTGACGGGGGAAATTTGGGAGGGGAAGCGCTCAGAGGATACAGAACCATTTTTTTTGCCTCCAGCATGGCCCAGGCTCTCAGGTCTCTGCTGGCACCCTTCCTTCTTTGACAGCTCTCCAAAGTTTGCTGGAAATTTTTAGTATTTATTATTATTTTTCCACTTCCATACAGTTATAACCAGCCAGCTTTCACCCTTCGCTCTCCCTCTCTCACTGAGCAGCTGGAAGATGGATGCAGCGACCCTGCCTTGACCAAAGGACCTCAGCACAGAGGAAGGGGACAGTTAATTTACCCCTTTCCAGCCTGAGAGGGAGAAGGGAAAGCAGGGAGCACCATGGCCCCATTTCACAAGTAGGAGGTGCTGGGGACCAGCCAGGGGAGGGGGAGGTGACATTGGGTCTGCTGGGAAGATGCCAGTGGTCTTGCATGCGAAGATGAGGGGTTATCCCTGCTTTGGGCCGCCAGAAAGACCCTGGGTGGTCAAAATTGCACGGGTGGAAACAGCCCCGGGCTTGTAGCTTGGTCCCCTCTTCAGAGGGCAAAAAGCAGATGCTGCCCAAAGCATGACACAGCGGTGACGCTTGAACTGCTGCAGAGAAAGGGGGCATTGCAGAGGGACCTAAAAAAGGCAGAGGTGTCTTCCATCAGGACAGGAGGGGAGAAAGCAGTCCCTGGAGCATCATTGCTGCTGTGCTGGTGGCTGCTTCGACCCTTGAGAAGAGGAAGAAATACCCCAACCCCCCCCGTCAGCCAAGGCTGCTGGCTTGTTGGTAGATCTCCGTTCTGAGAGCCTGGAAGACAGCGCGGCTCGCCGAGTCTGGCTGGTCGTGAAGGTGCGCAGCCGCACGCTAGCTGCGTTTCGGGTGGCCTGAGATCGTATCAGCTGGGTGCAATCACCCGAAACGCAGGCACTTGGCGCGGGGAGCGCTGCATGATGCCCTGCCGCGGAGGAAGGTGGAGTGCAACGCTGGGAGTCAACTCAATATCAGGTCAGATAAGGGGAGGAGAGGAACATGGTCCTTCCTAGTCCCCGCAGTTGACTAATGGAAGCCCCAAAGCATGGGATTAGTGCAAGGAATACCACTCCTGGCTCCTTTTGAACCCCACATAGTCTCCAACATAGGGGAAACCATCCTTCTGCTGGAGGATTTATGATGCCACTCCATCCGCTCCAGGCAGGGGCTGACTGCTGTGAGCCTCTGTGCTGTTACCAGCCAGAAAAGCACGGGGGAATGGAGATGTGGGTCTCCAGAGAAGATCTCCTCTCTGGAAGGACCCTCAGCATAGGGGATTTTTCACCGTGGAGCCTTCATGCTCCCTGATGGACATTGATTTACACCTTCGTGCTCCTACTTGCTCTGAGGTATGAGCAGGGAAAAGCACGAATGATAAGAATGTAGGAGCCGCCTCCTCCTCCCCGCAGGAAAATGAAATTCAGCCTCAGCTACAAGGGTTCCCCTCGCTCCACCTTACAGGAGGCAGAAGAAAATATCTCAGAAGCTTGAAATATTTTGTTAGGGTTACCGAAAGGGTATGTCCGAGAAGCAAGATTTAGTGGAGAGCTTACGCAGGGTCTGCAGCGCTGAGCACCCCAGGGGCTGACTCTGTACCAAGGGACACTTGTTTGAGCTCCAACCCTGCGGACCATGGGGAGAGGGTAAGTGACTCCAAACGCAGCTGGCGATGGAAGTAACAACTGGTAAATGGCCAGGCAAAGCAGTTTTCAGGGCTGGAGCTGTTGAAGCTACACTAGAAGTGTGGGGTGAGACCAGGGAAAGATCCGATGGGTCTTCTTCAAGCCCTTCACCAGGTCTCCCTTGAGTCAGGGATGCAAAGAGAAACACGGGCAGTTGGTGTAATCACACTGAGCGGCAACTGTCCTCGCCCCCAGCGCAGCACTGTTAAAAAAAATTATAATTCATTTTGACAGCTGCCAAATTAGCAGCATATTATACAGCATATTCAATTAGACAAGCTCCCGAGGGAGCAGGCAGAGGTAGCTGGGCAGCCAGACAATGCTGGGACATGACATGGTGCTTCAGGAAGGTAGTTTTAGAAATGGATGTGCATGCTCTGCAGAGAAATACTGGAAACTAGTCCCATTTGTTTCCAGAACATGTTTTAAAAAATAAAATAAAAAGGTGTAGCTGCTCTTGCAGTGGTCTCACCAGCAAGTCAAACCTCTGCCAGTGGTTTCCAGCTTCTAGGGTTTCTAGGGCCCGTATCAGTGGGTTTAGCAGAGGAGGGAGGCAGGGAGATGAAGGTCAGAGTACCAAACCAAACCATTTTGCAGCCTTTTTTTTTTTTTTTAATACAGCAACTAATTTGGGGAGCGGGTGCTGGAGAACGTGAGCCGCCACGTATCTGCTGCTCTCATCTTCTACTGAGCCGGTAGCAGGTTGCCCTGGCTGCCTGTGCACTCTGTGATCATCCATGGAGCATCTTGGCCTTCAGCACTCTACATGCTCAGCAGATTTGCAGGAGCAGCTATTTATGGACCTATTCTGCAGCCCCTGGAAGTCTTCACTGAGCTGTGCATCAAACTTTTAGCTAGCAAACTTCATATCCTCTCCTTCAGGCACAGGTCTGTATTAAAACACCATCCCCTTATGTCTAACAAACCCATCATTCCTTAATTCAGCAGCTCCTTGTCCTACAGCATCTGTGTTGTAACTCCTACCACGTTCCTACTGGCCTGGGGGGAGGAATCAGGATAAAACAGTTGCCCTTGACTTCCTGAAACACTTGTGCATAAGCACAGTCTTCTCAGCTTCACCTCAAAGACCCGGCATTCGAGCAGAGACGCAGGATTCCTGGGTTCTGACCCAGTTCCTGTAAAAAAACCGCATGAGATGATAACACGAATCATTGGAATGTCTCTCTGCCTTGATTTACCGATGTGTAACACAGGGCTAGGACACAGCACGTGTGATAAGCACGCAGCTACATCCTCCGGCTGGTAAAGCCATTTGCATTCACAAGGCAGCAACCACAGTTACTGATTTTATTGAATGTTGAATGTTTAATTTAAAAAAGGGAAATTAAACAGCTTGTTATACTCCCCTCTGTAAAACTCAAGACTCCGAGACTTGTTTGACTATGACTAACTTAAGGTGTTACTCTGCTGTAATCCAAACACGCTTCCTGCCAATAAAAACAGAGTTCCCTGAAACAGCCCCGCTTTTATCTGCCAGTCTATAAATATATAGGCACCAACTTACAAGTTCTGTACTTTCAGCCAAAAATAAACGCTCTAAACTAAAAACAACGAACTGCAAAGCTTCACAATCTGCTAAATGAAATGTAAATATTACATATCGGCAACCCAACGGCACTTCTGCCTTCAAACTTGGCCAGATGTTCCAAGCTTCGGGGTGCAGTAGACAAAGGGCAGGTCAGCATAATGCAGTTATTTTTGGGAACCTCGTAAATCGGGTTAGCAATTTGATCTGTGGTCTGCTGGGGAGTGGGAAGAGAGCAAGTGAGAGTGTATGGCAGTAAAAGCTTAGGGAGGAAAGGCAAGAAACTGAATATTTTGCTAAATTGACTTCAGCAAAATCAGCTTCTGCCTGGTATTTTTAAAATCCTACATCCTGTTTCCATGCAAGGTCCTTATCCCCTGGACCGCACGTGTAACCCCACTGAACGTGCCACACTTGGAAGTATTTGAAAGCTCAGGGCCCAAGAACTGATTGCAAAATAGGAGATTCTCTTCAAATGTTACTGTCTGATACAAATGCAAGTAAGCTAACCAATACCCTGATCACAGAAGAACAAATGATTTCTTTTTACAGCTGGGAAATAATAGTAACATATTTATACACCACCTGTACTCAGCTCAGCTCTATATAATCAAAATAGAGATACAATTCCTGCACTGGGGAGCTTAACGTTTAAGACTGTTCCTGTAAATATGAGGAGTTTGAATCACTGTGCTCACTCGCTTAAGATGTACAAGGCTTTTGCAGGATTGCACACTTCAAGCAGAGGAAATTCAGTACAATTCAGGGATAATTTGTCATGTTTTGTTCTGTTTTACGCACAAGGGAGTAACTGCTCCAAGGGAAGAGGGGAGAACTGGGGCTGAATGTGGAAGTGGTCTTGGCTTGGAGAACTGGGCAGGAATGGAAGCAAAAGGAAAGAGACGCTGACTTGACTGGGGTATCACCCAACACCCGCTGCCCTTATTTTCCAGACATATGCATGTACCCAGACTGCAACGCAGAGCAGAGGCCTAAACATGGGGTTTTACTTTAGTGTCCAGGAAAAAAAACCTGATTTATCTGCTCTGACTGTACTACCTTCCCCATTTAAGCGAGGAGGTGTGATCACCCCTGGCCGTGCTATGTACAAACCATGAGGTACCTTGTACGTATTCATTAACCACGACACTGGCAAAACTACTATCACCTGTAAAACAGCGAAAACTGATACACTCATCAGCATCCATGTCAATCAACCATGCAGCCAGCTGTAACAGCCAGACCAACTTCTGCAAAGATATTTATAGAGGCAAGGCAGCCTTGGAGAGCCCTGTGGGATTTGCTGAAGAAACTGTGGAGGTTAGGTAGTTATTCAGTGGCAGTCAGGTACCCACCTCGCTGAACTGCCTTGGCAAAAAACTCACTAAGGTTGAAACTGCGGCTTCAGTTGCCTGAACTCCTCCTGAACCCAGGCCGCGGAGCAGCCTTGCTTTTTGTTCTGCCAAAATCAATGATAAAAAACTGGTGCCTTGGAAGAGCTGTTGTTCTTCAGCTTGAGGACCCAGCCAGCTGCTATATGGAAAGGAAACTGCTTAATAAAAAGCTGAGTTGTTTTACAGGCTTCACTGGAATTTAAGGTCAGGCTATCTGAATCTATCCATTACTCACCATGAGCTGTGTTGCTTAGTTCAGTTCATCCTATTTAATCAACAAAAACCCTTGGCCACATTGCGAACATGCATGGTGAGGTAAACCAGAGCTCTTCCATGGACATGACTCCACACTGCGGCAACAAGTCACGTCTTCTTCTGTGCATGCAAAGACCTCTGAGGACCCACGCTGTAATACGAATAGCAAATGCCCCTCCTTGGGGGGAGCTGCTCGGGCAAAGGGGCCCTGCTATCTGTTCTGCAAGTAGATGGTAATGAAAATTAATCAGGACAAGCATTAACTCAAGAGTTTTATTTACTTGTCAGAGCTCTGCTCCACATACAGAAAAACAAATCTTCATATACTACTTACAGCTTCCGCTAGTTCTCAAAAATTGTGCTAATTTTTCTGATGACTCCTTACTAGGTTGTTTAAATACACTTGCAAATCAAAGAATTATGTCTCATCCCTTCAAAAAACCACACTTTATTAAAAAAAAAAAAAAAAGACTTGGAACTAGTTTTCACTCCCAACTTAACTCTGAACATTTCATAAAATCCCTCTTCAAAATAATTCACTAGTCCTACAATATAGAAAATATTATCAGAGGCTCTGATGCTTCCACACCTCAATTAAATCTATAATATAGGAGGGGTAGGAAAGAGAGAAATTAATGGAAGATATGGTCATATGGCTGTTAGGAAAAAATCTACACCATTTCCCAGCTGAGACTGCCTGGGGAAATAATTTCTAGCTTTGGGAAATACAGAAATTACTTTTTAATAAAGTTATAAATAAATAACTTTTGGGGGAGAGTTAATCAGAAATGGATTTAGAAATAATATTTGATAGACTTTGCTTTGTTGAAGAGAAATGTATCAAAATCAGTGTTCCCGTTGTTAGACAGAAAGATTCAGTGTCATCATGAGAAAGACTTTGTTAGTAGTGGCCATCAAGGGTTGGTCCTCTTCCGCCCAGATGGGATTGGAGGGAGGACAGGTTTGGAGTGAGAGCCTGGCCAGTCGATGAGCTGAGGCACATGAGAACAACCAGTCTTGGACTTGCTGTTTTTTCTTTGAAGATTGTCACTCAGGAGTTCAGTCTCTGCAGAAATTATAAATAAGTGAAGAAGCACTAAGGGGGTGTTTATTTCAATGAAAAGTCAAAATTTACCACAACGCATATCTGCAGCTGAAAACCCAGTGTTTTGGGGGGGTGGGAGACGAGTAATATCTTCAGGTAATCTAGTGACTGCTCTACCTCATACATACATGGAAGAGCAACTTTATGCCTAAGCAATCACTATTTTTAACTTCTCCAAACATTCATTGAGAGAAAGCTTCTGTATTGAGTATGTTCCATTCACACTGTAATGATTCTGCCAGATCGTAACATTGCGGCTTATAAGAGTGTCATTACCAGCAGCACGAATAAGCTGCCCTGTCACCCAAATAAAGCTACTATCATTACAGTAAGATACACAGCCTGAGCAAAACAGTTACACGGGAATATGGTTCAAACCTTCCGATCTATCCACTCTATTTTCAGCTCCTCTTGGATCTTGATGTTCAGCTTTGGCTTCTTCAGTAAGGTGAGCATGGGGAACAGGGGTCTGAACCGGTAGACCTTCAGCAGCATGTGTACCAGCTGAGATTAGAAATCGTCCACTAGCAGGACCAGATTCTCTGGAGCTGAGAGGGGAAAATGATTCATGCTTTAAAATAGCAATAAAAAAAAGCATATGCACCAGGTCTGACAGTATTACTGATGTTGCAGTCACACAACTCAGTCAAAGTTAGAAAGAAATCCAGTAATTATCAGTTACACAAAGCTTTTTCACACATTACAATTCTCTCAAAATTTCTAGTGCTAGCAAACACAACTACTACCTCTCTCAATTTTCCTTTATTGATTTAATTAATCACTCACACAGACAGGTTCAATAAAGAGGTTCATGCCACACACTGCATCAGCTTCAGATCTGAGATCAGAACTCAGAGCTCCTTGTTTTCAAATCTGTGGTTCAGCACTGCAGACAATGTTCTCTCTTGGTGAGTAAAAGAAAACAGGAATTGCCTTGAAAAGAAGTGTTTCTGTAGTACCCCAGTGACAACACAGACCATGAGCAGCCATCTACCAGTGAGTAGTACCCAAGGCACCTCTGACCTGTTACATCTCTTGCAGAAAATCTAGTCAAAGCCAAAGCCTGAGTGGTCTGAGACCCTGAAAATGATAACAACCATGTTGTAGCTTGTTCTGATAAAGGCTTCCAATTTCTGTCTATATACTATCAATTTACTTCAAGAAAAGTAAGGAAAAGGCCTTGATTGATATGGAGAGATCAATAACTACCTATTTAATGCAAAACTGTAATACATTTCTGGTGCAATGCTTAAGACATTTCATAATGTCTCTCTTCATACAGAAAGGACTGTTCTAGTCTAGGTGAGAGAAACCGATTCATAGATTTATGAATCTGGAAGGAAGTTCAAAGATTATCCACCCTGACCTTATCCATGGTGCAGGCCTAAAGAATTTCATCCTGTAATTCTTGCAAGGAGCATTTTAGCTTGCGAGAATACTGTGATTACAGTGTTCTGAGGAAAAGAAAGTATTT
Organism: Aquila chrysaetos chrysaetos; assembly: GCF_900496995.4. Lineage (NCBI taxonomy): Eukaryota > Metazoa > Chordata > Aves > Accipitriformes > Accipitridae > Aquila > Aquila chrysaetos. Next base: position 2,233,683 of record NC_044008.1, read on the forward strand.
CAGTGGTGTTTTAATAAATCCATACAATAAAAAGAAGGGATCACGAATAATGAGATAAAACAGTGCGGTACTCCCATAAGAAACAGGTAATTATCTTGTCACTAGATGTACTGTGGAAGTCTATGAGAATTTTGCCATTTCCTTCAAGGTAAAGGAATGTACTGAGTGCTTGCGTCTTCCTCTGAGGTCCACTACATCCAGGGTTGCTCATCAAACACTGAATGCTCTAGCCAAGTGCTTAACCCTAGTCGTAATCTCATTTTAGCTGCCTGTAATACACATCACACGTAACTGTGGTAGGGATAAGAAATTACTAGGAGTAGTAAATTCAGGCTCAGTATAAACAGCAGCTTGGACTCTTCAACAACATCTATTCCAATTTCTAAAAGGCTGACTACTGCTTTTGCTTCAGAGAACATAGTCACACATTTGCCTACAAATAAAGGCTAAAAATAGGTATCATATAGTTAGAATTAACCCTCTGTGGATCTCTAGCCGCAACTACATGAATGTACTATGTTAAAATCCAGCATTCTAAGGTGCTCAACAAAAATCTTCATTACCCTTCTCCCCAGCTTTCCCTTTCTTAAAGGGCAGAAGGCAAAGTAAACTGTGGGAAATAATTTACATACCACTTGGCAGGGTGTAAAGGGAAAGTAGGCACCCAGGCTTTTCTAGTACAAGCGTCACAGGAAATATTTAATTTAATTAAGGGTTCTTGTAAAACTACTCAATGAGAATAACATCAAAAATAAGTGGAAAACTAGAGCTTATGAGGTCTCTGCCATCTAGATGTCCAAGGTATTTGGGAGTGGTAGGGCACAGGAGCTGAGAGCCTACCTCTCCTCTGTGCTTTTGCCAGGTGACCTATAAATGAGTTTGGATAACTTATCTTTTGTCCTTCCCTGACAGCCTTAGCACAGAACAGAGAACTATTATAGGTGAAGCAGGCATGTGTCCTGACTTTAAAGTTTTCCCTCTAGTAAAATTTCCCAGTCAGCTAAATGGAAAAGAAATGAAAAATAGGAAGCTTAAAAAAAAAAAACAGTATCACCCCATGGAGTAATGAGATAAATGGATTCTGTGTGCACTAAATACAAAATGTGTTAGTAATGAGTTGAGGAGTAAAGCACTGGACTGCTATAGATACTGTTTAGATTATGGTTGCACTGGACTGGCAAACCCTAACATATATCACTGCACATGATATCATAATATTTCAGTTGATGGGCATTTTTCATTTGATTGTGTTCGGCAGGAATGGGGATGTGCAATTAAATATTTCAGACAGTTCTTTGTTAAATGCACTGGTCAATGGTAGGTGAGGTTTACTGCACCCTCAAACTGGCAAATAACAAAGGTACAGTAACAGATTAAGAAGTTAAGTTTCTACTCTCCAATTCAGTATATTTTGACCCTCCTCTCTTCTCTTCTCCCCCCCTTGTTATGCTGTAACCACATCGTTTCAATATCCTTACAAACACCGCTACTGGTAAAAGTGAGTAATGAAATACAGCAGACAGGGACCTAAAAATTTATCATTGCCTGTGGTGAGTAGCAGCCCTTTAAAGTACAGTTGTAAGATAGATTGCCCTAAAGGACTGCTACTCACCAAAGGCAATGATAAATTGTTTAAGCCTATGAGTGAAAACAAATGGAACCTCAGGCAAAAAAAATCCACACTTTCATGTGTGGGAGAGTTCAGCCTCCAGCAGAAGACTTCAAAAGTCCATGGAAACTAACATGGTGTTTTCTTTTGTGAAATCAGGAAAGACTAGGTCATCATAGGTTATGTCCAAGCAGAAGACCTATGGTCTTAGCAATGAAAAGAAGTCATGGATGTAAATAGAAACTGTCCTGCTGAAAACTGCAGGTCAGTGAGCAGACCTCCAAACAAACCCTTTAATTTTCACTCTTGAGTAAATGCAATCAGGATCATCCATTTTACTTGTAGAGCAGAAGTAACAAAACAACTGCAGGACTTGAAGCCACCAAGTATTAGTGACCTGAAGAATAATGATGCTGTTTCCACCACAGCTCAAGCTTAAATAAAAACTGCCAGATTTGAGAAACAATGGAAAAAATTTGGGACCTGGACACCTGTTGCCCAGTGAGATATCAGACTCATTGGCAGTCCCTGACCTTGGAAAACTGTATTTCCTTCATTAACTCTGCCTGGAGGTCACTACATTCATGCTCTTACCCCTTGATGGCTTTTTTTAGTTTATTCTTTCTTCCATGCCAAATGTTGAAAGCATAAAATTGGAGAGAAAGAAAAAGAAAATATTAAAACACTTCAATATTCAAACAAAATCACTACAGGCTTTACTACAATACTTCAGAAATGTGGGATTTTTCTCACCAATATTTCAAATGCATCTACAGAACAGCATTTCCATCAATCACACCTATAAGCAAATTTCTTCCAAACTTTCCATATTTCCCTTGGAAAAGGATTTGACAACATGACTCTATACAATTTTGCTGTAGGCCATGATGCATGCACAGAAAATGAATCAGATTAGCAGTTTGCTTTTTCTCTCCTCACAGTTGTTTTCCCACTGCGTTATTAACAGTGCTAAGCGAAAACACTGCTAAAGTCAAAACACCAAAATGTGGTGGAGTGGAAAGACATATTTATTCCCATATGTGAAGGGTAAGACCTTTACAACTCATCATAGCTTCACATTTATTTGAGTTACAGGTCTTGCCTCTTACTGGTAAGGACAGATGATGCATAATCCCTCTGCAACCTATTATGCACTCAGTTTCTCTCATACGCTCACTCTGTTCCCCTTTCAGCACACTCCACCATGGCACAAATACTCAGGACAAATGAATCTGCAGAGGCCTACGGTTTCAACCTTTTTACAGCATGCTAATTAACTACTTGTAATTACAGTGGCAGGTAGTACATCACATAGAGGGAACTGGCAGTCTCTCTAGGATATAAAAGGAATGCTGAGATTTTTTTTCAACAGCAAGTTTAGCTAAGAATTCTGCTTAATAGATGAGGAATGAAGCGAAAGGGTTGAAATCTTATAAAGATGCTCAGCATTTCTCATCGGTCTGACTTAACGTGAAAAGCTGCCTAATGTGTTATTAATGAGGTTATTTAACAGTGATTTTTTAACAGATGTGAAAACATATAGGTGAAAAATACATGGTATGGTATGTTTAAATACAGCAGGAAAGGTACCTTGGTTTGTACGGAATGAGAACAAGATATCAGACATGGGATTGAACCCATGGTCAAATTCAAGTTTACCAACAGCCATACGGCATAGACATCAGCTCACTCGAAGTTGCAGCTTTCAGATGAGCTTTGCGGTAGGTTCCAAAGGGCGAGCAGAGCGTGGCTACAAGCGCACACCTATTTCCTAGTGAGGATGGGGGATCTGGCGTGTTATGCTTCTCTAGGTCATGCTGTGTGGCATCCGGCTGCTTCTGTGTATCCCATCTGGGCATGAGATCACAACAGATGGCCAGAAGAGGGGAAAAAGAAGCTTATCAAGGATACTGCATAGAAAGGCCGCAATGTCACTTGCTACAACAGCAGACGGGCTTGTTGGCAGCCAGAGCTCAGATGTACTTATAGAACAGGACCATTAGAATAAGTCACAGCCATCTTGTAAGAGGCAATGCGGACCTGCAGAGCAAGTCAGGAAAATATAGCCCGCTTCATAGCTGAAGGCCTAAAAGACACTGAAGATGTAGCCTCTTCAAATCTTCTATCCTCTTCTCTATACAAGCTTTAAATGAGATAGGCATTGTCTCCCTCCCATACTTCAGAGCCTGTTTCACTGTGGTACAAATAAATGAGGATGTTCATCACTCATGAGCAGAGGTGCTGGACAAGATATGAAGCATACCAGCAATGGCTGAGATACTAAGAGAAGGTAAAGGCACTACAGAGCTATCCTGGTGGAGTCTGCTGTCTCACGGATGAGATATGAATTTGAACATCCTGATATCACCCAGAGCCTCCCAAATGGTATTCAACAGTAACTATGGTAATCCTCTAAAGAGAGAATGAGAAATAATTCTGACAGCAATATCTGGTAAATTTGTTTAAAAAACCAATAGTTATCACTCAAGTTCTGCTTTTCTATACCTGGACCAAGTTTCTTTCAGCATTTTTTTCCCTTCAAACATCCTCTTGGTAGAAAGCTCTTGAAATTCCCTCTCTGTGTATGTGAATTATGGTGTCTTAATGAAACCATTCCCATGAATGAGAAGACTTTGTTTTATGCTGCAGCGACATGTGTTTAATAAGGCTGTTGGTGTAACAGATGAGACAACTGCATTTGCTTGGGAAATGGTTTCAGATCTTGCAGCATTAACCTTCATTCCACCCAGCGATAATCTGCTGTCTCAGAAACTGAACTCACCGGCTCTCTGGGTTAGTCAGGGGGAAGCTCTGGTCTTGGGAAGTGTGTATTGTTGGTTCCAGTAGTTGTTGATGGGAGCTGCTCGGTGCAGGAGTGAATGCCAGGTCCCTAAAATGATACAAAAAGAAAATAAAGTGCTTGTTACATGCATTTATATACTGTGACAGCATAATTAGTGCTTAGTGAGTTCACAAGACCTGTTCAGATGGAGCGGAGCGTTATGTCCAGTGGGAAAGAAGCAGCAATAAGCAGTTGTAGGTAGTAATCCAGGCTCTGTTTATAGCCAATGGAGATGAACAGTTGCAGCTACAGTATGAATAAACTCAAGCTTAAGTAGAGATCTAAAGCAGGTTGGATGAATCACTCTCCACTGAGACAGAGCAATGTATGGCAACTTGTTCAGATAGAGACATTTTTATTAAAGACACCCAAAATCGGGTGAGATTAATCCCACCGCTTGTGACTAACTCACAAGGTGAGAAGTTTCATGTTCACTGCCATGCATAACACCTAAAAAAAAGCATTCCTGGTAATTGCAGTGTTGACACTACTTTATTTATAGACTTGAACCACAGAGCTAAAACCAAAGAGATGCAGCACTGAAGACTGCCAAACATAAGAGGTCCTTAATGAAATGCTGAACTTAAAATTATAACGCTTGAAAGATTCCATACATCCACCCCCTGTACCAGAGCCATCCCACCAACACACCTCAGCTGAACTCTGAAGGAATCTGTTTATTTTTAAGGGCAATGAGCCTCTGTAACTTTTGTGTGTGCCATTTTCTAGTTTCCCTAGGAAGCTTGTCAAGAACATTTTTAACTGCAGTAGCAACTGCTGAACGCTTGCTGCATGTGAGAAGCTAGGTTTTTAAGGAGGGTTCATATCTTTTCTGAAGACTTATTTCTACAGTTTGGAAAAAAAAACCACAAACTGTTATGTTCTTCATCAAGCCCTCAATGACACCCATAGGCCATTAAGACAAGTATACCACTGCCACTTTCCCATAGGGAACAGAGAGGCTGGAATCTCAAATTGTCTTTTCATGCCTCCTTATCTTGCCAAAGCAGGACTGTTCCCCACTGTGGGTCTTCTGGTACTTCAGTGATGAGGCTTTTCCCACTCCTCCTCAGAATCAGTCCCTAGCCCAATACACTGTGCATTGCAAGCAACGGTTTTCTACTCTTCATCTTTAAATTTCCCTTTCTTTAGTTTCTTCTTATTATTAATACCTATAAATAAAGCTTCCCTAGTGTAAGGCCTCAAGCTGTTATTGTTTAACTCTCAAGGCTGGTAATGGTGTTTGTTCGTTATCGGCTCAGATCAAAATCTGAAACAATTACACAGGAGAAAGGGCCTGATTCCACTAATGGCCCCCAGAGCTGAGTGCTCTCAGAAATCCTTTCTTGTAAATCCACATCATGGAAATAAAAAAAATTAAAAAAGAAAAGAAAAGAAAAGAAAATCTCTCAGCAAAGAACTCTGTTCAATGTATAGCACAGAAATACACAGCCTGACAATGGAGGTTGTAAGTCAAAGCAGAAATCTGAAGACAGGATTCAAGGCCATCCCTCTAAGGACTGGGTCACCACAGGAAAATGAACTCTACTTCCTGGAGCAAAGGTTTGGATTCAGAACCCACGACCCACTGTCAGAAGCTACATCTCAGTTGATAAATAAACTTAAACCAACACGCCCAACAGCTAAGAAAAATATGCATATTTAAAGGTGTTATAGGGATGTTTTTTCACCTTCTACCTCCGCACTAAATGTCTTCTTTACATTGCCTCTCAAGCGTTGTACTGTCATTAGAGGTGTTTAGGCTCAGAGTGTAACTGAAATTGCACCAGAATGCCCCAGCTAAAAAAAAAAAAGAACAGGCTGGAGAAGTTAAATAGCACCCTGTGAAAGGGCATATCCATGTAGTTCAGAACAATGTCCTAGCTTTGTCATTAAGAGGGGCATAGAATAAAACTGAAAAGCAAAATTACATTGAAGTCAGAGGTTGACTAGACAAGGGGGTCTGCAAGACATGCATACAACCACATGCATGCAAATCTTACGCTTACAGCAAGCAAATACAACCTGAGGAGAGTGTCTCATCCACAGGTAGACCATGGACCTTCTCTCTTCCCAGTTCTGGCAAGGAGCTCCCATGAAACTGTAAAGTGTATGGATTTCTTCCAACTCAGAAAAGCAAGACTGCATGTTATAAATTCTCCTCTCGGTGATGCCTGCTCTTGCTTACTCCAGTTCTTTCAGCAACATTTAGACAAAATCAAGAAGTTAATCATTAGCTAAAGGCCTGATCTGAGCGAGACTTCAACCCAACCCCTTATTTATTACCCTCAAACAAACAGACAACTAGTGAAATTATTCAGAGCAAACCACCAAATGTTGCCCGTACATTATATTAGGCAATGAGACATCAAAATGACTTTAATTACACCTGCACACAGCCACAGGCAAAAAAATAAAGAGGCCAGGTTTTCAGTAATTTGGATTTAAGAATCTAAATTTATGTAGATAACCCTGCGGCGTTGCAATAAATAAAATAGGTTAGATTCTTGTGTGACACCACTTTTAAAATTTTCTAACGCATACTCAGGAAAATCGAGCAATGTATTTCAGTCTGGATTAAAATGTGTAACGATGAGATTAAGCATTAAAGAATCTTTTAATATTTACAGATACACAAGAAATTCAAAACATCTAGTACCTGAGGAACCTTTTTGCATATATCATCTCTGGCATCAGTTTCATATATTTCATAGAATTTAGATTCACTCCTAGCTGAACTACAGTTCTCATTCTCTGCAGCAGCACTGCTCAAAAGCAAGCTGAGCTGCTTCTGCCCTCTACGATTTCTGGTCCGCAGCCACCTATTTACACTCCCAGTCTTCTCTCAGCCTAATGCCAGCACAATTGGTTCTTCAGAGAGTGAGTGAAATTGATCTGGCTGAAAAAACAACCTTTTTGTTTGGCAAAACCTGATCTGTACCTTTATCTAATTCATCACTAAGCTGTATGACATTGGAGCCAGTGGCAGCACAGAGCAGGTAGTGGAAGAAAAGGAAGGGGCAGGTGTGTATGAGCCAGAACTGCCACTGAAGAAATACTAAAGTGACTGAATTCTTCCTTGTCGCATGACAAAAAATGTCTGGACACAAAAAAACCTACTTTGCACTGATAGCCCTTTTCAACCACAGAAATCGGGATACAAATCCTCAAATAAATCACCGCTTTAATGGAGCTACTCATATAAATTAAAATCTAGTCCAACAGCTAAAAAAAAAAATATCTTCAATTCAAGCAAGACATTGTAGAAACTTCTAGCTAATCATCCTGGTATTTCTATGTGCTAAAAATATACATAATCAATTACCTGCATATTTCAAAAATTTGTACTTTTGAAATTATAACCATCTACTTCTTAAAGTACTTGTCTTATTTTGCTTCAGGTTACCTGCAATGCCCTCAGAACAAAGTTCCATTTTATACCAACTCCATCCAGCATGGCAAGCATGGACCTTCCTCTTGTATTTCCCAATACAATTTGAAATTAATCTGCTTTAACGAAGTTCCTTGTCTCTATCCACCCCACTTTGCTCCAAGCTGTCATCTCCCCAGGGCCAGAACAGACAGAACAAATTGCATGCTTGCTTCTCCTAGTCACAAGTCCGTATCTTCAGTCAATTCAAACTCCACTGGAAGTTCAGAGTAAAAGTGAGGCTTAACATTGGAGTAACTGAAGCAGGGGTGCATGTTCTTTTCTCTTCATTCCTCTAGAGGAGCAGTATTCCCCAACAAGGAGTGCTATGGCAGCAAGCTTACTACATCAAGATTCATCAGCTGAAACCCTGTATAAGGCCAGATGCATTACCAGCGAAAGAAATCATATTTTTACATAACAGCAGACTGATTAAGTGGACAAAGTACATTCATGCACTGCTGCTGACAATGAAAATAAAGAAAAGGTATCATGTTCTAAATAAAAATTCATCAGAACAAAGCTGATAAGATTAAAGCAAGAATAGACAGCAAGAGTTTTTTAAAACTGGATTTTAAACAGGCATGACCTATCCCATTTATATAGCCAAGTAAAAAGAGAAATAAAAACCTCCAAATAAAATACAGCTTGAAAGAAAACAACTTAAAACATAGATATTCCATAGGAGAGAGAAATCTGGGAAGCACTAAAGCCAAGATGGATCTAGACATAACAATGAAATGAGATGCTGAACCCAGACATCTAATGCAATAATGGCTGCACGAAAAGATTGGTGCAATTTTTGAGCAACATATGCAGAGACAATGAAGTACGGTGCCTCAGATGCAGGCTGTAGTGTCATCTTTGCCAGCACTTCTTGCAGGGACACTTGAAATACTCTGGACTGATCAATTTTGAGAGTTAATTAACAAATTAGCAAGACTTTATAGTAACCCTCCTGAATTTACTAAGCATAGACTTACAGAGAAAGATGAAAAGACATTACAACATATATACAGTTTAAGAATGAACCATGGAGAGGTATAAAACAAGATAACAGTCTACCCCAAAATTATTTGGATGCTGCTGCTAATATTACTATGAATAATGACATAATGAATTACCTTGTGTCATCTCAGTCACACATACTATGTTGTGTAAGACATTCCTTGCTTAGTCCTTGATAAAAGCTAAAGAAAGCCACATGACCTTACATTTCCTATGGGCTAAGAGTGTGCACAAAGACGGTTACCCCAGCTAAAATGACATGCAATAACCTTTTAAGCCACTCATGACCCAGGTCCATAGTTATATATTGAAAGAAGGATCCATCAAACCCAGGTGAGCTTTTCCAAGGTGAAAGCCCCTCTCTTACGGGTATTTAAAACTTGATTAAATTCTGTATAAAAAAACATGCTCAATAGAACAACCATACACTTGCTGCTGGACTGGACTACATGACGTACCAGGTTCTCCGCTATCTAATTGCTACATTCCAGGATTTAGACGCTCTCTCAGAATTTCAACCATTTTATAGCATTCATATTTATGGCACCTCTTGACTTAACCTCTTGCATGGAATGGGGTGTTGTCTACTCTTGCCTCCAATTCTGCTGAGCGCATCTATCCCTTGAGGCCTAGTAATTGCAAATGCTGATTGGGGGTGACAGGATATTCTCTCACCTGCCTGACAGCTCTGCCAAAGCAGTCTGATACTTAACTCCAAAATCAGCTTCCAGCGAATAAGTATAGTGGAATAAAGGGAGCAAAGAGCAACAGACTAAGGCAGACTCAGAGGAACAGTTCACAGTGCAACACTAAAACAAACCCAAAATATCTAGCAAAAGAAAACACTGATTTCCATTTTTCTTCTCATTTCAACATAATTTAAAATGAATGAATCAGCTACTTAAAAAAACCTTTTCTCTAAGTAAAGATTTGGAAAATGCATCATAATTATGCATCTCTGCCTGTAAGCTTCTGCCATTGGTTTTCTAGAGACAGTTTAACTCAGTAGGTTTTTTCTTCCTTCTTGCCTTTTTTTTTTTTAAATAGTCAATCTCCAAACTTTGTCATTGGAATGATTTTCATCAATGCATCTGGTATGTACAATTGGTGACTGCATTTGTACAGGCCTGAAATGAGCTGAAAGGTGTGAACTTTTCTATTCCTTCTGATGATTGCTGATTTAGAGGCCTATGTGATACTTTAAATGTCAACACTGTGAGCCTTTTCATGGCAGGTAGGAAAAGCAAGCAAAGAATTCAGGTTAGGAAGATTTACACCAAGGGAAGGCAGGAGTGCTACAAAGGATCAGTCAAAGAAGATACATTGAATTCATAGAGTTTTAACACCTTTTTTGCAGGCTGTGACTATGAGGAAGAAGAAGGGAGACAGTCAAGATAAAATCCATTTTCTAAAAAAAAAAATTAGGAAGTAGAATCAGCTTTCAGAAAGTCTACTTTAAACAGAGATCTCCACAGAAGATGTACTGCTGCAAACAACCTTGCGCTGAGCACGGCTGTGACTTTCCAACACTAATTACTAGTAGTGCTAAAAAACATGTCAGAGACTGTGAGCTGCCAGAAAAATGATCCTTTTTTGCTCTCTCAGAGAAGACACATATAATAATTTCATAGCTTTAGACAAGTTACTTGTGGATGGCTCTGCCTCATACATTTTCGATATATATTTTGGGACTGCTGCACTCCCAAGTCAGAAGACAGGCAGTATATGATATATTTGTTGGGCTAGATTTAAAAGTGATAGAAAGGAGAGTTGTCTATGAGATTTGCAATCCCTCACAATTTCTAATCATTCATCCTTAAAAGCAGTGGAGAAGAAATCTTAAACAGGCATTTTTCACTTTATTGAAAAGGACTTGGCTGAAACCACTCTGCATTACCTTTGAAACAGCTGGACACATGCACTAGGTGCCTTCCCTGACAAAGCCTGACGTGCTGCAGAACGCCGCCTTTGGAGAGAAGCTTCTTCCTGATAAAGAAACACGACCAACTTTATACAGCAACTTAAAAGTATATATGGTAACTTAACTGGCTGTGATATTCCTCTCTTTTGGTAAGACTCTAAAGTATATGCATTTATATCTTCTGGGGAAATAGCAGAGCAATATTGTAACTAATGAGGTGCTAAATATGATTCACCAATCTACACAAACCAAATTCTGGTCTGAAATCTTGCTGGCTTTGAACAATTATGATCTTCATCTCCAGTGAAGCTCCATTTCTTCACAGTAGTCAAAATATGCCAGGGTGTAGCAGGAAGGAGTATCTGCAGAGAAGCACTTTTGATGCATCCCAACCTTCCAATATGTTAAAGCAGGGATAATTCTAGCTATGCTGTTGTCTTAAGCTTCTTTTCACCAGCAAGGAAGTGAATGCAGAAGAATTTGCCTCCGCTACATCTTAAATACAGTGTCTCCTTGCTCCAGCAATGCAGAAAACCTACCTTACCAACTCTATATCAACCAATATTCCCCCCTCAAAGAAGGAATTACCTTTTGCAAATTTCAGTTAGTTAAAATGACTTTGTACAATGAACACATTATGATCTCAGCAGACTGGAAAATGTGGTCCCGAGTTTTAAGGGCGAGTTAATTAACATGTGCTGTAGGACAATGTAATTTCTCAGGTCAGACAAATGCAGCACTACCATGTGCTTAAAAAAAAAAAAAAATGTAAATCACAGAGCAAAGTTATTAAATCCTGCTTTGTTATCAACTGATAGGCATTGATAGTTATCAATTTAATAGCTAAATCACATGTTTGTAACAGTGGTGTTTTGTCACGGTATGAGCAATGAAAGAGAATATAGTTAATCTGCTGAATGCTCACATTATGACTATTGTGAATTCCTTCACTTTCCTTCACTATTTATGCTAAGTAAGGCTCTGCTTAGATGCTCACTGAGCTTGTGTCTTGTTTTGCTTTCTTTTGGTAAAGATATAATTCTGACCTTTTTTTCTCTGTGGATTACAGGTATAGGTACCTTTCTGTTCATGCCTTGTATAGTTAATTACAGCCATACAAAATTAGTGCAGGGTTGGCATGCTCACAAGGGATAAGGCTACAAGGAATCAGATCTGCTGTCTTTCCCTGAGCAGCAGATCCTGCTTCTTATTTTGCTTGTGGATAATTCACATTAATTTCTTCATATTTTTTATTTTCCACTTCTACATGATGGGAGTGGAATGTGGTTACTGCAGTGACAGCACATTATTTGGGTGCCACAAGCACAAAAATCAGTTGCAGTCCCAAATGCAACAGTTTAGAAAAAATTTTACATTAAGGCCACAGACATATTTATATTCTTCTCATTAAATATGGTCTAAGAGGCACCTGTGTTTCACCTTGAACGTTTTACTATGTTGACACTTCAGCTGATGCTGTAAAGCTTCCTCTGGATGTAAAAATATATTGGAAACTTAGTGCAGTAAATAACAAAAAGGTATTACCAGCACTGAAGAAGGACACTAATAAGAAAGAGAGCCTTGCGGCCACTAAGTAAGTTAAACCCAAGGTAAATGATAGCCTCCTTCATCATAAACCAGTTCTCCCTGACTTGACAAAATGTAAACTTTCAAAATAAAAATAAAAAAGATAAAATAAAAAGTAAGAAAAATAAATTGCTGGGGTAGGAGTGATGGCAGAGTACCACCAAGGTAAGAAATATTCTGGCTTCTCTCTCATATTAAACTAACAAACCTTTGGATGAAAGAAACATGAAAATGAACGCCACTTGTGACATGTTCTGAATTCTGTATGGCTTGAAAAGAGGCATTTCATTTCAGAAAACTGAAATATGGGAGGTTCCCTATTTATGTCAGCCATTTTACAATCATACTGTTCTCCACACCTAAGACAGCCTTTTTTAAAGCCTGGGAAATGGGGGCAGGTGGGTCTGTTACTTTGCTCTATCTACAGCACTAATTCTAAACATCAGAGGTAGTTATAAATACAGAGATAGTGGCAAAATTGTACAGCAAGTCATGCCTGCCAAGCCATCATTCATCATAATGACATCATAACCCTGGAATGGAACAAAGTTTAAAGCTTTCATTTTTCTTTTTCTTTTTCTCCTGTCGTTGTCATATAAAAAGAGCATTAGACACATCTGCTTCATAGCCCCAACTCCCCCACTGCCTGCAAGGAGAATGAATGCCTTTAGGGAAAGGACTATTAAGGAGAAGTAAAAAAAGAAAGAGAGATGAAGCTGAAGTTGCAAGAGGTTATTTGAAATCCAAGCACATTGTTGAATCTGTTGATTGAAAAAGTAAAAGCAGGTGGAAAATGTGCTTAAATTTGATCTCTGGCAGTCATCACTAGCATACACTCTGAAAGGCTCGACTGAATGAGTTTTTCCACTGCCACAGGATGGCGTTCAAAGGTAGTCTTCATTGTCCTATTAACTGCATCTAACTATTTCCACTGAATAGGATAGTTTCACATCTTGTTGCAGAACTGAGAGATGATATTCAGCTCCCTTACACCAGTACACAATTGAATGAAATCAATTGGGATCAACAGATTTATTCTGGTGTAAAATTGAGCAGAAACGACAGCTTGTCCTCCCATCTGAGTTTACCTGCTGCATTCTCATCAATCTGCCTATAACTTTGGGGAACTGGTATATATTGTTGAAATGAAAGATGGCCAGAGAACAGGAGTCAATCTTCTCTGGAGAAAGAAAGCTCTGACTAACATGTATTTTTTGCATACAACTTATCATTTCTGTCTAAGGTTAGGGTAAATGGTCCTTACCACAGAGCCCAGTTGTGCAGCAAGATTGTCCGGGATGCCTCCTGGATAGTTTTTGGCAGAAGAGTCCAAGAACTCATTGATAGATGAAGACCGAGTAGTTCCAGTAATTACTCCGCCGGGTGACAATCTTTGCTCTTGCAAGAGCCGTATTCTTGAACCTAGTGTGGAAAATACACTCCTCAACAAAAATATTCTGAACACCACTTTGCTTACAGCAAGCAGAAACTACTCATTTGCAACTACCATCAGCTGGCTTTTGGCACAGTTCTGGATTCGCAAAAGGTAACTGTGAAAGTTATAAAGGATATAAACTACACAGTTCCCTCAAAGCTTTTAAACTCTCCAAATACTGCATAGGCATAACAAGTTTACCCTCCCTGAATAGTGAGGCAAATGAAACTTATGAAAAATCTAAAAAAACCACCCCTACATTAATGGACCAGAAAAAAGTGCTTAACCATGTGTAAATGAGCTCATTTTGTTATGGATGCTCTGATATGCACCACTGTTATGACCTTTAAGCTAATTACAGTCTACCTACTTAGAAGTTGTAACCTTCTCAGAGCTCTTGGAATGTGATGGGGAGTTGGAGTAGGGCACTTTTTCTTCTGTTATTTATTTGAATTTCTGTGAACAAAAAACCAAAAAGTGGACTTGCACCACTGCTGGAATCAAACATGAATGTGAGCCAAAAAGCTGAAGAAGACACAACTAACTCACTTTTTTTAAAAAAAAAAAAATTTAAATTGAAAAAATTCTCTAAGATGGGATTTATCCTGTCTGTAAAATTGTATCTAAATATGAAATTGTCACAGAAAAATTTTTATAAATATTGGTACATGACAGTCTTTGCATAAATCCAGTCATAAGAAAAGTTTAATTGTATTGTGTGTCATATCAAAGCACAAGAGCTCACAACCTAAGAAGTCATGTACAAAGGCAGAGGATGGGAGGCAGAGAGACATCCCATCCACATGCATGTTCATATACTAAATACGGTTATTTTTCTGAGCATATGCCTTTATAAAAAAGTTTCAACAGTTGTCAGATGACTCTCAGCCTACCCACTATATACTGCTAGTTTGTAGCTGCCAGAAGATCAGAGGAGATGAAACTTAAGGTTGGTGGGTTCTGTTTCAGGCACAGTAAACTACTCACTTGGACACTGAGTAAGTAGTAGAGCCTAACCTTCAGAGGTGCAGAGCTTCACACTGCCAAAACTTCACTGGGATTTCTGATGCCCAGCATCACAAATAATCAGTCTTTGGCATAAATGTCCCTTTCCTCATTTGTAAAATACAAATAGTAACACATACTCCACAGGACTGCTGTGAGATATAATTAAGAGTTGTAAAGTACCAAGTTCCATGGATGAAAGCTGCTAATGCAAGTACAAACCGTTATCAGCTCTGAAATGTATTATACTTCTGCTATAAAAAGTTTTTAAAAAGAAGAACTTATCTATTTTCTCCCAGTATTTTTACTCAATACATGAGCAAAAGATCTTGCACAGCAGCTCATTAAAAAAAGAATTAAGAACCTATCATAATCTCACACAACCAATCTTCCCCCTGCTACTATCTTACTAAAAATGTCCATATTAAAGACAACCTTGGGGCAAGTTTTTTAAAATAAATTATTTTACACAGTCCATAAGAAGACATGATCTCTAGAAATAGGATAGTTAAATTTATTTAAACACCTATAAATGAAGCTCTAAATGAATTTAATGGTGCATAGTAAATTTAAAAGTTACTTTATGGACAGCAAAATTACCAAAATTTAGCACTATTAATGAAGTTTCTGTAACTAGTGACAAGTCACTCACTGAAAGAACTCAGAACTGCTGAGGAATACAAACAAAGTCCTTTAAAGGAACCTCAGAGACACACGTCTATATCTTCAAAAATACCATGATTATATATAAATCTTTTATCTTTAATCCTCCCCCTTTTTCTTCTTTCCTGATAATCTAGTTAGGGTTTGGTGGGTTTTGTTGCCTCTCAGGACAAAACATTTCCGGTGTTTTTAAGACAAATAAGCAACAATATTACAGTAAGTAAGGCAAGGGAGTCTTCTTTCTCACTTCAAACAACATGGAAGCTCTGGAAATGAAAA
The DNA here is from genome assembly GCF_900496995.4 of Aquila chrysaetos chrysaetos. NCBI lineage: Eukaryota > Metazoa > Chordata > Aves > Accipitriformes > Accipitridae > Aquila > Aquila chrysaetos. The sequence goes on from NC_044008.1 coordinate 2,249,462, forward strand.
TAAAATCTACATAGTTTAAGATTAAATAAGATTCCACAGAAAGGTCCTCACTGCTGTAGCACTGAGATGCCACAATATGTGTAGAAGCTTTTTTCTTGTCCACTGGGAAATCAGTATTTATTAATTCTTTCAGGAAACAAAATTACATGAAATGATGAACTGATGAATTTTACACTATCCTTCATTAACATTTTCAGACATTTTTGCCTTCCCTTCAGCTACTTTTATTTGCAGTCTTCTGAGCCACACAAAAGGTCATGAATTTTGGCTCTGTGTTACTTACAAAACTCATTAACCCTTCTGTTGTAACGCGTCTAACCAAGACAGCCATAAACCACAGAGGCTCTTGGTGTTAGAGGAAAGAGTTCACATAAACGAGCTTCCTCTTAGTCCATGCTGTGCAACATCTTACTACTGTAATGTTTGTTTCTTATTTCTTTTTCTCCAGTATTTCAGAGATCATATTCTGCTTTCATCCCAGCTGGTAACCTGCTCTGTCTGGAATAAATTCAAGGGTTACAGCTGAGCTCTCACAATATGTTAAGCTAATCTTAGTGATGCTGCCTCTGACAAGAGTACTCCTCCTTTCTTCCACCACAGGCAGCCATGAAGCTCTTCTCCCGCACCCTTCCCTCCTTGAGCCAATTCTATAGCTGCATGATGAGTTTGATCAAGGAATCGATCTGTCTGCAAGTTGTTGGTTTTTTCTTCCCTAGGTTAGTTTTTGGATGGAACCATTCCCTGATCCAGATTACATGTGACTGCACTATCAGAGGAATGAGAGCAAGGGGGAAACTAGAAATACATAGGCAGGAGAGGCAAGATGGGCACGACCACTTTTTGCAGCAACATGCACTTGGATTAGCTGGAAGTGATCATGAGGCTCCAGCCTTAGTCATTCAAGGGCTAAAAGGCTTCTGTTAAACACACTACCAATCATTTGGGCTTACCCCACAGTAGGTAGACCCAAAAGCACTTGGAGTGAATTTATAAGTTGCCTCCACTCATCTTACTATCCTGGTTTTCATATACCTCTTCACACTTCTGGCTATCCTGGGGAAAAGAGTAAAGTAAGGTCTCAGTGTCATGCCATTTTCTTGTTGCTCGACAGTTTGATAGGCACAAAGCTCTCAGCCAGGGACACATATCTCACTTGTGATTCATCTGGAATGAATGGGAGATCCTCAGCCCAAAAGCAACCTCAGAAGAGTCAGGCAACTCACTTTCTGCATATTATTGCCTCAGGGCACACAGTGACGTAAAGTACCTGGAAAGATCTCCATTAAAGATTCAGATCCCAGGGAGGAATCAGCCCAGGAGACCCATTACAGAGAAGCATGCCGCAGTTTCAGAGACAAGCAGTCTCACAGGTTGCACCATTCACAGATTTCAATTCTTCTAACAAATAAGTAGGCATACTCAACTGATAAAAACAGTAGTAGCATGTGCCCAGACACAGTACCTGCTCCTGCTCTGCTATTCAAGTCCTGAATGCTATCAAAAACCGCAGGTGGCTCCAAACCCAGGTATGCCTTTACAAGGAAACTCAGCTCTGTGAATGCCTCATCCAATTCATCTGCAGAAAGGGATATGTATTTCATGGTGAGAGAAAGGATACATAATGAAAAAACCAAGCTTTCATCAGTACGAAGTTACAAATCACAGAAGTTTGACACAGAAATGCATTCTTAACTCATCCAGCTCATCTCTTTGGGAAAAAAATCTTCATCTTCATAAACAGCACATTCAAGAATATAATCTGAAATTCATCTCAGTTTCTGCACTCACCTAAATATTCTCCTTCTGCAATTTGGTTTTACTGTTTTACTTCTTTAATGCTGTATTTAAATTGTAAGCTCCATATGCCCTTGACAGTGAGTACAAATACAATATTTCATACCACGATGATACATTTCACCATCACTGTGGTGAACCACAATGATCACTTCCACAAAAGGGCAGACACAGAATGAATTAGAAAAGGGTTCTTCTCTACCTCCTGCTATCCTCAATTCCTAAATACGAAGATGCAAACATTTGTTTTAATGAAATATCTACCACCATCACATTCCTTGTTTCGGGCTGGAGGACTTGAGCAAGTTACTAAGCAGAAGAGTCCTACAAGGAAAAGCTTTGCAGCAGTCTGTTCTTTACAGTGAGACGATGCCAGACTCCACATCAGCTGTCATTTCAACACTTGATAAAAGCCTACTCTCCCCAGAGATAATTAGGTCTGTTAGATCAAAAGCACCTCTGAACTCTGCCCAGAAACCAACAGAAAATTAGCACAGATCAGTTTAATATTCTCACAGGAGACAATACTTAACAAGTGTGCTGCTGAGTTCAATAGTTGGTTCACTTTCTAGATGGGCTTAAAGCACAACTTGGGCATAGTAGAGTAATTCAGACCTGACAGATCTCCAGAGCTTTTGGATTCCTGAGACAAGAATTAACTCAGAAAATTGATTAAGGGATAGTTTAAACTGTTATGCTGAACATCAAACCATTTGTCATCCTTAGTTTAATATCTGCCAATGGCTTTGTTTGCATAGCAGTTTCAGTCCATCTATTGGTGTGACATTAGAAGTCAGATTTATAGCATGAAAGAGATTAACTTACCTGTGTTGACAACTGCATCAAAGTATCCTGGAAAACCCTGACTTATTCTGATGTACATGTCCACTCTGGAGACGGCCTCTTCAATCTCTGGCCTGCTGAATAATCCTTTCCTCCGCAGATGTCCCTCATATTTTTCTTTGTTCATCGGCACTAACAGGATATATCTGGGTTTAAAGTAGGTATTTTTCAAGCTACGCACACCCTTTAAAATTAAGCAGAGAAACGCAATGTTTTGTTCCTGAAACTGAGTGCCTATTGAACTTGTAGCTGAGTTTAGGACAACTCTGTATTTATCACAAATTATTGTGAAAGCAGTACTGGAAACCTGTATCCAATCTACAGGTTTCAAGATCTAGCATCCAGCTTTACAAAACAGACAAGTACAAGGTGAAGCGCCCTAAAGCTACATGTGGAAAGCATTATAAGAGTAGTACAACTTTATTCTAAACACACTTTTGAAAGAATCCTTTTAGTCAAATTCCACAGTGATTTAAAGCCTCATACTTCTCATGCCCACCAGTTAACAACTGTTCCTTCTTTTCCATCCTTTCTATTACATCAGAACCTAGTTATTCTAAATGTGCGTATCACTGACTCACACTATTGTACTGACACACAGCACAACTTATCTGCATCACCACCTTGGCCCTTAGCTTTCCACTATGAACAAACTGACAATTTTCTCCTCAGCTGGTATATTTTTCTAAGTGAAAGCATGCAACTGCATCGAGATACAGGCATATTTATTTTGCTGGAGCAGCTTGCAATGTTACCCCCTCCCAAAACTGGGTATAACCACAATCCCCCAGCAGAGATAGGATGTGTGCATTCTTCATCTGTTACACTGTAGTCAGCCATCTTAACTATTTTTGTCAGCAATAAACTATCTTGAATAGGACTTTTAGTATAGTGGACTAGGAAATATTTACAGGTGTCTTGCATCAACTCTGCTGAAAGGACAAGGGCTCCACTTGGCACTAACTGACACCTCAGTACTGCAGACACCTATAATCATTTCAGCTAGATCTGAAAAAGGAGACCTGTCTGCATGCTAGGACTTAAAGGCACGGTCTTATTAAATGATGCAGGTAATGGTACCAATCCTGAATTTCCGATAGCTCTCCTTTGCACCAGCTCATACTTTGAAGAATCTTTTCTCTCTCACTCTATCTACATATAAAGCAGAATATTGTAACCATGCAGCCCTGCAATATGGTATTGCTATTGCCATAAGATTTGTACTGAGTTTTCAAGAGTTGAGCACTGAGGCTTGTCCTGCTCGCTCTGAACTTTTCTTGACTTGGCTGTAACTTTGTTTTACTTGGTTCAGCTGTGACAGCAATTTCTCTTGTTGACCAGCTGTCTATATCTAATTGTTTTACTTTTGTTTATGTTTGTGTGGTACAACCATAGTTTTATATGGATAGCAGTAACAAGCAGTTGTTCCAGGTAGAATGAGATGTTCATGACTCAACATAGTAACACAGTGTAGATAAATACAGGCCTGGCATGACAGCAAAGACCTTGAGAAGTGGAAACACAGGACACAACACAGAGGACTACAGGCATGGGATGAACACAGATAGGGCACAGTCTTGACACTAGACACCTCACAACTATAAACATCTCAATAATAGTCAGTTATAAACTAAAGGCCTGGAGCTGGACAAAGCTGGTTTTAGGGGCAACAATCAGAAATAGTATCTAACATACATAAAGGGCACTATATATATATAATGAATTCTTGTGTCAGAAATAGCGTGGCCGGCAGGAGCAGGGCAGGGATCGTCCCCCTGTACTCGGCACTGGTGAGGCCGCACCTCGAGTCCCGTGTTCGGTTTTGGGCTCCTCGCGACAAGAAAGACCTTGAGGGGCTGGAGCGTGTCCAGAGAAGGGCAACGAAGCCGGTGGAGGGTCTGGAGCACAAGTCTTGTGGGGAGCGGCTGAGGGAACTGGGGTTGTTTAGCCTGGAGAAAAGGAGGCTGAGGGGAGACCTCATCGCTCTCTGCAACTACCTGAAAGGAGGTTGTAGCCAGGCGGGGGTCGGTCTCTGCTCCCACCTAACAAGTGACAGGACGAGAGGAAACGGCCTCAAGTTGCTCCAGGGGAGGTTTAGCTTGGATATTAAGAAAAATTTCTTCACTAAAGGTGTTGTCAAGCATTGGAACAGGCTGCCCAGGGAAGTGGTTGAGTCACCGTCCCTGGAGGCATTTAAAAGACGTGTAGATGTGGTGCTTAGGGACATGGTGTAGTGGTGGACTTGGCAGTGTTAAGTTTACAGTTGGACTCAATGATCTTAAAGGTCTTTTCCAACCTAAATGATTCTATGATTCTATGAATTCATATGTAACTTGGAGCTGCAGACCAATGAAGAAAGAGAAAGGTGTAAACATGTGTTAGCAAACATATACAAATGACCCCAAGAGGATCCTGGGAGGAGAAAGAAGAAACTGTCAACATGAATATCCTCCCAGCAAAGGGCTCAGATGTTGACAACTTGCTGTAATGTCCCCCCCTAATGACAACACTAGAGGGAAACCACTGAACTTAGAACCCAAAGGAGCACTGAAAGGATGAGCGTAACACCAGCAAATCAGATAGAAACCAAGAAGCATGTTTTAATTGTACTACTGCTGCTACTACTACTACTACTACTACTACTACTACTACTACTACTATCATCATCATCATCATCATCATCATTATTATTATTATTATTATTATTATTATTATTATTGGGAAGTTTTCAGTATATAAGTACTCTTAATGCATTATTCTTCTTCCTTTTTCTGTAATATTTAGACCTAGACTAATGATGATTCTTAAATTAGACAGTTAAAATTTCCATAATACTAACAATAAATTCTTGGCTTGATATATAAAAATGATCATTTTGGGTGTTTAATGATCATTGTGAAACACTCCCCCCAAAACAGGCCAACAACCATTGTAGTGTGTGGTGATGAACAAATTATCCAAAGTTAAGTGAGACCATGCACATTATTGCACTGTACTAAACGTAGGGAAGCTCACTTCATTTTCATTGAGGCATGATACACCTTCTTCACCAAAGCAGGTAGTAACAGAGAGGGACTAATATGTCAAATCTGAGCACTGCTCATTACTTCATCAGAACTGACCGTAACATCCTTAAAGCTGGGGTTCTCAGAATAATTCTAAACTATAGACAAATACAAGCAAAATAATGCAAAACCCAGTAACAGGCTGAACACTTACTAGATTTTTTTTTCCTGGTTGCAGCATTCTAAGTGTGGAACAGTACTTTGATCCATTCTAAAAATTTCAGGGAGTGATTCTGGGGAAAATCCTATACATTTTTGTGAAAATTAAAGGGGAGAATTTAGGGCACAGAAATTTTTGCATCCAGCTATGTGACCACCTACTTTCAACTAGGCCTGTAATTATTCAGAGACTGGAAAACCAGCAGAAAGCAGACCCACATTCCAGCCTAGTAACACCTTCTTCATTTGAAGTTGCACCATGAATGAGTTCTATTCTGATCAAGAAATAATGTAACAAATGATTTGTATGTCCCAGAACTGTGTAGGAATAGGAAGGCAGCCCATCAATAGTCTGGGATGAGTGGGGAGGAGAAGAAAGGAAGAGATACAGAAAGCTTCTGGTATACCCAATAAATTTGTCGTATAGAGACAACAGGATGAGTAACTGTCTAATATGAAATAAACAGCATATAAGGAAGTGACCTTAAAATAAAGAATGGGAGAATACAGGAGATGACAGTTTGAAATCAGACAGATATTTGGAAAATAAAAAAAAGGAGTAAAATTTCGGTTTCCTGAATTTGCATATGAGGTCAAGAAAGATCGAAGGACTACCCGAGTTGAAGATGTCCCCTCATTTAATATAGCTAAAGCACCTCAATGTTTTCAGTTAACAGCATGGGGTTATAGAAAAGATGTGACTAGTAGTATATGCTGCTTCCTTTGACTCCCCAGCCTGAATGACTGGATAACCAGCAACAAGTGCAATAGAGAGTAGTCTTTGGTAGGAGACAAGGTGTACTTGTATTTCTGGAAGCATAATGACACACATAAGCCACTCCGCCACTACATCCTTGGTTGGAACATGCAGCTCCTTCAAGTGCTCTGCAGCTCTTGGTGGCTACACAAGCAAAGGGAAAGCACTGCAAATGCGCTTACTCCAACACATAACTGTGTGTCAGAATTGCAATAGCTTTACTGACTGGAAGTGTAGACTCAGCAAGATTTAACTTTCAAAATTTGTGTGAGTCTCCTTTATCAGTGAAAGATACACTCTAGATTAAAGGGAATGAACAGCTCTAAATTTTTAGTTTCAGCCCACAGACCATAATTAAAATTTCTTTTAATAGTGCTAAATCACTTTTGTTATGAGCCTCGCAGAAGATAATGGACTTCGATAACTTCTATTCAGATACATAACTCACCATTATTGTTTCTCATCTGCTAGCAGAGTCCATAGTGATACAAGACTATGCATAATTACTACGTGATCTTGAAACTTCAGTGACAAAGCTGTTTCTTAGCTGTCTGTCCATGACAGTAGCTTCAGTAATACCCAGTAAAAGTTATGGTCACTGCCTATGTCGCTCGCTTAACCTCCTTATGAATAAACATGATGTTCCATTAAGTTCTTTCTCCTAAATTATTTGATAACACATCTACTTTGTGAAGAATTGACAGCTTTAAAAGGCACCGCATTCCATCATATTTAATCTTCTCCTATTTTTCTTCCCCTGTAAATTTAGGGTCTGTCTGGCAAGACAACAAACACACTCAATGCCTATCGCAATCAGTGGAGACTGAGGGTGATTCACAGTTCTGACAAGACTGAGGAAAAAGAGGAAATGGAACTACACAGAGATTAAGTTATTAATTTGCTGTTTAATATCAGTCAAGTAGCAGGCACGTAAGAGCAGGACTGCAGCATTACATTGCTGACCGTTTGAGCAAGGAGCTACTTATTTTTTAGTGCTGACATGCTACTATTCTGTTATTTGTACATTTATACGCAAGCCAGTAAATGTGTACATGGGCCAAAGGGGACTAAAACTCCTGCTGAACACTAAGGTTCCTAACTGAAAACTAGGTTTTTTATCATCAGTTTCACAGACAAAATAATAATTCTAAAATTAATTAAATTTAGTATCAATTTTTGCTCAGGTGTCCCTAGTCACTCCCCTAACTCTGGATGCACAACTTAGGATCCTATATTAGCACTGCAGTCTCCTACATTTCTTTTTTATATATCTATTATTTTTTTCCCTATCCATCACAGAGTGTAGTAGTGTCTGTCAACTTGTAGTAATCCCCCAGAGGTAGAGCTGAGCCCTACAAACACAGTGAAATCCAACAACACTCAGTATCACATTTGGGGCACTCTGTGGAGTGTCTGTGGAAGCTCATATAGATGGGAGCTTATTTTATAGAAAGAATTTGGAAGGAAGTGTAGCATGCCTTTGCTTTTTTGTCACCCCAACCCCTAGCTAGTAAATATTGATCTAAAATAATGAGAAGTACATAGTTAGAAAATTATCTAAAAGGTTTTTCTTTTGGGATTCCAATAGACAGGTTTTGACACTTTGTCTGTGACCTAGTTTCCTAATGCAGCATGACTTCTGAGATTCTGCCATCTGCTTATGTGCACCTGAAAAACCTCAGAGAGGGTAAAGTAATCCCTCAAAGAGATTGCATCTTTTAATAGTTCTGCCCAAAATATTGCCTCAGGCCTGCATGCATCCTCCATTGCTTCATCAGCGAAGGAGAAACATGGCATTCTTTTAGGGGTGATCAGTTGGTGTTCAGCTCTAGACTAGTCGCATATAAGCTGCAGATCAGTGGAAAGCACATGGCTAAAAAGCTGAAGACACTGTAATGGAAAGTACTGGTGATGAGGTGGGGAGATGAGGCTGCTGAAGACTGAAAAAATAGGCGAGGAAATTTTAAGAAGCCAGCAGAAGGATCTATCTGACTAAATGTGGGCGTCTATAAAGGGAGTGGTGTGGTTAACAGATAGACAATGGAGAGCTACTTGATACAGGCAGTGGAGTTAAAAATGCCGTTCATCTGACCAAACAACTGTCTCTCCAGTGACTGTAGTGCAGCCCGCGCAACTAGTTCAAATGTATCACCAGCAGCTATAGGCTGGGCCGAAGACCATAGGGTGTCTCTTGTATCACTAAGTGGCTATGTTTAGGCAGCTGAAACAAACCTTAGTCAAACTGCATGAATTCCTCCCCAGGACAGTTCTCACAGAATGACTCATTCAAAACTGGTTAGGCAATAAGTAATCCTTACCTCTATTTCTAAGTGAACACAGGTTGCAAGACCCTCTCTGGCAATTGATTCTACAGTGTCTCTTCCAAGTCCGTAGTAATAGCCACTGTATTTATAGGTTGCTATAAACTTGCCCTGAAATTCAAAACAGCAAGTATAATGACAAAGGAAATATTTTAAGGGAGACAACTTCCCTAAAGGAGCATAATCACTCTGGACTTTCTTGCTTTCTCTCCTTACAAAGTTTCTCCCTGCCTAAATCATCAATGATAATGAAGCCAATGGGAGCACAAAATTTGCAGCGAAGAGCACATAGCCAGTCCTGCAGGGTACAGGCTTGTACATTGTTCATGGATAATAAAACACCAATGTCTTGAAAACAAGCTGCTGACAGGTTACAGCTTTTATTGGTTATTCATTCACACTGTAAAGACAGCAAGATCTAAAGCAAGGGGCATCCTTCTTTTGACATTACATCAAACCATATGGCCATGCCATATAAAATAGAAGATGCCAAAGAAAGGAGAAGACAGAAACAAATCTGCAAGGAGAATGTATAATGGGCCAAGAAATTTCAAAGTTAAAACCTGACAAGGGAAACTTTGGTTCCCAGTAGTATGTCTAGAGAGATGTAAGCAGATTATTTTCTTTTAAAATTAAACTACTTGATTACTGAGAGTTATCATTAAGGACTAGATCAGTTGCTTAAGACTGTGTTGGCACCCCCATTTGTATATGTACAAATAATGAGCTCTGTTGTGGCTTTTCAAGCCAAAGTTTTATTGCAGGCAGCAAAAGGCATCAGAAACAGTAGCTAGAGGCACACTGCCTTCAGAGACACACAATGCCTTTAGGGTGAATTTGCTAAACTTTAAAAGACCGTATTCCCTGCAGGGTTGCTGGAAGATTTTGAAAAAAAGAAAAGGAAAAAAAAAAAAAAAAAAAAAAAAAAAAGAAGATGGCAGCTATTTCAAGAGTTTTCCTTTCCTGCACACACCCCAGATATTTGCATATGATGATCAGAGGGTTGGAGCACCTTTCCTATAAAGACAGGCTGAGAGAGTGGGGTTGTTCAGCCTGGAGAAGAGAAGGCTCCAGGGAGACCTTATTGCAGTACCTAAAGGGGGCCTACAAGAAAGCTGGAGAGGGACTTTTTACAAGGGCATGTAGTGATAAGACAAGGGGTAATGGCTTTAAACTGAAAGAGGGTAGATTCAGACTAGATATAAGGAAGAAATTTTTTACGATGAGGGTGGTGAAACACTGGCCCAGGTTGCCCAGAGAGGTGGTCGATGCCCCATCCCTGGAAACATTCAAGGCCAGGCTGGATGGGTCCTTGAGCAACCTGATCTAGTGGAAGGTGTCCCTGCCCATGGCAGGGGGGTTGGAACTGGATGATCTTTAAGGTCCCTTCCAACCCAAACCACTCTGTTGTTCTATGATTCTGTGATATGAAAATAAGTTTATTTCTACATTATACTACTGTTTAAAGATTCCTACTGACCATTATGCACATTTAATCATTTCTATACATTCATACGGAAGATAGCATAAATATACAATGAATTTGTGGTTTCTATGAACTTAAGCCACATAACTGTAGAGAGAATAAGCATGCACACACAGACACAAACTTAATATAAAAAAAATAAAATAAAATAATCAGACCTGGACAAAAATTTGAGTTCACTCTGCATGTAGGAAATAGGGCTACTAGGATACTAGTCAGGTACTTACTGTGTTCACCATTTTGTCAAATGCTTCTTGAGAAACGAAATAGTAATCAAGTCTGTTTTCTTCACCAAAGTAAGCTGCCCTGGTAGTGTGACAGGGACTGGAAGATATATGGTATAATAAAGAAATAACCTGTTTTCAATCATAGAAGCAGCTATGGAATAGGAGGGGGGGAAAGGGAGAATACTACAAATCATTTTATTTTTAAGAAGAGAAGAAATATGAGAAATATAAAGAGGTGCAAATCATACCACTAATGCCGCATATTTGAAAGATTAACCCATAAATACAAAAAAAAGTTTAAATGTAACATTACATTTTGGCTATAAATCCCCCCCAACCCAGGATAGCCTGAACTGAAGCTGTCACAGCACCCTGTAATAGAGAAATGATGAAACCATTTTTTTTCCAGTTATGTCAGCTTGTGGATGATATAAAGTAGAATCCTAAATATGGAAAAGGAGACTAGGAGTTAGGCTGAACTATGAGGTTAAGAAAGAGATATAAAGACCAATCTTTAAATAGACCCCTAATAGAAAGGGGAGAAACAATCCTGAAACTAGGGAGGATAAGTGGGATACAAGGCAGGAAAAGTAATGGCCTGCCACCACATAAGGACAATAGGATAAACCTCAGATATGTGAGCTTACTACCAGGATAAAACACTAAAAAAAAAAAAAAAAACCAAACAAAACCAAAGAACTCCAGCTAAGTCAATGCATGTAGCAATTTTAGACTAAAGCATGCAGTGGCTCATGTTCTATCTTAGGAAGTTATATTTTGGTACTTGTTTCTGCTTTGGTTTTGTTTTTAGTTTTCACATTGTAGGATAACAGGAACAAAAGTGTAATGTGCAGCTTTGGCATTGATTCACACAGACAACATTTTAACTCTTTGACTTCTGCTGCATTGTCCTGGAAAACATGGCAAAAAATATACCACCTACTAGTATACCACCTACCAGGCCATTTCTGTTCATTTATTCAAGGTAGCCGAGTTATAAACCCTTAAGAAATTTAGCCTATAATGCAGACCTTGACAGATCTTAACTATCACGGCATTAGAGGGTGTCACTTTTTTTTTATCAGCAAGTTGTGGCAAATGAGAACAGTGTGCTACATACACATGGACTCTGTAAAATTTCACTTCAAAGGCCTGATTTTTTTTAAGATATTATGAACGCATCCAGCTTTAAAGGTCATTCCTGAGCACTAGCCAGATGGTTTGAGGGTCCAATTTCACTTTATTTTTTGAAACACTTTTAAACATTACAACCCTTTTTAATTGCAAGGCCATGTTTACATTCAAACTGCCAGGGTATCTTGCATGAAATACATTTTTAATGAGTGGAATGTTTGAAATTTAAAAGTGTAAGCCATAAAATTGCTTAAATCTCCACTGAATAATTAAAATACAACTTTGCTTTATGGTTGCAATTTTCTGCTCTGTTAAGATTCTGTCTCTCTCCCTTTTTTTTCCCCTCATGCATACAACTTTTAGGAAATAAAATACACAGTATAAAAACAATGCTCTTAAAAAAAAACACATAGTGCTTGGAAAATTTCAGTTGGCATTCAATTAGTTTGTAATTTCCAATCTAGTCTTTCAAAACATAGTAGTTGCTTTAAAGAAAGGCAAAAAGTCATTTTTCCAGTCACATAACCTTCACAGATCTTTTCTTAAAATGTCCTCTCTCAACTTGCCAGTTTAATGATCTAATCCAGCAAGTGGCTATAATCTGAGTAGAGAGCAGACAGAAATAGATATAAGCTCCTTCACCATGGTATATTATGCTAGAGAAGAAGGCTACTACTAAACATCACATCGACATGCAGAGCATGGTCCTGTGATGCTAAGAACTCTGAGGAATCATTCTCACATATGCATGTGCCCATGGTCCCTTTCTTACAACTCACCCCTTGAGTACCTAGGAGTGCACAAACATATACCCAGGTCCTATTGTGGCAAATGCTATATACGTGAAACTATGGCCAAAGTCTGGTTAAAAATGAATGGGTAAATGTGTGTAATAAAAAATCTGAGAAAATAAAGGACAGACAATATAACAGGAATACCGACCAGTGCCGAACAGTGTGTGCTATAGGACCTGTGAACATTAGGTAATGTAAAGAATGGAATGGGTGGACAAAAGGAACAGCTTGAACCACCTAATTTTAGGCAACAGATAGTGGTGATCTAACTTAGCCAGACTTCCTATCTACTGTGCACTGAAAATAGGTAGGTACCCCAGGGAAGTGATTCACAAAGGCTCAATCTCCCTTGAAAAGAGATAGTTTCTCTCCACTAAATACACAGGGAGCCCAGGGCGGTAGGGATCATAATTCAGGCCTTTCAGATAGGGAGAATTAGTCCTCCCAGCAGGTGGTGAAGTCTGAAAGGTGCCATTTGCTTTGATAACACTACTCACAGGATAATAAACTGGTCCAGCAATTGCACTTGCTTCCTTTCCTAGCTTCTGGATGCAGTCTGCACATGCATGCTAATGTGTTTATATGCAGGTACATTACAAAAATTAAGAGAAATGCATACATATCTAAACAGATGCTTAGGTTGAGGGGCATTAGTGAGCATAGATAGAACAGATCAATAAAAGGAGCACTAAATGACATATTTTTGTTTGTTTGTTTGCTGTTCACCTTTGAAAAGAACATGGTAATTTAAATAGCTTTTCTTTTAAGGAAGTATTTGATGACTTCAGGCAATCAAGCCCTGGGAAGAGATAAAATGCATAGCAATGAACATTTATTGGTTGTCTTTAACTTTTAACTTCTTAAAAAAAAAAACAAAAACAAAAACCAAAAAACCAAACCAGCAGCAGTTCTAGCCTTGAGCACGTGGAGATCTTTTAAACTTATGGAGCAAACTTACCCATACCTGAAGAAATTGTTGAACTGTCTGCAGATCTTATGAGTAAGCTCCCTCTTACCACAGGCTAGGGGGCCAACTAATACCAGCATGGGGTAGGGAGCATCAAGGCTAGGTAAAGTGCTACAAGAAAGGAAAACAAGGAGCCATTACATTACCTACAAATGAAGTCTTCAGCAACTTTGTAAAAAGCTTCTGCAGAGACTTTATCATCATATCAACTAATCTCATCTGTCTATCACACTAGTCACATTGTTCACAGTGTAGACAAAAATCAGGAGAAGCGTGTGCTCAGTTTGATATGCTCTAAACATAAAAATAGCACAAAATACTGCATTAAAGACCCCTGGGTCTCTTTTGCAAAAGGAATAATGTTATGTCTACTATAATCTTTTCTGATTTATAGCCTTTTCTAAAGCTCCCTCTGCAGTTACGGTGTTGCTGGGATTTGTTTAAGAGTTTTCCAAGTCTGTTGCAGAGATGGTAATATTTTAATGGTCAGGATAATAAGCCTAGCATGAACCTGGACTCGATCCTACAAACCTTTACGCACTCCTGCATGTAATCTTGCTGACTTCCATGGCCTTGCCAGATAAAGGTGGCAATTTGTAAAGAACTCTTCAATTCAACACAATGAAAAACACTAAGATCCTTAAACTCCACTGAACACAAATAACACTACAATAAAAGAACCCAAAGTGCTGCAAAAATGCAAAGCCCTCCATTTTCTCCATGCTGAGCAGATGGTTAGATCCTCAAATTTCTACTTCCAGCGGTAAATAGTAGAACAAATAGCATTTCTGCACTTTTGAGTGTCCAGCAATTTATTTAGACAGCTAAAAATGGAATGCAACTTTGGACTCTCATTTTTAAATCTCAGCTAGATCTTAAGATCATGCCACTTGATAATATGTCAGAAATAGTTGAAATGATTTCAAACCCACTTACTTTTAACTAATAAATAGCTTTAACTAAATTTAAATTTTAAAGTGGAAGAAAACTACTGATGTGTGTTTAGCTTTCATTTAATGTGATTGAAAACAGGTGAAAACAAATACCAGAAAACAGAGTATACTTTTACCTTTTCTCTTACAAGTAACTAACTCTGTAAGAAGTAATGATAACCATCCAACACAAGCACGGTGGAAAAAGATTTCAAAGTAATGGCTTTACTCCTATTTTAGGTTCACCAAACCAGCTCTATTATCTACCAGACTATATGTATATAATGGCACTTGATGCTTCAGAAGCACTAAGGTAATAATGCAATTCAGTCTGCTAATTCTCCTGTGGAGTACTATCCTCACAGAAGAAATAACAGATACACCTAATAAATTAAGAGACTGGCTTGAGTCTGTACATATGTGCTGCTACTAAATGGTGAAATGAACCCAGATCCTGGTTCAGTGTTCCATCCACTAGACTATTTTAAAGCAAGACAGTAGCAGAACCCTTGGGAGATTTAAGGATTTTTTACTTACTGTGCCGCTTGGTGACATTTACAAAACATTAGACAACATTAGCACAATAAGCTTATTAGCACAATACATTAAAAATACTGAAGGTAAAAGTACATTTTAAAAATCCTTATTTGAATCTGTTAGGTTGTGACATTCTGTTCAACTGAAGAAATATCTTCCTTCTCTCTTGATTATTTGAGTTGTTCAGACTGTCTTTCTCTTTTGTGACATTTGCGGTAAGGAAAAAGACCAGTTTAAGACAACATGATCCCAGGAGGTATTAGTGACAGTTGTGGATACTACAAGTGTATTGTTATAAATGAACCATTTCAAAGCCGGGAATTCCAGGAAACATGCTTAGTGACTACAGATTCAAAAATTATCAACACATATCAGAAAGAATAATAATTTGTGCTCAAGGCCATGCCCTTCGTGAATAATGATGTCAAGGCAGGTCTGTGAAGACAGAACCCTTAGCTTCAACATAATTTTAATATATTCCTTCTCCATGCACAGAACTTGTTATATGCTTGCAAATTGCAGAATTCCTCTGTAATCTTTTCTTTTACAAGGAAGTGTTATATCCAGTAATGATACTTGACATGATTATACTTGGAATTCGAATTCTCTTAAATAAATTTCCATTGCTCAAATTCCTCACATCCTCAAATTCCTTGGATTTATTATTTCACCAGAAAAACACGGAGAACATTTCCATAATACTATCTTTCATTACATCACCACTCACTGGTTCTCAAAAGATAAACTAAAAGTTTTGTTTTTCCTACAACGTGTAAGCAGTATCTCGTAAAGAGTTCTTGGCTCATTTAATGTGCATCTTTCAACTTGCTTTGTCTTTGGCGAGTAAAGTAATACACTGCTGTGCAAGATTAATAGATTTCAAGGCCAGAAGGGACTACTGTGCTCACCAAGTCAGACTCCCCTCATCGCATTGGCTACAGGATTTCCCCGAGTTAGTTGTTTCAAGCCTGATACCTGGGGTTCCGTGAGAGCATATTTTAATTAAAAACGTTCCAGTTGTGGAGAATTCTTGGTTCTCTTGGTAAATTGTTCCAATGGTTAATTACTTTCATTGTTAAAAATAATCATGCTCTATTTCTTCTCTGAATGAATTCATCCTGAATAGCCAGATACCAAGTCTCATCATGTACCTGCCCAATAGACTGAAGAGCCCAACAGACTAAAGGGCTCCCCATGTAGCAGTTATAACTATGATCAAGCTACCTTTTAAAATGTCACATTCATTTCTAGTAGGGGGGAAAAATACACATAATATTGTTCAGTGGTGTGTTACCATGTAATTAAAGATAGAATCACAAGGCACACAGAGAGAGGGAACAGCATAAGAAACTTAATGCTAATGTTTTCTGACTGCAGAGTATGCAACGATGTAACTTTTTGCTTTGTTTTCAGGTTTTATTTTTAATAGAGATATTACTAAAACAGAATTAATTATAATCTCATCTAAAAAGATAGAAGCAAATGAACTATACCAATCTGGTTCCAATAAGCATTTTATAGTGTAGAAGACTGTAACACATCATCATTAGGAAGATTTCATTAATGACTGTGTTGTGTGCTTTCCAGCTGAGCATGGGCAAACATTCAAAGCATCATTAACAATTTTGGTCAGTACCATAAATGCTGGTCTGCATGTTTATATGTTTGTGTGTACAATACCTCTGACAGAAGACAGAATTGTTTCTTTCCAGCAATGAAAATACACATACATAATCCAATAAACAAGTATTTAAATAGAGCCTGTGTCTGCACTGGAAGAAATCCATGCCTTTAGGTAAAACTATTGTGCTTTTTTTTTTTTTTTTTTTTAAGAAATCTCCAACCCTGCAAAACAGTAAATAAATCTTCAGAGGTTTTTTAATAGGCTGTTAAGAATTCTCAGAGCTATCATCACCACTGGGATGGCTCCTGTCTTTCATTGACAATTCCAGAAAACACAAGACTCACAATAAAGCTATTCTAAAAATATAATTTTCTGAGTTACTAAATCATGGATCTTAAATCAGATTACTCATTATGAATTAAGATGTCCAAAATGGTGCTAAAACAGGGTGTGGGGCGCAAAAGTTGATCTCAGTGCCCACTGTAGCAAATATAATAATAAACCATCTATATTTCATAGTATCTTCCATCAGAGTATGTCAAAGCATCTTCCAAGCATTCATCAAGCAAATATCATAACACCTCTGCAGAGCAGCAAAGTATGGGTATTTCCATTTTCTAGATGAGAAATGAGACTGAGAGAAGTCACCTGGCATAGCAATGGCAACACTGGAAAAAGAGCATTGATTTGCCTCTCCCTTCTGTGCTTTACGTGGCAGCCAGCATCATCTCCCCCCAAAGGCAGAAGTAGCTGGACTTCCCTAAGTACAAACTTGAAAATTTCACCTTATGAATATAAAATGTGCCCTAAAGCCACAAAATAAAGCCATTTTGCTCACAATGGGATGCCAATAGTTTGAAGAGAAGGAGTAAGCAGAATAGGAAGAAGATAGGTTTTACAGCTCTCTTCTCCCTCTAGAGATTTTTAAATTGCCTTTGGGTATTGGTAGAAATTTTGTGTCTTTCATTTATGGTGCAAATGGCCATCTGTTTCAACAGATTGTTTAAAAGAAATGGAGCTGTGGACAATCTGTCTTAGTCTTTAGAGGTGAATGACTAACTTCATTTCATAATCAATTTCAACCAAATAAGATTTGCCTAATTTCCAGACTGCCAACAGAATACTATAGAACTTCTCCTCTTCGCTAGATTAATTTAGAGGTGGGAGAGGGACAGAAAAATGTCCCTCTAAATAAGACAACATATTCTGCTTTACTTGAGTGCCACCCTCAGGAGCAGATGTGAAGTGGAGGTAAGCTTACCTGTCAAAGATTCTCTGGGGCTGCAGCATGCTATACATAACGTGAGTCATGTGATCTCTAGCAGCAACAACTTCTGGAGGAGGATCATATTTATTCACAGCAGCAACCTGTTTCCACAGTTTAGGGGCAAAATAAAGAAGAGCAGTGATGTAATTGTTTCCAGCTGCAATATGCTTCGCAGATCGCTATGAATAATGATGGCTTCATATTTATGAGGGTCAGTCTTTGTATTTGGCTTGTCTGTGAGCACTCCGCTACATAAATCTTTTCAGGAGATTTAAGCACAATTTGATAGATGGATGGAAGGCAGCCAGACGTAGCTTACCATCTTTAACATATTCAACGTTTTACTGGAAAGAAAACAGGATGCCACATAAGATACAAAGTAATTTTTCTTTGGTTTTAATTATCCATTAATTTACATCTTCTCAGTGCTGGTGGAAGATGCCAAACTAAAATCCTTAGGGACTGAAGCCATTCATTTATTCATCAGAACAGGAACAGAAAGGGCATTAACAAAGTAAGCAAACTGCAGTTTTCTCCTGACAATGCATTTCTGTCTTTCCTGGGAGGAGGAGCACTCAAACTCCAAGGATTCCCTCCATCCATTCTCTTGAAAGCTCTATTGAGGGTACTGACTGCTAATGGTTTGTATATTTTTTGGTAGTATTAATGCTACCCACTCAGAAACAGCTTAAGAACTACTGAGTCATTTAATGTAAACCATCAAATATCAACTAGCCGACACTGCTGCAAAATACTGCAACAAGCTCCGATGGCAGCCATGCCTATATTAGCAAGCAGTATAGTGCAATAGGAGTGGATCTTTAAAGCAAAGCACTCAGTACTTGGGACCCAGTGTCCACACTATTTTGGGGGGAGTGGGGGAAGTGAGATCATTTTACTCTAGCTCTGGTTTGGTCCTTTGGTCTGAATTAGTGACTAGGAGCACATCAGGTCCATCCTGGCACACATCATCTGGTTAAGGTTAGTCCAAAAGAAGTCTAGTTCATATATTGCAAGACTATTCCACAATGAGAATAAAGCATGGCAGGTTGGACAATTAGGAGTTTCACTTCAAAACTACACTTCTGATCTAAACTACAACATTTCTGTATATCCATTTTGTGTTAGGTGAGACAGACGAGCTGGTGCCTCCAAATTCAGTTTGACAAGAGAATTTATGAGGCTAGAGTAGACATCCTAAAATAACCTGAGGAGAGAATTTCTGAAATAACTTTAATCATCCAAAAGTTAAGTGCTAGTCTAAACCAGCCATCCAGGCTTACTTTTATAGTCCATAGAGAAAGAAAAAATTCTTTAACATATTCAAAATTTTATTGGAAGGAAAACAGATTGCCACATAAAACAAAGAGTAAGGTCAACATCTCAGGTAGGTGGGGTAAATTACACTCTGGTATCATCCCTTCTCTGTGTTCACGATAGAGTGAGCCTGGCATTAAACAGGAACCCTAATATTTATGCAGCTAAAGTTAGGAGCAATGAATTTCCTGTAAGGATCATTTTTAAAGGATAATTCCCTGAAATCCAACCCCAATTGGCAGCTGTTAATCCTAACAGTTCTAGCATGGCTTGGGCCCAAATAGTACATGCAGCAACCAAATTACAGTAAAAGCGGCACAAGAGGGAAAGGTTTCTATTACAATAGACAGTTACTGTAAGCAGTCTGAGCAGGTTTTTTGGGGGAGAAGATTTTACAGTGAAAGCTGTATGGAGTAGAACGGGAAAGAATCATTATAACTTTCAGAGTTCAGTTTGCTGTACATGACACTACCCCCCCCCCCCCCCCCCCCCCCAACCCGGTATTTTAGAAGTAGCACAGTGGTTATCACCTCAGAGTATTTCATGAATGTAGTTGCCTGTTTAGATTCACTAGCTGAGTAACAATGGCTGCCAAGTAAATTTCTTCACTGAACAAAGCTTTTCGTTAAGCTTTGCATTTCTACACACCACAACTGCTCCAGAAATTCTGTAGAACTACATCTGGATTTAAAAGCAAAAGTCTCTGAATTTGTAGCCTATCTTGGAGGCTGAAACATGGGAGACTGTCACACCTAAATGACTACAAAGCTACATTTGCATGCAGTTTTTTTATTTCTTTATTTCAAAAAATTCCAGAATGATATGATGTTTACATACCTTTTCTTCCACTGAAATCTTCTTGAGGTCCAGTTCTGTTAGTTGGAGCACCATGAAAATCACCAAAAGCCAATAATCTCTTTGTTCCTGAAGGACAAATTTTCTACTTTGACATACTTAACTTCATCAATCTAATATTTAACTTCAATTGGTTGAAGTTAAATTGGCCTTAATACATTGCAACACAAAAAGCTTTTTACTCTGAAGGATGTCAATACACTGTACAAATTGACCCCCCACCATAAGCTTAGCTTCTGCAATAAAAGCTAAGAGTTGTTCAAAAGTCTGCAATACATTGTTCAAAAGGTCAGGATGGGAATTTAAAAATCACCACCACACCCACTAGTACACAAAGAAAGGCTGCTGGAGAACCAAAAGCGTTTTCTACACTGGGATTATGTAATAAACTACGGTTAATACTTCTAACCTTTGTAGTACTGTCAGAACTTCAAAAGATAATTTGCATTATAAATTTGCCATCATATATGCTTTTAAGTCTGAGACAATAAAAAAGAATAATTAAAAATCAAATTAAAAAGCTGACACTTGCAAGTTCATGAAGCTTCTTAGTTCTAAAACCAGTAAGGTCCTGTTAAAAACCACTGAAATTCAGAGAGCTGTCTTAAGATGATTGCTGCATGTATAAGTTATTAAAACAGCAATTGAAAGGAATAGGATCAGGCGTTGCTTAGGGGAAGGACATCTAAACAGAAAAAGGCTTTCAGATTACAGGGGACCAGGGGACAGCCTATTTTGGGTATCTTTCCATGCTAATTTCATTGTGTGCCACAACGGACCATCCTCACAAAAGCCAATACAAAACTGGCAATTACAGGAAGGAGAAGTTAAACCCTGAACACTTTTCTTCTCTTTGACATTGGAAATCACTGTAAAATTCATACAGAATTTAGAAAACACAAAAGTCAGAATAGAATTATCTTTAATCACTCAGGACAATTTACAAATGCAGAGTCAAAGTCAGAATTTCTGATATTTTACCAATCTTCTTGTTTATAAAATGGAAGTTTAATTCATTAATTGAGGAATATTATGGGAGCCATAAATGAGAACCGAGTAAATCCTAAAGAAGAAAAGAGACACATGTCCAGAGACACATGATTTTAAAAGGGGTACTATTAAGTTCCTTTGAGCTTTTCCTAGGAACAATCAGGTACAGACCTTCAAAGAAAACAAAAAGGGAATCTTCTCCCAAACAAAAATCATGGCATACTGTGAGTACAAACATATCAATGGATTTACAAATGGAAATAATAAAATTAATGGATTTACTATGTGGATATTAAACTTCATGATTCATATGCAGCTGTGCTTCAGAAAAAGTTCCCAGACAAAGGTGGGTAACCATGCCAGGGAAACCATCATTCATTATTTCTTGTACTTGTTCCCTGAAATGGCCTGGCCACTCTCAGAGATAGAAACTGAGGCTAAATGGATTCTGATGTGATCCAAAACAGCAGTTCTAGGTTCTTATTTTTGGCTTCCTCTTTAGTTCTTTCTTACCTGTACAGGATTTTTTAAAAGATTTAAAACTCTGAGGAGAGGCAGATCTTCAATATATTCAAGTTCACGCAGCTCAGCAATCTAATTAGTGACAGAAACAGAGCATAAATCAGCAGCAACAGAATCCATGAAAACTATGGGAAAAAAAAGTATTTTAATCCTTGCTCTTAAAATCTGGACATAAAAAAAATTCATTATACTCACAAAATGGGTATACATGTTAACTGCATTCAATAATGCACTTCTAGTGACAAAAGGCAGACAACTTGGATGTTAGCTGGAGAAGCAGTATAATACAGACAGCAATTTCAAACCACCTGCGTTTTTCCAGTTCTTTCAAATGTCAAGCCCTAACGCATTTAGCTTTTATGTGGCTGATGTGCTTAAGTGAGGCAATTCTGCAGTTATATTTGCACTTCAGTTGACTAGCAAAAAAAAATTCCTTCTAAAATGAGTTTCTTTTCACTGGAGCTCAAGTTCATCCTACCTAACTTGCAGCACTTGACTGAGAAGCATCAGCATAGTTGTCCTTGGCTGTCTGTGTCCAGAGGGTAATGCATCATTCCACTTATGGTCTCATCTATCCACAAAGGAAACCTGGGTTGGCTGCACTCAGGTACAACAGATTAGCATTAGAAATTATGTGGGATTAATCAAAGTTTGTGTGCCCAAAACAAAGTCACACTAAAGGCACTCGTGCTAGACCCTGAGTGAACAGTTGTAAGGCTCTCAACTAAACCAAAACGGGTCAAATGGAATTCACGGTGCCTCATTTTAGCCATCTGTTAAGTTAGCCCAAATCAGTTGCTTAACCTCACGTTATAATCAGTGGAGAGAGGCAGTTCCAGAGGTCACCTGATCCATGGTAGGCTGGGATGAATTGCCTTGTAAGGATACCTGGTTTTCCTCCACTGCTGAAAGACTGAACCTAGAAGACTTCAGATTCTATCCCTAACATACTCAGCTTATGTAAAGTGTCTAAAAGCATAAACCTCAAACATCGCCTACCCAATTCATTTTGAGATAACAAAAAGCCCAGCACAGAACAGTTTTGACCAAGTTAAATGTCATTTGGGTGGATTTCCTAAATAAATCGTAGAATGCCAGTCATCAACATTTGAAAATCACTGAACATGCATATGAGAGACACCGTTTGCAGATAAACCTATCATGCCCATTTTTAAAAAAATCAAGCATTTAAGATCCTTCTGGGTGGTAGCGGGCTGAAGTAACTCAAATCTTTCTGTGTTAATTAATTAAAATTCTCTTTAAATTATCCTTCAGAAGGAAATGTTAAAAAAATGGTGACTCATTAAACAGTTTCAATAACATAATTAAAAAAGGCAAATTTTGATGAGGTAAAATTAATAGCTTTTGCGTGCCGTAAAGAACAGTGGAAACTATATGAGGCAATGAAAATGGTGTTATTAATACTAATAGCAACCATACTATTAGTTAGTTTCCTGTCTCGTGCAATTGATATACCTTTAAATGTCAACCTGAACACAGTGTGAGAAAAAGAATTCGTAGTGTCTTGAATTAAATCCTGTAAATGTACCTCGCAAGAGGGGAAAAATGAGAGAAAATGTTCAATTCCTGGTTTATATTTTTATTTCTTATTTTCTTAGATTTTTTTTTTTTTCACATGCAGATCTGTCTTTGTTGTCAAAATGATTCATGAACTGACGGTCTTTTCAGTTAAGGACCCTGGAAGATCAATATCAAAAGTATTATGTATATATGGATTGGGTTTCAAAATTCAAATACAAATGAGCTGGATTGTATCATTGCACTTCCAGTGAAAATTCTGCTGCATAACAAAAGCCACTTATAACAGAGTACATGCAGTTCTGCCTTACAGGGAGTTTCCAGCTGAGAGCTTAGAAGAATCTGTGGTCATAAAATCAGGCTGAGAGATATTAGCAAACCCTCCTGAGGCCTGGCAGTAGAAAAGCTGTGATGTAAGTAAAGATCCTCAAGGATAATCAAGCTGGAAAAGCTGCATACTCATCCTTATCTTATCCACTCAAGGGAGCACTGTTAGTTCTTTATGTACATGAGCACTAAATACTACAGTAGTGATACCTACATAAAGATAAACCCACCTAGAGATATTAAATAAGGCCTGAGGAGTACACTATCAATCAACATGTGAAACAGTACTGGAATGAAACACCAAAGGAAAAGACGCCATCTTTTCTAATATTCATTTCTTGTAAGATTTTCTGATTCAGCTTTAAAGGGATTGAAATTTAGGAAAAAAAAAAAAAATTACCCATTCTTAGAAAGAGCTGAGATCAATATTAAGTATGCTACCTGGTTATCCTCTAGATTGATCATCTCTAGTAGATCATGTTTCTCCAAGCCTTCTAGACTAATTATTTTATTGCTAGATAGGTCCAGCTTCTGTAGAGTTTTCAAGCTGTCCAACCCAGTTATCTTCTCAATCTGATTAGAGCTCTAAGAAGAAATGAAAGCATATAAACTGTTGATAAAGTTCTACAGATGGAAAACAACATTCCTGAGGAAGAACAGAGTTCACTTTATTATTGAGAAACCTATTACAAATAGGCCTTTTATGCATTATCCCCATCTTCATCTTGAGATGACATATTACAGCTTTCCATACTGCTCAAGGAAAAAAGAATCAACTATCTTCCGATTAACTTATCTTCAACTCACCTTGAACAACAGTGAGTGACAACAGCAATAAAAAGACTTCTAGCATTCTTTTAAAGCTGATACTGGCTAAAGGATACTCTTGTCACTATCCAACTCAAAATTTAGAAAATAGATATGCACATAAAAATATAGAATATATATACATAAATACATAGAATTTCCCTCTGTAATCATGGTTATATTTACACTTATGATTACAGAATAAATAATGAAAATATTAAGGTAGAACAATACAGTACTGTCTTCTTTGGACTACAGGCAGTCTAGAAAAACATCTCTAAGATACACAAGTTCATCTTAATGCATACTAAGTGAAGGCAGACTTTATTTACTGTCAGTGACAGAAATATTAAAAAAAAAAGCCAAACCCACCTTACTGGAAGTTCATCTAGACTCTAATACAAGAAATGACCCAAGCTTTTGAGGACTCGTAAACAACTATCATTGTTTTACATTCCTTCCAAACAAGGTACAAGATAGAAGACCTATATTTATCACTGGACACCAGATGGCTTCATTTCTTAGGGCCTCACAAATCATATACTTGTTTCTGCTATGAACTCCAAATAGGTATAACATGCTAGGTTCTCTACTCATCTTTGTCCCAGTGGCCACATGTACCCAGATGGCCTCTCAACATGATTCTTTCTGTATAACCTTGCAAGTTATATTTTTCCATCAGCATCACCTTGTGCTGAAAGCTTGGATGCCTCATATTCTATTAATAAATATTTAGGAACTATTGAAATAAATAAGCCAGCTGACTCTAATGTTAATCCAGTTGTCTGTCCTTGACATTTTTCCTGACTTTTAAATGTTTAATTAGGTTATTAATAGCATGGAGGCTCTCTCTTCTCTTCCTGTTCTTCGTCAGACCTCTGTTTAATAGGATACAGCTCAGAGCTCTAGTTGCAAAATGCTATGCAAGAGGTGCACATAAAATTCTATGAACAAAAGGGATTTGTGTAGAGATTCTTTTTTGCAAAGCATAAAATTCCTAAGAGACCAGTTCATTAGAGCTGCACTTCTTATTTTTTGCAAACATAAGCAGAATAAAGGCTTTTCGGTATAGCTAGGCAGTATTTACAGTTTTTGAAGCCTTTCTTCCAAACTTCAGACCTTACAACTCTTTCAACCTAAAAAGCTCAAGGGAAAATGGAAAAGAAAGCTGAATCAATGGGAAGAGAGGGGATGACTGCTCCCATGAAAAAAGAACTGCATTTTATTCTAATTAGTAAAAGAAAATGCTATGCTAAAATCTATTTACATAATTTCCACATGACTATCTACTTTGCTAATTAAAAAAGACAAGCAGTTGTATAAATAATCATATCAGTATGTAAGAACCAAAACTGAAGAACATGTTCATATTAATAAGGCTTAGCTGTTAACACAACCTCCAAAACATTTTACAGAGCAGATAACCATTACTAACAGAATTATTATTAGGCCTTTTAACAGATGAGGAAATCAGTGCACACAATGGTTGAGCAACTTATTGTAGTTCTCCCTGAAGAAAGTATTTAGAGAAAAGATCTTCCTGTCAGCTTAGATTGTCATTCTCCTATAGTTCATTTCAGAACTTTTAGACATGATTTTGCCAATCTGAGTTAATCTTATCCACTAAAAATGAGACAAAAGTCAGTTTTATTGCCACTAAGGGCATAACTGAAAGCTACTGAAGGCATTATATATCTGAAATATATTAAAAATACGTTACTGAATGCTATTTGAATATATTATTCAAAACATACTACTGTCCACTTTTAAATGTGAATACGTTTTCTGAATATCAAAGCAGGAATAAGTACAAGGGCCAATGAGGCCTTGATGGGTACAGACCTTAGTTACTCTTTTCTATATCAATTACTACAGAACAGAAGAAAAATCTTTAAAATTTTAAAAGGATTGGAAAAGAATATTTCTATTCCTCATAAGGGATCCATTTGCTTTATGTAAAATATTTATGTAGGTGCTTAAAACTAATGTAGCAAATATGAGCATATTTCTATGTATAGTTTTTTGGTACTCATTTTTAAAATCCCATTAAATATTTTTAAAGTTATTATTACAAAGTAAAACCTATTAAGAAGTAGCCTGTTGTATTCTATAGCAACTGAATTCATTAAAAATAGTTTTTGCTTGTGTTTCTGTGCAACCTCTATATTGATGGCTCTTCCTATTAAGCATCTCAAAATTATTTAGAAAAAAGCGTTGGTATTATTAAGGAGATTCTACAAACATGGAACTGAGGAACACTGAGATAAATGCCTTCCCCAAGGCCTGTAAAAGAGCAAGATGCATGCAAACAAGTGTAGGCATTGACAGACAGAGGTCTATATTTGGGCTAGGTATCCTTGACTGTCTTCATAACCAACAGAGAGAAGCAGGCACTTCCAAGGACTGATGCATCTTGTGTTAAAGCAGACGTCAGCAGCTGGATCAGAATAATGAAGTATTTTAAGTGTCCATTTCTCTCCACTGGCTTTTGAGGCAGCAGAGAACAACTAGCTCAGGTGCAGCTGTCTGCAGAAATCTGAAGGCAGATAAGTTAAATCCCACTGAAGCATCTAGAAATATAACCTAGAAATGTTGTATTTAAACAAATATACCCTAGATATCTTAATGCAAAGCTGGCAATATAAAGCTTCCAATCTCATTACAAGATCCTTAAAAAATTAAACAAGATCCTTTAATAATATATCAGATTTGCATACTAAACTTGACTTGTTTTGTAAAATGAATGCAGGCTTCTTAGTCCTCACTTTTCCACCACCTGTCCTAGCTCACTGCTACCACGAACATAAGTTTATGAGGAAACATGCTTTAAAAAAAAAAATTCACCATTTGTATTGTGGGACTTGCACAGTGAGTAACTTCTTACACATCACCTAAGCAACAACAAAACCTATCCAGAGCAAATGCAAAATATCTTTGGACAAATTCAAAACCCAACTGGACAAGGCCCTGAGCAACCTCCACTGAAGATGGCTCTGCTTTGAGCAGGAAGCTGGATCAGATGACCTTTACAGCTCCCTTCTAACCTATATCATTCTATGATCCTGTATTATATAAAAAAATGTGTCCAGTATTACAAATATCTCTGAAAATTGTTATGTAATTACCTTCCCAGTTATTAAGGCACTAATATATTGATAAAAGACAGACAGGAAAACAACTAGAATTACTTCTTTCTTACCAGATTGAGTATTCTGATAGGTAAGTTCTCGAGGCCACTGATTGCAATGAGTCTGTTGTGTGACAAACTAAGATGAGTCAGACTGTGACACTTCTCTAGTCCTCTTATCTCCTCTATGTTATTATCTATACAGATGGTTTTGCATTTAAGGAAAATAACTGAACACAAAACCTTAGCAATAATTAGTTGCTAAATTAGCCAGTGCAGCTGAATGTTATGCTATGGGGAGCTGGACATTAAATGCCTCATGCTAAGGAGTTTTAAATCCCAGCTACTCACACCCACCCTTACTCTGGAACTTACTGCCTCCTTGTTTGACTGATACAACTTTTTGTAGGGCAGCGGGACAAGCGACACTGATCTAGCTAGAAATATCCTCCCCTCCTTTTTGGAGGGGTTTTTAACTCTGATTGTTTCTGTGACCTGGTTTACAGTGCAGCCCTTTCAAGCTGGCATAACCGGGCTGACAGCAAATCAAGAAGTAGTGAAAATGAGGGAACAGGAGTGTGGGGAAGAAACTACTTCTGCCAGCATCTTGCAAAACTATGCTGTAAATCTCTGGTCTTCTTATTAGATGCACATATACAGGCTAAAACATAGGGGTATTTATGTCTTTGACTTTAACTGAACACCAGTCATGTTAGGTCAGCTGTAGAATACAGGCACACGGCTGATTCATCAGAGGCAGGTGTGATCTTTTTATGTTTACAGAGTACTTAACATGGCTCCAAAGTGACCTTGACATCCAAGCATCGTACACAAATTATTCAAGTCATAACAGACAATAACACTATATGGGGCTATTTCACTCTAAATTATACCTGTTCTATACTGGCCATCTGTCCTGAAAGGGAAAGTGTATTTTAAATTAATATTAAAATCAAAAGCAGCAGTACAAGTAGTTAGGATTCCTCTCGGCAAACTTCAGCATTAACATAACTACCCAGATTCCTTAAACAAAGCATGTTTCCTTTGACAACAAGCCATCTCAGATTGCTCTCTTACAATGGGATGAACAGCAGAGGTACCTAACTCTCTATCTCTGCACTGTACTGAAATCAGATAACTCTGATCCAGGCATCTAATTGTTTGGTGACTGAAGTTAGGCAAGAAGAATTGCACTCATATTATAAGTGTCCAAGCTAGAACTAGTTACACAAAACCCCAAGAAATGTAACTGAAAAAAACCAGCCAGAACATGCAGGACACAGAGACATGGCTTTAGGCAATCACAGAAGAAAACATTTTTAATTGATCTGAGAGAATGAACTCTGCCTGCAAAGAGGGGCAAGTGAATTTTCATTCATGTTTCTAGTCTTACCAGGCAGTGGACGAATTATCAGGATTTTCTCTCAGTCTGAATGATATTGTAACCAAACAAAATGTAAGCTTAGCCAGGGACAACAGAATACTCTTTAACAGCTGTGACCTGACTCTGGTTTTTCCTAACTGCATTCCTACACAGGGACTTAACTGTATGCTACCTAAGTTCTACACTCACAGGCCTAGATGGGGAAGGTGAGGAGAAATGAGCTAGTAAGCACAGATTTATCTTTTTGTAGGACCTCACACTAGGTTGTCTCTGTTATTTTAGAAAAGAAACCAAAACCATCCACAGGCACTGACATTTGACAGATATTGATTTGCATACAAAATGGGACTGCTTCTCTTTCAACTGAGGAGGCAAAGTTTTGGCGAGGAAAAAATACTGTTTAAGCCATCGGCATCAATATGAGGCAGCAAATTGCTCAGCACTAAAAACTAGTACAATCAGTTTTACTCTTTTAATGACTCGCTATCATGCTTTGTCAGATATTATTGCCCAAGCTGTCTCCCTTTCTGGTTTGGGCAGTTTCCTCCTTGAAAACTCATTTATAAACCTGTCAGGTGTGCTTGTGTGTGCACCTGTCAGAAAAAAGTTACCA
Organism: Aquila chrysaetos chrysaetos; assembly: GCF_900496995.4. Taxonomy (NCBI): domain Eukaryota; kingdom Metazoa; phylum Chordata; class Aves; order Accipitriformes; family Accipitridae; genus Aquila; species Aquila chrysaetos. Next base: position 2,278,850 of record NC_044008.1, read on the forward strand.
TGACCTTACCATCTGCATCATTATTCACTTAAATATGGTAAGAAATGCTTAGTTACTGTCAACAAGAAATGCATGCCAAACATTTCTGCTACTGCATGATATTTAATACAGTATTTTCATTTACAATTACAAAGAACAGCTTGTTTTGTCTGCCATGTCTGCAGCAAGGAGTGCTTGACATGGGTTAGGAACAGTGCCACTTTGCTATTCGAAATTCTGCAATCATTTTCCTCTATTTCAGAGGGTCCTGTTGCAACTGTATGCATGAAACAGTTTTTCTCTCCATTTCAATGGCGTCTTCATTGACAAATGAAGAAATTGAACACAGCACGCTGCTGCATTGAAACCAAATGAAAAAATACTGATTCAGATCCACAATACAAATCTCTGATCTTTTTTCCTTTTCATTTTGCTGTATGGTTTTTGCTCTGCAATGGAAAATTAGAATTGCAAAGGGATAGTGTCTCAATGCCATTTTCTGACAAGAATCATGTCACCTGCACACCTTGTAAAATGTGTGAATAACGTAACCTGGACACCCTGCAAATGCTTTATCTACTCCTACATGAAAAAAGCATTGTATTAATATCATTTGGTAATGGGCTACTTCGAGGACAAGAGACAGAGGAAAACTGCAACAGCCTGCTGTCTTCTCCTTTTCAGAGAGCAGAAAATCAAGATGCAATTTATGAAGCAAAGAAGAAAGGTTCATGAGCCCTTGGGAAGCAATTGTAAGTAAGGCAGCATGTGAACATGAAACTCCAGAAGACCTTTCAGAAAAGCATAGGAGAATCTTTAGGGAGACTAAGAGTACTATGGACAGCCTTGTAAAAGTAAGCAATGAAGAAATTTAACCTGCAGATTCATGTTCATCTGATTTTTGTCAGAACAGTGTTTCTAATCCCACAAACTGGGTACCACAGTGACACTGTGGAAGGTGGGTAGAAGAACACCTTCGATCTGTGAACTTCCCTCAGCATACTCCAGGAAGTTTTCTCTCACTTAAAGATTCTCTTCATTGTCATTAAATGGCCTTGTCCTCCACAGAGCCTCTGCAGTCCCTGCGTAATTAGCTACACCTAAGATTAAACAACATGCATGTTTTTCATTTAAGGAAGCTTAGTGTTCCAAGCTGACTTCCTATTAACCTTTTGTATATAAAAATACTGGGGTTATTTATTACCTCTGCCATGGAAAGACAGTGTGACATGTCACTTTTTTAGTTTTACATGATGCAAAGTGGAGTTTTTTGTGTTCCTCTAGCAGGCTAATACCTTACATGTATACACAAACAATTTTAACACCATGCATGCTTAAGTAAGATCAGTTTCACCCCCAGAATTACAATGTTTAATCTTGCTTCTAAAGACAAAACTGACATGAAGGAAAAATACAAAGAAAACATGTATCTATTTGAACCAAACAGCTGTTCAGAAAGCAAACAAGCAACTTTTCTCCCATTCAAGTTTCCGTAAAGGATACAATCCAGCAAGAGTATAGTAAGTGACTGGTATGCTGACAAATCTTGCATTTTAGGTATTTGATTGTATGAAAAATCTACTTCCTAAAGAAAAAAGGAGACAGAAAGTTAGTTTTATTTCTTCAGCACTTACAGCTGTCTTGTGAAACTAATGGCTGTTACATTAAACTTGCTATCAAGGGTGTGGAAGAAATAAGCAGATCATTAATATTAATATTGGGACATAAACAGAAAGGCTTTTTTTAATGACACATAGAATTCACATTTTGGGAACTTCCAAAACTATAATTTCTTCCAACAACATTATCATTAATGGTCCTGTAATTATTCATACATATTAAAAAACTAACAGAGAAGACAGAGAAATACATAGAGGTCATATTTCAAAACAACCTCCTGCTTTTTATAACCCAAAGTGGGCTACAGGAAAACAACAGCAAAGGGAAGACTAGCACACAGCCACACTTTAAGTACATGTTTCACAATAACGATTGGCACCAGTCAATCTGAAAGGCAGTGTCATGGTTTAACCCCAGCTGGTAACTAAGCACCATGCAGCCACTTGCTCACTCCCCTCCGCCCAAAATGGGATGGGGGAGAGGACCTCAAGGAAAAAGGTAGAATTCGTGGGTTGAGATAAGAACAGTTTAACAGGACAGAAAGGAAGAAACTAATAATGATAGTAATAACAATAATAAAATGACATTAATAATAACAAAAGGATTGGAATATACAAAACAAGTGATGCACAATGCAATTGCTCACCACTTGCTGATCGACACCCAGTTAGTTCCCAAGCAGCGATCCCTCCCTGCCCAACTCCCCCAGTTTATACACTGGGCATGACATCACATGGTATGGAATATCCCTTTGGCCAGTTTGGGTCAGCTGTCCTGGCTGTGTCCCCTCCCAACTTCTTGTGCCCCTCCAGCCTTCTTGCTGGCTGGGCATGAGAAGCTGAAAAATCCTTGACTTAGTCTAAACACTACTCAGCAACAACTGAAAACATCAGTATGTTATCCACATTATTCTCATATTAAATCCAAAACATAACACTATACCGGCTACTAGAAAAAAAATTAACTCTATCCCAGCTGAAACCAGGACAGACAGAAACTGATCCCACTAAAGGTCTGATGAATGTAACAAGCAAGGAAAAAATTCTGGCTACGTTTACTGCTGGCTAGAACAGGTAGCTGTACGATACACCTTCCCATGGCACGCAAGTGTTCAGAGTGTGAAAGAAAGTAAAAGACAGAAATGTGCAGTGTAAAATGCCCAAACATTTGGAAAAGCTCTTAAAATGTCAAATGAGGTGAGAAAGAAGAATAAGGCAGGCATAAAAATTTGCTTTTGCACATGTCCAAATACAATGCCTAAATTAGATTTAGAAAATGGTTTTGAGTTTAAACCTATAAAATGCAGTTTTTGCAACTTACCTTGAGATTTTTAGGTGGTTTAAAAACGAAATATGTAGTCAATTCATTGTTGGAAGCATTCAGTTCTAGTAAGTGAGGCATATGACTGATACAAGAAAGATCTAGTAACAAAACAAAATGTCAAATCCTGTACATGAACGCATACATAAACAGAGAGATCATCATGTCAAAATTTAGTAATTATGTCCAATAGCAATCAAGAATCAATTTGTAGTTACACATTCAGAAAGCGATGTTAAAAATGCAGAAATCAGATATATTAACAACTTCTACTAGAAAAAAAGATGGTTTCTAAACCACGAAGAATAAATATTCAAGTTCTACAGTAAATTTCCATTATGTCAACTGATTTGTCTATAAGCCAGAATATAGTTTTAAATTCTAGCTACCTCTAGAAAGACAGAGAGACTACCTCTGTCCTAAGTTATTAATTAGTGGAGAAAAGTATTTAGGCCACTACTGAAGACTAAATGACTAGTTGCTATGGAAAAGTCCCTGTTCTGTTCAACATAGCCTTCACAGACAAACAGTAAAAATGAGCACAGAGAAGCGCCACCTTACAAAAGTGCTGCTATTATTCGACTCCAGCACCTCAAGTGAAATGAACTTCAAAGAAATAATGCAACAGGTTGCTCACCACAGCTTATTTCTTTTGATGCTAAATTAAAAAATGCATTGGGGAGTGCGAGGGAGAGGGAAGGAGTAGAAGATGATGGAGTTTACCCCAGTCTCCATTTGTTACCTCTCTAAATCTGGGATATAATTTTTTACATTTTGTCACCAATGGGAAACCTTGACAAAGGAAAGCCCAAGGCTGGGAAAAATGTACCAGACATAACTTTGAATATTATGACACCTGCATATGTAAAATCTCAACCTTAACCTTGTATTGGCATGCTTGCTTACATTTTATCTTTGCATAATAAACTGGACAATAATCTCAATGTTCCCACTGATAAACATATGCTGGTGCAGCTGTCTGAATGGTCCATACATCATTCTCAAGAAGATCTAGCCATCGCCTCATTCTGTAGAGCTGGAGTAGTTACACCATTAAAATGTAGACCAGGCTTTGTGATACTAAAGCTATACGGTACAGTGCATTTCTCATCTTAAATGATTTCACAACCCAAGAATTTACTAGTGTATTTACTACATACCATTAATTTTATTATATGAAAGTTCCAGCTTCTGTAGGTGAACGTATCTGGAGAGAATGTTAATGTCACTTAACTCACGACCCTGGAAAAATAAAGCACAGAGACTTTAATAACTAGCTGTATAACCTCAGCCACTCTTCCAAGAGCTACACAGTAGCAGAAGACATTGAAGAGATGCCCCAAGGTCCCTCCAGCTGATGCGTCAGAACAGGATGACATACACAGAAAGTGATGTTAGACCTGCAGACCAGCCATGTATGGAGAAAATGTCCAAAGAAAACTTTAAAACACAACCAGGAGAGATAGCTGTAGCTAGGAAAAATGCCAGAAAAACAAGGCTGCACAGAAAAGGGAGTGGCAGCAAGTAATCTTTTAAAAAAACATAACCATTTTCACTTTCTGAAGGGACAACGAACACAGCATTCTCAGATGTTTAGCATGTTCCTCTATTTTTTCTCCACCTGACTGAAGCAAGAAGATACGTTTTCACACCCGAAAACTGGGTAAGGAAAAATCTTACTGCTGTTGCTACTAAGTGAAAAAAACAATACCAATATGGCAGTTGTCAGCAGGAGCCATGCCGTGTCTTGTCAAAAGTCCCATGTACATGAAATGGCATTGACAGGTAGAGACAAAAATCTGCCTCTTGATATTTTTTTACTAGACCAACTATTTGCTGTTAAAAAGAATAAATCTTTGAGCACAGAAGCACTTCACAATGATGTTCTTTGCTTATACTTACTGAAAGCGACAGATTAAGATAAACGTATTCAACACCAGGGGCTGAACGCCCCAGCTTGTGGAGACCCTCAGCCACAGTGTCTTCATCCAACACTCCATCAAACTGACCCTACAAAATACCAGAAAGAGGGGGCAGGGAGAGGAATGGATTAAGGGGAGATTTATGAAACTAAACTCCACACTCGGTAGAATCTGGGGGCTGCTTGGGATGCAATCGGGACCAGAGTTTAATAAAAGTCCTCAATCAAATGCTGCTTTCAGTGCTCCATCACCTTACTAAGGCACTACACATTAGGAAAAATGATGAATGCAGCCCTCAAAACAGATAAATAGAAACATGTCATGTACTAGTTCTATATGTTTAAAAAGGTTCAACAGTTTTTTGTTGGGATTTTTTTTACCTTCTGGTTTAAATGCACAGCTCTAAACAGGACCTGTTTCTAGAGATGTTGAGCCATGAAACTCACATTGATTATGGATGTTAACATCTTAGCAAATCAGCACTAACATAACCCCAGTGTTGCACCCCAATATGCACATTATTGGAGGCCCTTTACATTTGTTCAGCATGAGCAGCTAGTGCTACTCTTCAGAGAACAATCTTTGCCAAAGAGGGTGCTTGACAGATGGCACTAATGAACCACTGCATAGGTTTAATGAGAAAATAAGCCAATGGCTTGTGAAATTCCTATAAGCTTGGAGAAGTCACACAACAATTGCTAATCTAGGGACCAAGATAAATAATGTTTCAAATGGTAATCATCTAAATTTTAGCACTTACATGTTATAGCAATGGAGACTACGGATGCATTTCCACTAGGTAAAAATATGAGGTGATAATGCTGTGGCAGTGCATACTTCAGAGCCCAGCAGAGCAGGCAGAACAAATTCACTTGGGTCCAGGGGCTTACTGAATCTCAGGTCTGGGCATATAAACAGGAAACGAGTTTAATTTGGCAATCCATATGCCAGCTTATCCTTAGTCTTTATATAGCAAGGAGAAAGGGGCAATCCAAAACTAACCTGGACACCAGAGGGATGGAAGGGAGCTTAAAAAAAGGCAGAAATGAGGGGTGAGGGGAAACAAACCAAACCAGCCTTTCCCCTTTTGGGGGGAAAGGATAAATCACTACCTGGTGCCCTCATCGACTCTCCCTTCTTTCCCCCATAACTACACTGAGTGATGAGGGGGGGAAAGGGCTTTTCCCTCAAAAGCACACCCCTCCCCAAATAGCTGGGGGGCACTGAACTGAACCTCTGTGCGCTGTGATTCCTCTTCGTCATCGGCCTCTTGCTTGTCCTCTTGGTGAGGCAGGCTGAGCTGTGGCTGCCGCAGGCTGGGCCCGCCCTGGGGCAGCTCCCCGGGGATCCCCTGGGAGAGGTGCTGCGGGGGCCCATGAGAAGGGGGAAGCAGCTCGCTGAGGCCGCCCTCTCCCTGCTTCTCCTCGCACCCCGCCATGAGCTGTAATGAGAAGCGAGGACGCGGAGGGAGCTGCGCTACCGGCGCGTTCGCACTCGAACACCGCCCCGTCACCCCTCAGAAAGGGCCGCCGCCATCTTGTTGGCTCTCCTGTTGTCGTGGAGACGGGAGAAGCGCCACACCCCCTGCGGGGAAGGGGATTCGCGCCAGCCAGCCAATAGAAAAGCGGCTTGCGGCGCGGTGCAGGATGGGAGTTGTAGTTCTCTGCGCCGGGCTCGCTCGCAGTGGCCGCCGGGCCGCAGAGCATGCTGGGAGTTGTAGTCCGCCTGACTGGCGGTCTCCTCAGCGGGTCCCCTCCAGCCTCACAGAGATGCTTGTGTGACTGAAGGCAACGCATCCCCCCTCACACAACGCCTTCTCCTTTTCTCTTTCCCCCCACCCTTCCACTGCAGGGGGAAGAGTGTGTTCGCCTCCGTTTGTGTGTTCCAGGTGAGGATGCAAAGTCCATCCTGTCAGACAAATAATCTCCGGGGCACCGTTATCCAGCCACAAAGCCCCCGGCCAAGATGGGCTCTGTGCAAGATGGTGGCTTTGCTCAGTGGCACCATAACAAGACAAAGGCCTGTGCAGACAGCCTGCAGCCCTGACTTCTAGTCAGCTGTTTTAGTCACAGACCAGACAGTCCTGGTCTTCCCAGTTTGGGCTGGGAGGACTGGTGACATTGATCATCTATACTGGGAGTCACAGCCATCTGCTGGGGTGAGGGGCTGGGGCTGTTTGAAATGGCGAAGTAATGTGTTTCCTTAAGAAAAAAAAGCACAAATTCAGAACTGGTGGAAAAATCTATATAATTTTGCTGGAAACATTTGGGAAATAATAAGAGATCAGGCTGTCACAGTGGGGGAAAGTAAAATGACAGCTTTTGAATTATCTTTGCTTGTTGTCCTCGTGGTTTTTTTTTTTTTTTCTATCACCACAAAAGCCTGACTGCTTCCACGGTCAGGCTCGTGAGGTGCGTGCACCCATCTCAGCATGCAGTGCGCCCATGGGTGACAGCTGCTGGAGCGGGCGCTGGTGCTGCAAATTCTCCAGGACGATGGTTTTGTTTAGCCCTGCAAAGCACTGCTGCACTGTGTTAAAATTACTGATTTATTAGCATTCCTGTTTGAGGAAACAGAGAGCTCACCACACCATGTGTCAGGGGAAGAAATAAAAATCCCCGGTTGTAGGCAACAAAACAAGCTTTGGGCCACAGAAAATGTCTTACAGATGCCAAGCCACTCTTACTATAAATCTTAAGTAAAGGTGCTAAAGATACTGGAGTTTTCTGTGAACAGGTTTTATGATTAGTTGAGTTGTGCACAGTAACCTCTTGGCTCCAGTCATGCCCTGTGGCAGCAAGTTCTACAAGTTCATTAGTGCAGACTAGAAAATGAACGTTAGTTGTTTTCTCTCATTTTAGGCTTCTCCCATTCCCAGTCCATCATCTACCTTTCTTCTTACATTGCAGAACAGGGTAACACAGAAAGTAAAGCCAGAAAATAAAGGAGGGGAGGAAGAGAAGATGTGCCAGGCCATCTCCAAATACATGTCCCTGCGAGATGATAAACACTGGGAGAGCACAGCTCCACGTGGTAAAACAATTTAACGTTGGGGATGGGGGATTCCTGGTTATTGCAGTGGGTCTCCAACATGGGTCATGACAGCCAGGTGAGCCTTGAGAGTCTTGAAATTCTGGATTTCAATGTCACATAATTGCCTTCTCTGTGTTCATAAAATGACAGCCGTCTTTGACTGCAATGGCTATTGCTTAAAAAAAAAATAAAAAGAGGAAGATATAAAAACTCCTTATGGACATTATCCACTGACTTTTATCTTTGTGCTTCAGGGAAACATTATGATAACTGCAATAAAGCTACCCCAAATTACCTTCCTTCATTATCTCGCTGGCCATAAATGTTAAAACCCTTAATGGGATTTACTCCTTTTCCACTAAGCAACCCATGCCTTCTCCCACAGCCCTCTGGGCACAGAGGCTGCCCTGCAAAGGCTTTTCTCCAGATGGTGCATGTCTAGGGCTGTGTTCAGGCATGGGCAGCAAACCAAGGGCTGGAGAGGTCAGGAAAGGATGGAAAATCCTGAAAGGAAAGGCAGGATCATATCTAGAAATATGTTTTGGGAGGCTTTTGGATTTTTTGTGACCTAGGAGAACAATTTCTGACTCACCAGAGCTACAAAGCCAAGCAGGAGCTGCTCGAGGACAGCAGCTATTTACTCTCTATTGGGCTCCTGTAGCTGTTTCAAGCTTTAATGATATCTAGGTGTTGGTGGTTTAACCCCAGTCAGCAACTAAGCACCATGGAGCTGCTCACTCACTCCCCGACCCCCCCCCCACCCCCAGTGGGATGGGGGAGAGAATGTGGGGAAAAAAAGTAAAACTCTTGGGTTGAGATAAGAACAGTTTAACAGGACAGAAAGGAAGAAACTAATAATGATAGTAATAACAATAATAAAATTACTTGAATATATACAAAACAAGTGATACACAATGCAATTGCTCACCACTGATGCCCAGTCAGTCCCTGAGCAGTGATCTGCCCCACCCCGGCCACCTCCCCCCAGTTTATATACTGGGCACAATGTCACATGGTATGGAATATCCCTTTGGCCAGTTTGGGTCAGCTGTCCTGGCTATGTCCCCTCCCAATGTCTTGTGCATCTCCAGCCTTCTTGCTGGCTGGGCATGTGAAGCTGAAAAATCCTTGACTTTAGACTAAACATTACTTAGCAACAACTGAAAACACCTGTGTGTTATCCACATTATTCTCATACTAAATCCAAAGCGTAACACTATACCAGCTACTGGAAAGGAAATTAACTCTATCCCAGCTAAACCAGGACACTAGGATATTCTTTTTCTCAAAACCATACCGTTTTATAGTCGGCATCTGCAGATTTTGCCTTCTGCAAACAGAGAAAGTCACTTTTTTGATGTGAACCCTGCACTCCCCGACTGCAGGATTATCAGCACCTGCTCCCCTCCTGTGCTGGGACTGACTCCCTGTGACCACAGGACATGGGTGTCAGCCACCACGTGCCCTCCTGGCAGCCCAATGCCATAGTGCACGGGTGAAACAACTGCTGACTGTCCCCACCACACACCTGCAGTGTCAAGTCACACATTGGGTTGCAAAGGGCACAGGACGGCTGAACCCCACCTGACCAGTCAGTCTGCTCTGCAGCACCGGCTCCTTCATGGAGCCTTACACTGCACGGACCTCTTTGAAACAGCTTCTGCTGCGTAAAACACTGCTGCAATGAAACAGGACAGTCCTGCTGTCTCTTTCAACCGGCATGGGGGTTTTCTTACTGTGCCTTCCAAGTTCTAAAACAGAGAGCAAATAGGTTACCCCCATAGAAAGTGGGGCACTTTTTACCCAACTGAGTTGCAGAAACATCTATCTTTAGCTGGAGCTTGTTCAAAGGACTGTTAAGGGGCTTCGAGCTATCTGCAAGCTGGGCAAGCTTTGTGCTATGGAAAAGCTATGAGGTTTTAGAGAGAAGAAAACCTGCAGAGAACCTTTTATTCTAGATCACAACTTTTTGGCTGAGTCTGACATCCTGCGACCACACAAAGAGGAGCACCCTGCCTACCGAGCCAGGTTGCTACTGCAGCCAGAAACACCTACAGCAGCAGAGTCCTACCAGGACCTGGTACGACTCACGTGGCTTTCCTGTCACTCAGCTAATGGCTGTTCGAGATTTGGGGCAGAAGGGGATAATTTGGAGTCTTGTGATTGCTCTGGAAGCTCCGTCATCTGTGGTGGGGGCAGTGACAGCCACCAAGTGCAGATACTGCCTGGCAGAACTGCCCCCACCGCCCCAGTTTGAGAGGTGCACAGAGTGTGTTTTAGGACAGAGCATACCGCTGCAGCTCATGCAAAGCACAGTAGTTGTATTTGGCTGTGGCTGGGCTTAAATCCCTTTGCATGCATGTACATATATACATTTTTTTTTCTGTCCAGTGCTCTGCCTTTGCAACTGGAAGCCAGCCAAATACCTCACTATTCCCCAGACTCTGCACAGGCAGGTTAGCATCAAATGAATGGCGAGCAGATGGGTGGCGTGAAGGCAGCTGAGATGCTCGGATTAGCATGCAGTAGGTTTACGGGAAGATACTTGCCCGAGCTCCAAGCTCTCCAAGAGGCAAAGGCCACACGTAATCAAATTAATAGCTAGCTGGGCAGCTTGTCCGTGTAAGACGGGGCTGGAGATTTCATGGGAACAGATGATAGAAAAAGGGCAGGTCCAAATACAGTTTACATGGACTGCCATCGAGCTTGGAGCAGAGCCAGCAGGGCTAATGAGTTCTCGGCATGGAAGTGTCCCAGAGTTTATTTCCTACCATCTGGAAAATGCCTGCCCTTCCACAGGGATTTGTGATGATTCAGACAGGAGAAGGGATTATTAAAACCTCAGAAACACACTTGTCCTCCCTCCCTGTCTCCCCCCACCCCATCTGTTTGGCTTGGCAGTGCAGGGACCGGCTGCCTGCTCATGAGCTCCGAGTCAAAATGGCTCCTTTAAGACCTCTCTCCACGGGGTGAAATTAGCCTTACGTATTTTGGGCTGGAGACAGATCGTTCCTGAACGGGGGCATTAAAAAAAGCAGCAGACTTGGGGAAACAAAATGCCTAGGTGGTAATGTTAATTTTTATGAACACCGAAAATAGTTGGGGTGGTGAGAAATGTCACCCCAAACCTCCTCCTTTCAGTGCCACATCCCTGGTCCAGCACAGCACATCCAGCCAGGGGATTACCCAGGCCATGTTCTCCTTCCCTAGCATGAAGGATGAAAATTGAGCTTCTTCCTGCAGAAATCACATAGTGAAAATTACACACTGAAAGCTAAGCACGGCCATCCCAAAAGGCTGACAGCTGTTGGTCCATCTTCCTCCGGAAACCATGTTGGTTTTTATGCCTTGTCAATGATTTGTGGCCTCCCCCTCTGCCTTGTCTTCATCCCTCTGTGTCCCCAGCAGCTGCTGTCACTTTTCAGCCCCAGCTACTCCATGGTCCTGGGTGGGTACCATTTCCTGGAAGGGTTTGGTGTTCCCACCCCCAAAATGTTACCCTGCCCTCCTGGTTTGCTTCATTATTGTGCTCATCTGGCCAGTCCTGGAAAGCAAGGCTGGCCAGGAACGTCAGAGAACCCATTCATTGGCAGCTGCCCCATACCTCCATGGAGAATGGTCAAATCTGAGGGGCGGTGCACAAAGTTGCGGGCTTCGGTTTTACGCCGGTGCCTTTGAAGTGGTCAGGTAAGGGGGGGTGGGGGTTTAGCAGTAATTATGTTTATGTAAATAATCTTCAAACACCACCCACGAGCTGCTCTTTATTAACACTTCCACAGCGTTAGATTCAACTATAGCCCATGTGCTGTGCAGGCAGCCTTCACCACCATGGGGCAAACACATGCCAGACCACGCTCTTCATCTCATCGCACGTGTGGCATTGAGAGGGTTGTGGTGGGTGCTGGAGCGCGTGGTGGTCTCAGCCTCCAGGGAAAGGGCTATGCTTGCATCTTCATGCAGCTTATCTACAAGCTGTCTGATTCCTTTGGTACCTGTCCTGTTTGGAGATCTTTGTACCAGCCTGCCTTGCTCCTCTGCATCTGCTTGCAACCAGCTCTCCTGGCTCACTGCATCACTTAAGTCAAAATATGGGGAGACAAATCTGCAGCACAGCTGCACAAGGAACCGTTCTGTTGGAATGAGCAGGCACAGATGGTTTGGGGGAGGAAGGTGACAGAAAAGCCAGAGCACCGTGGTTTCATGGACTCCCAATGGCCACCCCTGAACATGCAGGTCTGCAGGGTGCGGGGCTTCGCATTGTAACATGGCAACTTTTGTCCTAGCAGCAGTAGCCCTTACTCACCTGAGCAGCCACCTTGGCCACAATGGGACTTTGTACCAACTGCCTCGTTGTGGCCACTGGGTCTATGGAGAGGAGGGAACATCTGCTCGTGCTGCTGCAGAAGATCTGTCAGGTCCCACGTCACCATCTGTCTCCATATTTGGCCCACCATCTGTAAGGTGTCCCCTCCAGTCCCATGTTGTCATCCCTGTGCCCAGACCACTCTTACTCAACCTTTCCCTACTCCATGTCCTCCACATGGCAGGGGTGACCCCGCTGTGGGAGTCAGTGGCTGTGTGCCCATGGACATCTTGGCGTCCTCCCATCCAAACTCTCTGCGTTCCGTAATGTGGACTCTCTTGATCCACTAAAGGGAGGGGGGAGGATGGCACAAGGGGTTGTCTCTGGTTGCCCAGAGCTTTTGGGGTAATCTACTCACGTTGAAGGAATCATTAAAAACACAGGAGCTGTTCAAAGAGTGTCCTTCTTCTGTAATCAGCTGGGAAAGAACTAATCATGCAGATGAGGGACTTTTACAGTTCCCCTAAAAGCCCAGGCTTCTCTTCTGAGTGATTAATGAGCAACAGCTCAGTATGCCAGCTCAGTTATTCACAGCCTCATCTGACACATTCCTGCTCTTCATGTGAGAAGGGGGATTTCTGGATGCACCAAGGAGAGATGAATCTTCTAGGCCAATGTTCGATCAGGGGAAGGAGAATTGCTGTCTGGTAACCAGGAAGGTAAGAGAAAGGGCAACCCACATCATGCCCAGCTGGGCCCAGTGGAGATCAGTGGTTTGAAATAGATTCAGCCCCCAAACTGTGTCTCAAAGAGCCCTCACTGCACTCAGCTTCTCAAGCTGAAAGCTTGAAGAAGGGGATGGAGCAGTTCAGGCAGGCGAGAAGTGACTCCAGCTGTGCTAGTGAAAGAAAACTTGTTAATTTCCTGTTCCCTCATTGCTGAAGAGTCTGATGTGGCACAGAGGGTGAGAGATGTTTCCCCAGACATTCAATCTCATGTTGCATTTCGAAAGGTGCTTGGCTGTGGTGAGAAATGTTCCCCAAATTCTCCTAGCTCTGGAACAGCAAACACTGAACTGAGTATTAAAAAAAAAACCCCAAAACCAGAACTGAAGCTCTAAATCAGCAGTTATTATCCTAATAAAACCTTCCCACTATTGACAGAGGGAGCATTTCATACTCAGAAGTGTTAATGGCAAACGCTGGCCTTAAATACATTGATTTACTATTCAATTATAAAAACAATCAGCTCCCAAATACATGCCACATGCAAAGCAGATTTATAGGCAGCCCTAGCACTCTGATAGCTCTTTGCACTTGCAAAAGCCCCATGCAAATTCACTCCGTGATTCACCAAGAAGCACCAAGCAATAAAAGGACCCAGCTGGATGTAGAGAAGAAGGGAAAACCTGAAATGCTGCCTTGGTGCCCCTGAGTATGAAGAGAAGCAAGGTGTAAAACAGGCATCTTGCATGCTGCTCAAATCATGCTTAGCGCAGCTTTGCAGGTCCTAGTTTTCATGGTGATGGCATACAGGTGTGAGTCTGTTTGACACCTTCCCTTCAGCTTATTCCTGTGGCTGTGTTACTGGTGTTCAGCCTGCTGGGAGCACAGCCAAACTCCTTAAATAAGTTCCCTGCAGCCAGCGGCTTGGGTTTACTCATTTCCCCTTGATCCTCTGGTGTTTCTCGATGCAGCTCCCCGAGATTTTCCACTGGGGATTTGCATGGGGTTGTGTGTGTATGTGTGTCACATCAGAGGTGGCTGCCTTGAATTTGGAGAAGTCCCCGTGTGGGGACAGCTGCCAGCACCCTGCATGAGCAAAGCAATAGTCTTGAAAGTCTTGGATGAGGGGTCAGAGGGGCTTGGGGAAGCCCAGGTCTCCCTCATTAGCTCCCTGTCTTTCTGACAGTCCGAGCCCACTGGGGACTTTGCCCATGAGGGCAAGGGGGCAGCAGACCCCCCTCCTAACATCTGTCCCAACCAGCAGATGAGATCTCCCTTACCTCAGTCCCAACACCCTGTCTGCACCTAACCCCTCGTATCTCAGAAACTCTGCTCTCCGCTGGTCCCTTGCTGGTGCTGGTGAGATGCACCACCAGCCAGGGGACCAAAAAGGCACCATGGGTGATCAGAGACACCTTGAAGGCTGTCCCTTAGCATGAGGGGACAAAGACTGCGACAGGCAATCCTGCTGGAGAAGCACTGTAGATATATCACGAGACAGCTGATGTCTGGTTATTGCAGAGCTGGTGGAGTTGGCTATATTCAGAATCACGAAGCCGCTGCAGTGTCGTGTGTTGCTGCTTGTCATTGCAAGGTGTTTTTAATAGGGCAGGGGGCCAGCAGACAGTACAGCTGCCGCGGGAAGGAGAGACCTGCGGAGGGGTATTTCATCTCCAGGCCAGTTCCTCTTGCATCTTCCCCTTGACGACCAGGAAAACGCAATTTGCACAATACAAATATCACCAGTTCTCCATCAATCTCTCTCTTGTGGATCCCCTGGATTTTAGTCCCTGTACCACTCAGCTCAGGCCTCGCCTGCTTGTGCTTGTCTGAGTCCAGCGACGGAGGGGGGACTTTGCCAGGAGCGAGAGCAGTAGCTTTGCCTCAGCTGGGTGGCAGAGGCATGAAAAATAACGGTGATATTCATGCAAGTCACCGCAGGCCTTTGGAAGTGCTCAGCACCAGGGTCGGCTTTCAGGCTGCTTTCTATTTCTCTTTTCTTTTCCCCAGACCTGCTTTCACCACTCCAGTTGTCAGAGGCACAATGATGGCTGGGCACCACTGGATGAGCACACTGAGCTGTAGCAGCGGAGGGAGCGATTTGTCTGTGCCAAATATATTTCATGCTGCAACTTGGTAGAGGAAATTACAAACACTGAAGTCCAAGGCCCTAACAGTCCAATTTTCTCCACTGATTGCCACTGTCCCTAAGCCTAACAGAGTAAATAATGAACACCGATGCAATGAACTTCCCAATAAATCGCTCCTGATGAATTTCACACAGGTCATCCAAAAGCAAATTTAATGATTGTATGCTGGCTGCAGCCACCTAATTTTTTTTTTTCCTGGCTCAGTTGTTAGATCCAATCAGCAAAGGAAGAAACAGAAAATAAAATAAAATGCCTCATTTCTGAGCACGCTCCCTATTCGATACAAAAAGCTAAAACGTGAACTGCAGGGCACAGGCAGCTCCAGCTCGGATTGACAAGACAGCTTTGCCCAGTAATGAGAGAACAGGGCTAGTACACCAGGGACCATGGCCTGGAGAGCAACATTTGACTTCCCTGCATCTACGCTTCCTTTTGAGTTTATCATCCGACACGCCTGTTTGGAGTGCAACTCTTCAGGGCAGAACACCCCCTGCTATGCACATACACAGCGGTGGACATCCAGCCTTTGCCCAAGGCTCAAGTTGCTACTGTGATATAATTGATGTGGGTCACTGGGTATTTAAAGTGCGGTAGGATGAATCTTTGGGTTATAAATTCCTGAAATTAGAGCACTGTCAGCTTTGTGGCCAAGGTCTGCAGTGATGGACAGGGCTTGTGTATCATAGTGTGTTCCACTATGGGAATTGATCCGCAGGACTAAGGATCAGTGCGCAAGTGGCCATTTGTGTGACTTCTCCATGTCTCAGCTCAGTAAAATGACTCTCTTTTCCCCCTCAAAAGAGCTCCCCACTTGTCTAAGAGCAATAGAATCAACATTACTGCAATGCTAATTTCCTCTTGGCAGCTCTCCCCTGTTCCCTGTCTGAGTGCCCTCCCCTTTATTGCTATCTACCACATTCAAAAAGAAATTTGCAATTATGACTCATGCTATTAAAATAAAAACGCAGCCAATAAAAGGCAAAAAGAGAATCTCAGTGGAATGACTCCTCAGCAAACCTTTCCAGCCGGCGCTGTCGCTGAATGGCCACGCTCATCACATGTATGGCAGATTATGAGGTTGGGGGGACCCACACCATGATATCCCTGGGGGTCTTATTTATCTATCTATGTATGTGTGTGTACATACATATATTTGTATGTATATCTGGCAGACGGGCAGGTTTATATCATCCTTAATCAAGAGGATGTCAAGAGGGGGGAGGCACTTGGGAGAGGATGAGCTGGTGACTGATATACGCAACTGTGAAAAGAAGTGGAGCAATTTGCTTTACCTTCCACTTCTGCTATTGTGTCTGGCACAGGCTTCAAAATAGTGTGATAATTAAAACCCAGTAAAGATTATGAGGCTGTAAAGAGGAAATTGTGAAACCCTCATGAACTTTTACAGTCCCCATGAAAATATTTCGTTTTGCGATCTGGAGAAGTATTTCCTTGTCTCTTTAAGCACCAAAGGGGCACATCCATATAACGATTACTCTCTAAGCGCTGGCAGAGCTGACAGCATTTCATGTTGCATTACAAAACAAAATCTCTGGGCCTTGTCCATAAACCATTGTGGCCTGCAGGGTCATGTCAGGACTGCAAAACCACTTATAGGCAAGAACTGGTGCGGCAAACAGAACCGGAGATGTTATCTGCGGTCTTGTAAGAAGGTACCAGACTGAGGACTGGGTCCCTCCTTCAGGGCAGAAGTGGGGTAAGTTGTGCTGTGCAGAGCTCAGATCTAAGATGAAGGAGGGTCCTGGGTCTTCACACAGTTTGCAACACCCTCATGGGGTTTGTTCCCTTTGGGAAACCATCTTCCACTGTGGATGTGTTATAAATGCCCCATCTGTGTGAGCAGGTTGGGATGGAGAAAGTTACCAGACAACAACATGCTGAAGAAAGGAAAAATAAATGCTGGCAAGGTAGTGTCAGAAAGTTTCCCAGGGACTGGTACTCTCAGGAGACTTGTGCATCTGTTCGATCTATAAGAACTGATAAATTCAGGACAGCCAGAGCCTGCCAAATCTGCACAAGACCACGACCGCATACGAGCATCAATAAGGGGCTGCGTGACTCGGACCATGCCCAAGAGGGTGGTGGCTGCTATATGGAGACGACCAGGACAGGATTAGAGATGCCTGGGCGAGACAATGTGCTCTCAAGGGACTTTCCCAACACCTACTTAGAAGCCACTGGTGTGTCAGTACCACCCTCTTCTTCCAAACACCTTTGGGGTTGGTCTCCCAACTGTGGCTCCAGATGGGTGCTTATGAGAGTGTGTGCGTATGTGTGGACATTGTGAGTGGATAAGCCAGCGTGTTGTCTGAATAGTTATTTACTATTAAACATAACAGCTTGACTCTACCCGCAATAACAGCTTAAGGAACAAAAAGTGTTCCCAAAACATCTCTCCCCCACCCACTCGATCCCCTGTTAGCGAGAGAGGATTTGCAACAAACACCAACACACAAGCCAGACCCCTTGCAAGGGGACTCTCTTTTTTCCAGGCAGGCTTGCTGCCAAAATAGCCCCCTCATTGCTCATATTGTCCAGGTGCTTTGGAGCAAATGGGTTGCTGCCATGCCATTAGCACTATCTGGAAACACACATGCAGCAGGAAACTTACTGGGAGATGGTTTAGCGAAGCCTAACTGCACCGTGCAGAGGATGGGCCTGCTGATTATTTAGCGCTTTCTCTTGGAATGCAGCAGGGACAGTGGGTGATCTAACACCGACACCAAAACTAGGTGCATTGCCTAAGCATGAGCTATCTGGAGACTTCTATGCTTCAAAATCATAATCTTCACTGTGTATGTTACACTTCTGAAACACCTGTTGGCAAGAAAACACGGTGCATTCAAAAGCTACCTTTCTGGGAAAAAAATATTCAGTAAGGATTTGTTAAGGCTGATAAGGATTCTTTCTGGTAGCATCTTCTTGTGATGCAGCAAGAAAGCTTGTGCAGCGTATGTCAATGGGTGGGTGAAATAAGGTGCTCAGGGTCTGGACTCCTACATGCCACATGCCACTCATGCCTTTCTCTGTGCCCTCTGGCAACCCTCACTCCCTTTGTGCCCTTGGTGTGACCACTCTAATACACGGAGAGAATATTTACTTCCCTTGTGAAGGTTTGGAGAGGACTGCGAGTCTAACAATTGAGGAGAGAGAGATGCAAGCTAATTATAGACTGTAATTACCTCAACCGCAAAACCTTTTCGTTCCTCTACACCAGGCTCTAGGTAAGTCCCTGTATGTCACTGCCTTTCTTCTCTCCACGGTCGTGCCGTGGTGTTCTTGTGCCATGCAATCCAGCAAATGCCTTCTCACATCTCAGGCCACTGCACAGGTATGAGCTAGGGCTTTGTATTTACATCCTGTGGTGGTGTGACGGACAATGTGAGGTACAGTTCAAAGAAGAGTCTTTTAATAATTTGCTTTAGAAGCAAACATAACTCCCAAGAATGAAATTTTCTTGCTTTCATGCAATCTGTCATGGCACCCGCCAGCATAGCTGCTCGGTGGGTAGAAAATGTGGACTGCAAAGCTCAAGATCAGCCATGTGAAGACGAGGCAGAGCCTCAGATTATTAAGCAATTAAAGACGAAAGGAATCAAAAATAGTCTGACATTAGGCCACAGCAGCCCAGTCTGAATTTACAACTCCTCACCCATCACTTCTGTACCTCAAAGAGTCTGAAATCTGTCTTGTATGTACCAAGCAGCTTCTTTACCTTCCTCCAAAGTCTGGATACGGAATAGCCTGCTTTCCTGTCTCTCCACTGCAGCACATCTCAATGTTTGAGCAGGTGAATACAGATCTCATGCGTTCCCCCAGAAAGACCCCCATATCGTCATACGCGTTACCATGATGGTGTTCTCCACCCTCACTCATGCAAATTCATCAAGGAAAGGAAAGAGCTCTTGTAGTTAATGGCCAACATCGGCATAAGAAAAACTGAGCTCATGAATAAAATGAGAATAGAAACCAGAAGATTCCTAACAACTAGAACTACTGGTTCTGCTTTTAACATGGAGGTTGAGAAGCTTCTTGTCCAGTTGGCCCATGGTAGCTGGGGATTAGACTGAATGATTCAGAGGACCACTTCCACATTGATGTAACCTTGGAGGACACCATATGAATTCGGACCTGGAAGGGAATCTTTCAAATACCACAAAAATAAGAGTTCTTAAAAGACAAAGCACTAGAGCTTTGAGGAGTCTTTAAACATCTTTTAATTTTGCAGTTTCAAGACTGACACACAAGCAGTTACACAGCTCAGAGAGAACCTATCTCAGCATGAGAAACCCAGCTGGGTTGACAATTTGACAAATACAAGTGCAGTGTATTCTGGGTTTGGAGGGATGGTATAAACTCCTCAGCCTCAGTGAATAAGGAAGCTTTTACCAGGTGGCTTCATATGGTCAAGGCAGGGCAGAAACGGTGACCTGAGCACGCCTCAGACTGCAGAGCTGGGATCTGCCCTCCTCCTGCCCTTGCGGATCATGAGTGCTGAGGTATGTAAGCCTGTGCGTCCTTCCAGTACATCAAATGACAATTACAAAATATCTTTTGAGCTGTGGATACTCAAAAGATATAGTCAGAAAAAAGAGAATTAAGTTTTGCTATTACTTTATATTGGCAATTTTCTCCTACTTCTACCATCATCCAGTGCAGTATGCGCTGTAGAAACTGATGCCATATGGCTCTGTGATAATGAAAAAGTAGAAGTGGAAACAAATGGTCCCATGTTACCTCCCACTATGAGAACTGGCTTATCACTATCTAAAGGAATAAGCAACTACATCTCTTTGCAGTGGAAACAGCAGAAAACTTAATGCATCTACAACTGTCATGGAGAATAGTACTGGCAGAGCTGAAACAGGCTCCATGCAGCAACGCTGTTGGAACAGCTTCAAAACCATCAAGATCCCACATGTGACCAACAGGTCTGTGCTCGAGTGGCATGGTGCTGTTTGTTTACTTTAGTGTGGTTTACTTTAGGTGTGAACTTCCACTGAAGACTCTGACCTAACCCAGTGTGAAATCTCTTTTCCTACCCCGCCAGAGATAGCAGCTTGCCTTAGATCTCAAGGCAAAGCAGCAGCAACAGAGCAAAGCCAAATATCCCACCCAAATCTCCACCAGGATGCCTGTTGCTGCTGTGCAATCACTCTTGGGAGAACATGTTAAGGAAGCATTACGTGATTGCACATCAAAACCCCCAAAACAACCCCAAACCCAAATCTCAAATGGCATTTCCCTTCTCACTAGTACAATGCCACCCAGAAGATACGCGCTTTTGCCTTTGATTATAACAGGAACGCAGAGGCTTGGACCTGCAACCGGACAGCCCCTGCTGCTCAGTTAATATGAGTGACAGAGCAGATTACACGGTGGTGATTTTCTTGTCCTTGGTGGCCTGTTTGATAGCAGCCTGCTCACAAATGATCTCCTTCAACCGCTGCAACCTCATGTTCTGGGTGGTTTGGTCTCCCACACCCGTCTGGCTCCGGTGCAGTAAGTTCAGGGCATAGATGTATTCCAGCTCTGTGTACTTCACCCCTTGATCCACCACGAGGTTTAAGAGCTCATCTGCTGTGTTGTAGAGCATCTCATAATACTGCCTGAAAAGCAAGCAAACAACAACAAAAAAACTCTGGTGAATAGTGATACTTGGTGCTCCAGACCTTTATTTCTGTAGAATACCATCAACTGTTACTTTTATTCAGCAGTGCCACAAGCAGAGAAGGCTGCGTCAGGTGCTGTACAAAGGGACTGCAAACATATTCCTATTGAACATCAGGAGATGCCAAGTAGGCATGTACATGCACAGGGAAGCAAACGTCACAAATCTGCTCCCCACTCAGCTAAAACACAAACTGTGGGGAACTGAGGGCTCCTCTTTCCTAGTAGTTACCGTCAGCCGAGATGTCACTGTTTGGTATCCAGCATGTAGAAAGCAGTATATAGATACAGGTGCATATAGATATATATAGATGGTGATGTACATCTAGTCACTCAGCCTGCAAGAACAGGAGCCTTCTGGAAAGGAAAGGAATCACAGCAGTAGAGGAAGTGGAGTTTTTGTCCATAATGAAGCCCTCTTGCAGAGAGATGCTAATGCGGAGCATGGGAAGAGCTCCAAGCCCAAAACTCCAGAGACCTCCAATGCTACTGAGACACACAGTTTGAGAGAAAAAATATTAAATAATGCAAAATAAAATTTGAGCCAGGAGCTGAGGTGCCTCTTTTAATAAGTAAAAGATCATCTGAAAAGAAGGCATAATATAGAGGCTGCAGTGCAGGCTGGTTTAAATTAATGTAAAGTGGCATTAGTGAAAGAATGGATTTCCAAGGAAGGGAATTTAAGCAAGTACTGACTGGAAGGGGAAATGTGTCATGGGCCAGGGAAGCAGCGGGGCAATTCTGACAGCTGCCAATCCAACCACAGCAGAAAAAAATGGGCTGGGACTGGATTATTTGCCCCGACTCCACAAGCCAGCTGGAAGAGGTAAAACTAGTGAGAGCTGCTGGGGTCCTTTGAGACTTTTTCTTTCCTTCCTTCCTTTATAGCACAAACTGATTAAGGTTTGAAACCAGAAGTGTGTGACTCTTGGAAAGCACTGCCTAGAGGTCATGCAGCAGAAGAGGAATCAGGACTCTGGTGCCCTTTATATAGTACTTTTGTGAATTCCTGGCAAGGCCTTTCCAATTCACAGAGCTATGCTCTGTGCCTCAGTTTCCCCATCTGTACCAAGGGTAAGATCTGGTGTCAGGGGTCTGCGGTCTAGATATCACCAAGACAAAGCATCCTGTCTAGAGGGAGCTGTGAAAATATAAGGCTTTACAAAGCTCCTGTAGGCAAAGGGGTTCCCAATTCTGGGCAGACCCTTCAAGGTCAAGGATAAGGGGAAGGTTCTCATATACATATGACTCCACTGCAGCAAGCTCCAGCAAGTGGTGAGGCTTGGCTACGGGTTTAGGTCTGTTTGGGGCTATCAAAACCAAAAAAAGTGGTGCATGCATGGAAGGTAACCCTTCTTCTAGAGGAACTGGTTAACTTTATAGCTTCATTACAGATGGTATATACCCTTGTTAAGAACCAAGGATCTGAAAAGCTCAGGGAAGAAGTGAAGAGATCCCTGTCTGCCTGCATGGCAGCAAGGATTTGTTTCAGCCAAGTACCCAGCACTTCTTTGGCTGAAGAGCAAGGCAAGGCAGAAACAGGCTGGAGCAGCTGAAGAAGAGGTCCCTGCATGACTCCTCCACACTTCTGCAGGAGGACAGGGGCAGGCTGTAGTCTAATCCTTAGGCCGTGGTGGAATAAATTATTTAAAACCCAAGAGCAGGGGCTCCAGGGAAAGTTCATCACCTCCCTCCCTTTCTCTCCTCTTTGAATGCATTAAAACAGCAATCAGGGCAAACATGGCAAAGCTGTATATTAAATTTCTCTTGTTCTTTACTTTGCAGGCTCTCAGGTCCGGCTTAGCTGTGCCTTTGCGGACAGCATCCAGCATGCTGCCAGACTACAAATCGCTGCAGCAATGACTGTAAGCAGCTGTAGCAAAACGACACGTCTGGAGTGTCTCAGGCCTCACCTGCTAGCGTGGCCAGGCTACTGGGATTCAGAGCTCTGCATTTTTACCTCCTCTGTCTCCTTCAAGACATCGCCTGCTGCTGTGACCTGAGAATTTGCGCCTGCGGTTCTAAGTCTGCGCCTACACAACTGCTGTCAGGGGCCAGCTGAGATCAGGTGGGATGAAGGGCTTGCCGCTAGAGGAAGAGGACTCCAAAATCATCGATCCAGAGAAAAGGACTGGCAGGATTTGGGTTGTGTGGTCAAAAGAAGGGAGTGTGCATGAGCAGGAGAGGATACATGTAGAAGGCACAAGACACAAATAAAAAATAGCTTCTGGGGATGAATAAGCTGAAAAAACAATCAAGTTGTTAGGCTCCACAAATTTGAGATACAGGCTATGAAACCCCTGGAGCTGATGGAGGACCAGTTCACCAGCATCACAGACTGCCTGAGGGGACTTTGAGGTGGGCTCTGCTACAAGGACACACTGTGCCCTTAGAAGCAGGGGGTAAATGGGGCAGACAACTGTCTCAATGAGAATATTTCCCTTAGAAAAGAAAGGGAAACCATGCAAGCCACTGGAGAACAGGCTTGGTAGCGGAACCGCAAATCCCCCAGACTTACTACAAGATAAAAGAGGATGTTTGTGCAGCTCAAAAGGCGGGTGGATAGGTGAGGATGGGGAAGACCTTGCACATCCCTGTATTGGCTGCTATTTGCAGAAGGCATTTGAGTAATCTCTACAAGCTACAAACTTATCAGCTTTCGGTAACGCTGAGTCACCCTGCATCAGCTACTAATTTCAGTTCCCGTGTCTATGACGGGGAACCCAACGGCACAGTTGGTGGTGCCCCAGAAGCTACTGTGCCACCATGTGACATGATACGATTTAATGCTATACTCCCCCCAATGCGTACTTGTTCACTCAGACTGTCATGCCGATAGTGCTGAACGGGGCCACTGTTTGACACAGGGATTGAAAATGCCTACGTGGCTCAGACAAGCAGCGTTTTGCAAGGCTGATCTGGTCCCCTGCAGAGCCACAGCATCGGATCTTAGCTTTTGATAAAACATCAACAGCAGAAGCCACAAAACCTTGGGAGCATATTTCTCAGTACTGGATTCAGGGAGAGGAAGACTAAACCAAAGCTCATCTCCAATCATGGGAATAGATTAAGTAGTTTAATTGCTAACGACGCTAACACTGTAGTCCCGGCACACCGACAAAGCCCCAGCGCTCTCCTGAGACACGCACGGAGAACTCCCTGCGAACGTCTCCGTACGGAAAAACAAGGCTTGGCTCAGGAGCACATCACAGTAAGGCCTGTGTGTCCAATCCACCTCCTGCCGCGCTGATGGATATTCTTTAAATCTTGGCTCCTCTTGCAGGTAGACATGTAAGAAACAAAAAATAGCGGATCTCATGCAGTTCCAGAAGCAGCAATGCAGTGGCAGGCGACAGAGGCACAGCAGAGGCTCACACTCATCCTCCTTGATAACACTGGCACCACTAAACTCTGTCACAGCCAGAAGAGCACAGCTCGTTCTTCAGGTAAAGCAGTTAAAGGGACATCTAGTTAAAGGCAGGGATTGATAAAGCCCTGTGGGTCAGAGGTCTAAGGATGAATTGTAATTTCAGCTCCCCTCTTTAGCTATAATTACTCCTGTAACATTTATGCTTGAACTTGGCATAATTAAATAGTCGTATCTGGGACCTTGCAGAAACTAAGATCCCAAATTGGAATGGCAGCTACCTACCAGTTGGCTCTGCAGCATCCTTCTGGCACCTTGATGCATGGCTCATTCACCAAGTGCCCAGAAGCTGCTGTTAGCCTCAATGTTTTTTAGAAGATTTGAGTATTTATCAAGATGCTTCAATATACAGTCAGAAATCTAATATAAGGTTAACTTTGAGGGTACTGGCAATATCTCAAATACAGTTATACACACAATGTGTAGAAAAAAGCAGTATGATTGCCAAGGTAAATACTTAGATTCAGGAAACATTGATCACCATCAGGGAATTTATGCTGAGCGGATGTGAAATGAGATTTTTACCTTTGCCAGCTCTGGCTGGGTTTTCAACAAAATGACAGAGAGGATATCTTGGATGGGGCAATCTCTCTGAGAGATGGCAAGTCTTTGCTCCAAAGCACAGGACTCATGGCCTTCCCAAGGTGACAGAGCACCTTAAAAGAAGAAGGAGCAAGAACTGAAGCTGCTCTGTCTGCAGGTCAGACCGATCACTGGACAAGCTCAGGATTGCAAGCCCATCTTTATCCCATGTCCTTACAGCTGCCTTCCTTTCTAGCCTGTCCCAAATCCTGGATTGCTGAAGAATTCTGCACCTAATAAACACAGGATTCATCTGTCACTCTTTTCAGGATCAGATTATTTTTTAATTAAAAATTTCCTACAAAATAAAAAAGAGAGCAAGTGAGACAGTACGAGAGAGCGAAAGGTATGCATTTTTAATTGGGTGCAATTAAAAAACTGCTGCTTTGGCATGGCATTGCCTTCGGCCAAACCCTATTTGCATGAGTAATTATTCACTCCATTATGAAGTCTGCTCAACTTTGCCTCCCTTGTCTTTGAAAGTATTAATAAATATTGATCAGACACACTCCTGTTTGCCTTTGCCCAAGCAGCTCTGATGGACTCATCTTCTGATGTTATCAAATAATGAAATATGAAAGAGTGAGTAGGATGAGCCTCTTGTTCTGTGATTTTTTATTTAGGCTCTTCATTTTACTTTCAGAAGTGTATTTGTCCCTGCCATTATAAATGCTCTTTTGATTATCAAGAGGAGGTTGAGAAAAGCAAGTTAGTAAGGGATGGGGGAAATAAATGGACGACAGGTGAGGGAAATCTCTATTCAGTGAAATGCTAGCAAACTGCTTTGTTTTTTTAAAGTTGAGATTTAAAACCAGAGAGAAGAATTAATATTTATCAAAAGCTGATTCTATCATCTGACAAATAGGTTAATAAATAATAATAGCAGATTAGCATACCTAACCCAAAAGCAAATTTAGCTTCCCAAGCCTTCAGCCAGCTTCTATGTGAGCACAGCTAAGCTCACATAAGCTGATTTACCCAACACAGATCATCAGCCTGGGCAGTAAGAGCCTCCCAGTGCTCAGCAGTGAGATATTTGGGGTAAGAAGAGAACAGATCAAAGCTGAACTCACGAATCTTTACTCTCCTGAGTATGAACTCAGGAATGCAGCTGATGGGAACAAAGTGACCTGGGTGACTCACCTCATCAGGGAAATCTTTTTGTTTGTATGCTTACTAGCACAGTTATTATTTATTTGTATTATGCTGAAAAGCATAGACGAGACTTGTTGAGTTGATCTGATGCAACAGGTTTTATACATATAAATGTGGTACAGGTTTTTACAGAGCATCTCTCCCGATTTGCCATGGAAATATCAACAACGGCTGTTTTACAAGGGGAAGGAAACATGAATCTGGCTCCAAGCCTTTAGCTCTTTAGGATGGTAAATAACCTGGCCAAACTCTCCACTTATGTTTAGCTTCAGTGTTGATGGCCATAGTTTGGGGGAGTGAGGAGTGAAGGACTGTCTAAGGTGTCCAATGTCCTTACTATCCGGCTCATACAGGATGATGAACTAGTTTTGATGGCTTGTATGACAAAGATTTGCTCTTTTTTAGAAAATAAAATCCATCCTTACAATGCTCCTTCATGTGATTATTTCACATCCCGGCAAGTCAACCAACCTAGACATCTGTGACCTGTTCCTCTGACTTAGCAATGGGATTGGGTTCAAAGTTTCTGGACTAACCCTTGAATTCTTTGGGCATTTTTTTAGGACAAACACATACCTTAGAGCAAATAATGCCTAATCCAAAGCCCAAATACAACTGTACCCTTTCTGCTCACTTTAGCAGGCTGGAATTGCCCTGGGAAGATCTACCATCATATGAAGAACACCTTTGTACTAAGAGCAGATAGGGAAGGTTAAATATCACTGGTGGAAATGGTTCCCAGGTGCAAGAAAAAACATCCCATGGGCAAACCAAAACTGAAGAAGCCAACTGACACACAAAACAGTTTGGTTTGTTGTTTTTTAAATAGAAGTTTTAAAACAAAACATCAAGTTGTCAACCCAACCAATGAACCCATTTTGCAAGGATGCATTTTGAGTGTCTCTCTCTCTCTCAAAAAAGATGGGTCTCTTGAACTCTATTCTTGGAGAAAAAAAAAAAAAAATTAAGAGGCTTTCTCATTTAGAAAAAATCTTTGGAAAGGCAATCAGGATGAGACAAGCTCCTCTGAGGGCTATTAATAACGTTCTCCATTTAAATGCTAATGTTAACCTATAACCCAAGGCCTGCACACAAAAAAGTTTTTCAAAAGATGGCCAGGTGAATTCAAAATGAAATTCTGATTTCCCTGAGAATGACTTGATCTCTTCTTAAGAGAAGGACCTTCAGACAAACACTGTGATGTTTCAGAATAAAGGACCTTACTTTAATTATTCCTTCATTATATAGCTGGGTGCCTACTCTGTAGTAATACAGACAGAAACGGATTCACAAGGCAAGAACTCAGATCTGGGTGCTGACTTACCCAAAGGGAACAACAACAAAAAATTCTGTACCTTATCTCCCTCCCTTTTGGGGGATTAGGGAGCACCCTAATTTATAGCACCCAAAATATCTTATGTACTCTAATAAGAAAGTAAAAAATGTTAAGTATGAAGGACTTGCAGACTAAATCTAGACAAAGACTAAAAGAGGGTAGATTCAGACTAGATATAAGGAAGAAATTTCTTACAATGAGGTTGGTGAGACACTGGCCCAGGTTACCCAGAGAGGTGGTCGATGCCCCATCCCTGGAAACCTTCAAGGTCAGGTTGGATGGGGCTTGGAGCAACCTGATCTAGTTGAAGATGTCCCTGCTCATTGCAGGGGGGTTGGACTAGGTGACCTTAAAAGGTCCCTTCCAACCCAAACCATTCTATGTTTCTATGATAAACCACAAGACTGAACAATGAGCATGCAAGTGAAGAGGAAAAAAGACCAAAGCTGCAGTTATAAAGTCACTCAATTCTGATACATGCAGATCTTGGTGGAACCGTGACATTTAAATACATGGGGGAGGTGGGTGAGTGCACAAAGGGAAAATACAGCAAGAAATGAGGTAACTTCAGTTCACGTAATGCAGAAGAAATGGATTTTCAGGACTGGCTTGACCGAGGAGAGAAGCCCAAGGGGCTTTTCTGTCTGTGGAGCATGAGACATTGGAGGTGGGAAAGGGAAAGAGGTAAGGACGGAACTGATGGTTACAGGGTGCTGGAGATGGGGCAGAAGAGATGAGCTCTAGCATGCAGGATTTGGCAAAGCAAGCTCTGAAAACTTGAAATACCAGCAATTACTGTAATTTCTACACCTCATGAAGACTGCAACGATGTTTGCATACATGCGTCAGTGATCAGCATTTTAAAGCAAGAGTCTGCAAGTGCGGACGCTGGTTATTCTTCCATCTTGGGAGCTTATGATAACAAACTAGAAATTAGTGATGAAAGGTATCTGCTACATCATATATCCACTCTCTAACGGCTGTTCATCTTAAACTGCATCCTTCAAGTCCTCTGTGCAGTTACAGCCCTAAGACATACAAGAGAATATAATTAACCTCAGGACACTATTCCACAGGGGAATAAATATCCTGATCATCATTTCTTAAAGATTTCTTTCTTGACTTTTAATTAACCTGGAGCAGCTCTGCAGACAACAATAGTAATGCCCATTCTCTGCCTCCAGAAGAACCCAAAGTGCTTTAGGGCAATTCACGCAGCTTTAGATGTCCACATCAGAGGTGTTTTTGCTGTCCTAGTCAACCTCAGCTCCTCTTACAAACCACACCAAGAAATGGACACCTCTCATGTCTGCCTGGGGTGAGAGGAACTGTGGCACCTACTTGTCTCCATGGACTGCAGAGCGAACCTAAAATTAGGCCAAAAATGTCTGCGTGCCGCTATGGTCTACATCTTCTCTAGGTGCACCAGAGCCTATCTCATTCACAGTGTCTCGGAAACCCAAAGGCAGACGCCCCATCCCCACACACTGCAACACGCGGCACAATTTGGGGCAGAAGGCACAGATGACTCTGCACTGTGTTACTACAGCAGGAGAGCGTCAAGAACGTAAAAAGCACTTAAAAAGATAAAATGTGCAAACACCAGAGATGTGAAATGGTTTGCGAAAGAAAACAAAACATGAGAGGTAGAAATAAAAGCGAATTTATAATATAAAAATGGTGCTTCGTGCTCCTGCGGTACCTCTGCAAATCACAGCCCTTAATAAATAATCAGGGCTGTGACGTAAGGATAGTATTAGCCTTTTTTTTTTTTTTTTTTTTTACAGCTGGAAGAACTGAGATAAAAATTAAGTCATTTATCCAAGGTAGAAAACAGTATCAGAGACGGGAAGCCCTTGCACCTTGATCGGTATTGTACCTGATTTTGGGACTGCAGCGCACAGAACTCTGATCAAGGTATAGAGCCAGGCAAGAAAAGCAGGTCGATTTATTCAAACGGGTGTAAGTACAATCTTCTAATTAAAGGCAACCAAATTACAAAATCCAATTACTTTCCCTTTTAAAACTTAAACCACACAGACAGCGTGTGAAACAGTAAATACAAATCAGCTCACCTATGCGCTGCCTTCTATACAGATTAAGCAGCTTTGTTTTAATGGCTAGTTTTGGACACCCCCCCCCCCCCCCCCCCCAGCCAACACCTTTGGGTGCTACGTGCAGCTCTGTGTCACCGAAGCACTTGGTTTTCTCGCTACTGCAAACCTTTTTGTAAAACACAGATGATAACTCACCTGCAAAAGGTGAGCTAATTAGCAAAGGAAAAGGTAAGATATGTGCAGAACATAACTACTCTTCCAAAAGATGTCTCCTTTTCACTCTCCTCCTTTTCATCCTGATACCTACTAGGCTCTACCTTATCTACTACTTTCTTATTAAAATTTCCTTCTTATTTCCTTTTCCCTTCCTCCCATGGTTTGTCACTCGTGACTCGGACGATGCTGCCCTGCTGGGAACACGTGGTGCATGGGGACCTCTGTGCATCAGGCGGCGTCATCGCGGGGGGGGAACACGTGCACGTAACATTTAAAAACCATTCCCCGAACAACTCCAACCACCCTCGCACTGTGCAATGATACACAGTAATTACATGGCTTTTCGAAGTCGGGATAAATCCATTAAAACCCATTAAATAATTTTTCAAAAACAATGCCTGAGACACTCCTTGCAGCTCCATACTGCTGATATAATGAAAGATGGAAATTCTTGCTCTCCAAATGTAACTTTATAGGGTATTAAATAAGCACCCTCAGCACTTATCTAAATCTTTAATTAGTTCTATAATATACTGATGATATCAAGGCTAATTAAATTTATACAGATAAAGAGCAATGAAATTCTAACCAAGTGAGCTGGAAAGTACATATTAAATAGTAAATTTAATGGTTCAAGCAGATAAATGCAATTTTATACAAAAAAATTAAATTCAATTTACATGTTGTATTAAAATTGATTTTGAGTGTGCAAATGATTGGAAAAAATCTTTTTAATAGATCAGTAAAAGTGCTAATCTGGCCTGTTTAAATATCAGTTATTAATGCCAGCATTTGCAAATAAGCCACACACATTTGCATTTTTACTGCATATAGTAAAAAGAAAAAATTATCTATACCATATGCCAGTTTATAAAGAATATTAAGCAATTTTTCCCCTTGCCTCATGCATAAATGAGAGGAAACGTGGAAATGAATGTAGCCCGAAAGAAGACAGAGTCAGCAGTTCGATGGAAAGTACTGCAAAGATTGCTCCAGTCAGCAAAAAATAATACAATTTTAGCTACCCTTTGGGAACAACAATTTCTGTGGTAAAACCCCCCCAGCCTTATTTAGGATCAAGTGGCTTGGAACTGGATACAAAAACCCGACGCTGTAATCGGGGAGATGCTCAGTGGTGCAAGTTTGCTGATTTTTAATAAAACCAGGAGTGTTTGGTAGCTACCGATGGGTGAAGGGCGCATCTGATGGGATCTGCTTGCTAGCGGGCAGAGCAGGCTGCAACACGTGAACTGCGGTAGGAAATTACGAGGTCCACCAAGGCAATGTCTGCCTGCAGTAGGTTGTGGTTGGGCCTCGGTGCTTCAAAGGAGGTTTGAACCACTTGCTGGAGTCAGACAAACAGCCCCAAATTCTTGAAAACTCCAGTTGATGTTTTCTTCTGGCTACCTTTGTTCATTTGGTTTGAATGCTGCCGTGGCTTCAGAAATTAGGGAATTGAGATTTTCTGCAGACATGTTGGTACGAAATTTGGTTTGTTACCATTTTTTTTGTTGAACATGTTGTTGTTTCTCATGGAAGAGACCTTTATAGGATTCACTTGCCTCATGGCACTCTTGTTTCTTCTCCTGGTAGCACCGTCCAGCATCATTACCTTGCTCCAGCATAGAAACTACTGAGATTGGGGTAAATCACCTACAGACCCCGCTTGCTCAACACTGCGCACAGACCTATCCAAACCGGGAGGAAAACAAAATGGTGCAGCAGCCTCAAACCCTACCCACTGGCTCTTCATCATCAGTTACCACCACCCCCAAGACCTCAAGGGGAGTGATTGCCATGATCTCCTGCCTATGAATGGAGAAGAAATGGGGCAAAGTCAATTAATCCCACACTAAAATAGATAGTTTTATTGGGTTGACATGCCCTGCGGAGGCTGTTTATTATAAATAAACCAGGCAGCCAGGATGGATTCAATGCCAAATTTTTAGATGGCTGCTGAAAGTAGGGGACATCAACATGGAACTCTGGGTCTCCTGGATGAAGGAGTTAATGCTTAAGAGCTTCAACACTCTTCTCCGTGCATTCTGTGCTGGCCACTGGCCAGGTGAACATTTCATCAGGCTTAATATGCCAGTTCTCAGTACTTCTCCTGATGCTTAGAAACCTTCAGATGTGCAGGCTAGAGGTATTTATGGCCAGCTGCTACTCATTTGCGGCAATATTTTTGGCTGAAATTGCTTCTCCCTCTCTACCGTACCTAGGGCAAAAGACGTATTTACAGAGGGAAGCCATTGCCTCTCTAAGGTATTGTTGTAGTAGGCAAAGCAAGAAGGCCACTTTTAATTGCTCCTTTTGAAAAATACTGCTCCTGAAAGAGCATTCACCTACGCCAGAGCAAGCACCAACACTGCTGTGTGCAGTACAACTGTGGCCTCTTCTGGCCATTCTTGGTGAAATTTTAGCTCCAATGATCTCAACTTTTTGAGCCAACAGATCTGCGCTACAATATTTTTTTGCCAGACAGCATAAACTCCTAGCATTTAAAATGAAAACTTTATCAAGGCAACGTCAGTGCAGGGTAAGACCCACAGCTATAGATGTGGTTTCCATCTCCATTCTCCACTGCTTGGAAAAAACAGGTCTGCTTGTCTTACTGATGGAGTATCTCGGAGATGCATCTCTTTGCTCACCACTCCTTACGTACAGGCTGCAAACCCCAGACAGACTCCACTGCAGAGCGACAGTGGCTCCTTGGAAACAAAGTTGGTCCCTATAGAGTGAGAAGAGAATCCCAGCACTGCTCCTAAACTGATGGAGTAGTCCATAGCCGTCAAAAGCAGATAAATTGCTCTGAACTGCTATTTTTATCTCCTTCTAACTGCATCTTCTAACTGTACAAAACCTCCAGACTATCAAAAGAACTCTGCTGTGAGAACTGAACCTGTAGTTTTTGTATTAATTTATTAACCTCCTCTTTCAATTCCCATTTGTACATCCCAAAGCACTTCAGAAACACCATGTATGGAACTTCTCTGTTTTCTCAAAAGGCTGTTTTGCAGTTGAGAAAATGAAGGTCTGTTGAGATTAGGGGGTCAGAGTGAAGTCCTTTGTGTGTGCAACGGGATGGCTACAACCCAGTACCAGCCATCCCCACGCTGATGCTCATGGAGTAACCTCCCAGGGCCAGCTTCCCTGCTGGTGTCCATCCTTGAACCCCCTCCAGCGACAAAAAGCATGTTTTCCTGATGATTCTCAGAATCTGCACATTTGCATGCTACAAGTGAAGGAAGAATGAATTTCACACAGCGCACCAAACAGTTAACAGATGGCAAAAAATTACAATCATTTACCAAGTTGTGTTGGGCTTAAGAAAACAACCTGGAATACAAAGGCACTGAATCTTATTAAAAAAGACATATTTTACATATTGCTTCTTCATAATACAAGCTGTTCTTCATGAAAGCATAAAACTTGCTATTATTTGAACCTCTCTTTATTCTTCTCTTTGTTTTTGCACACATGACAACGTGGAATACATATCTGATCTATGACTTCTGTATGCATTTGAGAGACTGACTTCAGCTTTAGATGTTAATGCACTTAGCTGACGTGAGATGTCATCTGGATTTTGTATCTTTTCTGTATTATTTGATCTCAAATCTGGAATACAATTTGTAAAATACAAGACAAGCTTTACAGTCTTCAGTAAAATCTGAGTAAGAGATTACACATTGCAGACCATTGCCTGAAAGCGATACATATCTGTATATGTTGACATCATATATGTATATTCAAATGGAGTGGTCTGGATGTAATTATTTTAATATCTTCATAAATACAAGAATCGAGGGTTTTGGTCTTTACCTGAGCATATGGATTTCTCTTGGCTATGAAGGCCAGGTTCATTACGGGACAGATTTAATTGCTACATCAGAGTTTGTGTGTTGATATTCTACATCTGATGTGCGAAAGTTCAGGGACGCCAATCAGGCATGGTGCAGATGCCACTCTGCAAAATGTTCTCAGACAGTCTCCATCTGTCAGATATGGTAATACTTGCTCTCCATCAATAATTCACCTCCTTAACTCCATGTTTCCTGCATTTGAGTCAGAATTTTTAATGTCAGCCTCACCAGAGGATTTACCTTGGATAGACAGGAATTGCCTGATCTGCATTCCCCATTCAGACTGTGTGCTTTTGTGCCCTCGAGCCAGTCGCCTTCTGCAGTTGAAGAATCATCTCTCAGTTTACTCGTTTTTTTTACTGATTCAGCTGCAAAAACCACAGCTTCCCTTTTGGGGCAGCATTTTCATCTCATTCAAGGATGGAAGTCAGAGGGTAATTATGACAATCACACCTTAGTATCCAAAATCCAACTCAGATGGACCACGTATTTTCTGGGAAAGCTCATAGTGAAAAACACTGGGGTGGCTGAATACCCAAAATAGGATGTTACTGCATGAGCTTGAAGACAGAAGAAAGGGGAGGGGGGGGAAGAAGATGATGTGGATCCGTTCCTCCATGGGTCAGAAACTGCTGAATGGCAACTTGTCCCCATGTGATGCAACTGGCTCCATGGAGCCTGCAAGAATCTGGTTAGATCCCAGAGCCAGGAGATGGGCTCAACGGTGGTCTCCTCTCTGTGTGGGGCTGTGGCTCCTTTGGGTACCCATCAGTGGTCACTTGCTCTAGAGGAAGGCAGTGTGGAAATCCATAGGAGATCAGCCGGAGGTGAGAATATTCCCTAGTACAAGGGCAAATTACTGCCCTCATCGTCAATGCTTCAGCACCAGTGAGAAAGGAAGGTTCCCAGCTGCACCAATTAGCAAAGACCTTTGCATCAGCCCCAGCTCTCATCATCTGAAATGTGGAACAACAATCTTTGAACTTTCTTTGGCCAACTCAGATACAGCATGTAACACAGGAAAAGATATCCTGATGATACCATGTGATAGCTACGAGTTTTACAGATCCCATCGGCCAAGAATGATCCATCACCTGGAATGACCTGCACATCCTCAGGCACCAATCTTCGCCAGGTGGAACGAAACTACTGGTTGTACAATGCAGCTGGTGGAAATCTTTCTTTAGGGACACCGACAAGGACATGTGGCTTGGCAACAGAAAGGCTCACTACTAGCCTTGAGTTGGCCCAAACCTCCAAAACAGTCCAAAAGTGAATGAATTAAGGATCTTGCTTGTTGGAGAGTAATTAACTGTAGAGCGAAATGGAGGAAAGTATCTCAAATTGCCTAAACACAGGTGTCTAGTGCAACCATTTCAGATGGGGTTTGGGTCTCCTGTAACCCCGGTGTCATACCTGCCATCCCTGCTCACATACCTACGCTATCCAAGGGTCTTTGAAATAGCACTATATTTAGGAAAGTGAATCACATCCTTAGCAAGTCCCTGATAAATCTGGAAACAGAGCCTGCTCCAGGTAGGGGCAGACAGCTACTCAAGCCAGCTTTTAAGTAGCAGAAGCAGTTCAGCCGCTTTAGTGTGCCCGTCTGCTTCTCAGAGATGGACTAACCCTGAGCAAAGGCCACGCTGAGGTGGCACCATGGCAGGTACAGCCAACCTAAGGTCCCTGAGTTGTGTTCAGTCCTGAAGCAGTTGAGCACGGCTGCCAAGCCTGGAGCGCGTGGCACGGTGAGCACGTGTGCTCGTGCATGTGATGAGCGTGTATGTTGGAAGGTGTTGGCACAGGGCTGCTGGCCGCAGGTATCCTGGGGTCTGCTCCTCCCTGCAGTAGAAGACAAGCAGCCAGGGAGCTGCCGTGCAACACAAGAATGGTTGTACCAGGCCACACCACGGTCCACCAAAAGTCCATGTCCTGGTGTCCCGCTGTGCTGACTGTGGCCAACAGCACCCGTCCGGAGAGGAGCAGGTCAGTGATGTTTCTCCAGATCACCCTCCCAGCTACTGGGGACTCGCTGAGCCAGAGGGATGCCTCTGAGACACCCTGAGAAATGCTCTTACCTCCACGGGTACAAGCTACATGTCTTGGGGCTCCTGGTTGTCGAGAGATTTCCATACGTGACTTAAAGGAGCTGGAAAATTGGTCAGCTCTGCTGTACGGTTCCTGGGCTATACCTGCCCTGGACCCTACTGTCAAGATATCTTGCTCTGCCCTAACGCTGTCATGGCTTGACCTTGTTGGTCCTCTCAGTTGTGCTATTTCTGTCCTTTGCTCATTTTCCCTCTTCCCTCCTATAGTCTAGCAGAAACTGGCCCGAGGCCATTGCCACCCCCTGCTCCTTTCTCCCCTCTCCTGTCCTCAACTGTGACCTTGAAAGCACTGTGCCCAGACCTGGCCACGTCCTCACCTGTCCCCCTTGTGTCCTAGCACCGATATTTTACACCCTACCAGCCGTGCCCTGCCTGCTCATACTCCTTCCAAGTGAAACATTTCTGATTCCCGGATGCCATTGCATCAGCAGGTTGAAATGCTCTGCTCCCTGGCTCAATCTAATTAAGAGAGAGACCTCTGCGAAAGGTACGACTTTAGTGCATAGAAAAGTGATGAGCCGTGACTCTTAAAAACGTATCGCGCAGCACCAATATCTGTTATTTCCTAGCAGATTACTGGGTATGAAGCATTGCAGTTTCTAATGAGATCTGACTGACAGGGTAAACCAATCTGCTACTTAAGGACTTGCATGTGTCTTTCTATCTGTGGGGCTTGTGCTAGAAAGATGCAGCCTACTGTGAAAAAGGCAGGACATTTTTCTAATTGCTTCCATTTGCAGGCTGGAGCTAGGCAATAGAGATGCATTTCAAGCTGACAATCCAATATTTACCTTTATTTCAGCTGCAGACAAATGCCTGGGATGGGTGTTCTTCACACACTGATGGTTCCCCCTTTCTTTGCAATTTTTTTTTTGTGTCATGCCAACTTCCCTTCTTAAAAAATCTGTCCTTCCCCTAACAGCTCTGTTTGCTGTGCATTTAAGCAGAAGCTCCCAGCAGGCTACCACACCTTCAGCACACAAACTCAGCACAGGCAGAGCCCACCTTTAAGCATGGGAGCAGAAAGCAATTTCTAGATCAAATAGCAGCTCCAAGCAGGCTATGTGAGAGCTCAGACGTGGAGTTCACATTCAAATACACTCACAGGGGTATCTGTTCCTGTGGGGTGACACTGGATGTTTGTTCAGGCTCAATCTGGAGTCTGGAGCTAAATTTTGACCTTGTTTGAACAGTGTCAATCAAGGCAGTCCAAGGCTAGATGACAGAGACACCTCAAACCAGAACTATCCCCATGATGTTGTTTGACCCTTTAGGAACTGAGACGTAATTAGAGCTTTGCTTGTTACACCTGCAGCTGCACTTTGCAGCTGTTGGCAAATTAAACAGCGTTTAAATGGCCATCCTTCTCCCATCCCTTCTACCTCCCCTTGGCAAACTTCCCTGTAACAGCCAGCTCTTATGGCTCGCAGGTGAGCATGGAGGACCTTGCTGCAAAGAGAGCAGACGATCCGCTGAAGCCCATTCCTTGGGCTGGTAGGTGCTACTCTTTGCTACTGTAGAGGAAAAAAAAACCCTTAAACTAAAAGCAAAACCAATCTCTTCTTCCTTGCTTCTCTCTGGACAGCGATCACATGCAAAACAGTAATGATCACAAAAAATAATTAAAGACTGAATTGGAATTTAAATACGTAAAGACATCCAGCTAGGGATGTTATTGCACCTCCATGGGTACAAAAACATGCTCGTGGCCTCCCACGAGGGTATAAAGAACCTCAAACACTCCGCTCCTCGAGCTCTGCATGGCACACAGGTTCTAGGGTTAAAGGTCCCTCTCCATCCCTCCTCCGGGCTCTTTCTACCACAGCAATCTCTGCCACCAACTCTCCTGATCTTTGTTGGCCCACTGAGTTCCTGGAGGGAGAGCTGCAGGCAAAGCTTTACATGCCCACCCCTCCTTTTTGGCCATCTGCTTGTTTTTTGAATTAGAAACCAGCATGCGTTTGCTCTGCAGGAGAGCTGAGCCGCTCCACCGGCTGCGTGCACAGAGGTTGACAGCCGCGCCGACTGAAAGACAGCCATTCACCACCAACACGGGGGTCAGGATGCCATGAATTTCACCAGGAGATACCAGTGAGGTGTTCCGCAGTGCTGTGGGAATGGAGAAGGCTGTGACCCTTAACAGAGGATGAGGACACTGCTTTCCATTTTGGCACTATTCTGCCTGTTCAAAATCAACTTTTGCCCCTTGGAATCACAAATCTCCCTTAGGAGACCTGGCGTCTATCATGACATTTAGGATCCATTTCAAGGTTGTAACCTTTTAGTAAGATCGTTACTACCAACCATTCGTCTTCCATGCTTGCGTGGCCTGCCTGCCTTCATATCCCTGCTGCTGTGTCTCCAACCAGCACTGTGTAGGTCTTTCAGATTCCAACCTGCCGTACCCCGCAATGCCCAATGCAATAAATACAATGCCTGTTTTAGGAGGGATGCTGTAAAAGGCATATTTTGACCCCACCTTTAATGAGATCACCATTTCCATCCCTGCACGTTGCTGCCTCAGCGTCTCCAGTGCAGTCACGGTTGCAGCCCAACACCTTGTCCGATGCTTGATGTGATTTCCATAGCCTGAAGCTGTGGAAGTGCAGGGGACCAAGAGAAGGCAGGAGGAGAAGGCCCTTGGACTCAACTGAGAGAAGAGGATTGCTAAAATGTTCCTATGGCATTTTTAAAGCAAGCAAACCAATAAAGCTGCTCTCTATGCACACAAAAGCCTGCCTAGCCCCTTCATGGCTAAAGCCAGTGGTCTATCACATGTGTTTTATGCTTTACATGGACCTGGAAATGAACTTTGACATTCATCTTCATATTTCTACGGTATGAGAAACCCTGTATTAACCTAGGCAGTTTCTGGACACTGTGGTGGGGCTGCGGTTTTGGTCTCCTGATCCAGACTGAGACCTGGTCTGCAGACTGTGCAGCCTGGGGAGCCGGTGGGAAAGCCCTGTGGCCTCTTTCCAGCCCACATATTTCATGTTTCGTGCAAAAAAACCGCAGTGCAGGGAGAGACTGAAGCCCTCCCCCGGGTGGGATGGACACCCAAGGCTGGAAACCTGGCAGAACTCCTTGGCCCACCCATTGAGCCATAGACAACATGTCTTACACTGGTTTACCAGGGAGGCACGAGCACGTGGTGAGCACACACCACACCATTGCTGACAACGTACAACTTGGTTTTGCTCCGCATTTTTGCTATGAAAACCCACATACCAATTTCTGTGTAGTCAAATAAAGCAATCTTGATGAGTACTCTGTGATTTGCAAGAACCACCACCAAGATGATAGTGAATACCAGGACTCACACCCTTCAAAACTTGGTCTGCAAAGAAAACAAACACCCACCCTACGTGCCGCAGACCTGGATAAACAAAACGATCCAATTCCAGCTGGATAGCCAGAGTTTTCTGAACTTAGACCTTATACTAAAGCAACTGCAGTTCTACAAGTAACTGGTCAGTGGCTAAGCATCGTCACGGAGGCCAAAGTCACTAAAGGCAGAAATTAAGAAGAAAAACTTCTGACACGAAAAATCCCTTCACTTTAATTACCATTAGCAATGCAGCATGACAGAAAGAGATAAACACACATGCACCTACACAAATAAGAAGCTTGGGAACACAAAGTAATTACTTTGATTTTTTTTTTTCCCCACCGACATTCAAAACTTATTAGTCTCAAGAAAGCACATATCAGCAAAAGACTGTCACCTCAGGGATAAATGAGGAATTTGTTTGTAATTCACTTCCAGGAGAATATATCCTGATGTTGTTAATGCAGAGTAGGAATGTGCTCTGGCCAAGTCTAACCGCCAAAAACACTTCTTAAAAATGTTTATTCACATCTTCCTGAGCTTGTGTCCCTGGAAATGTGAATGCCAGTTTCTGCTGGCTGAGAAGTTCACCTCCATTGATTGTTTCACTAATACACCAAGAACCAAGCAAAGAAAGTCAATGAAGCCTCTCAGTTTTTCAGTCCATTTCCAGTTTAGGAAAATTGAATTAATCTCTTTACTCAGAGCAACTCAAACATCCACATTCAGGCAATGAAAATCATTACTGAGGCCACTAAAACCTATATCTTTAAAGGTTACAGTGTGAAAATTAAAAGCACCTCCGGGAAAAACTGAAATGGCTGATCAAAATAAAACCGTTGAGTCAACAGTGGAAAGCCTGGGCAGGACCGGCGCCTTCCAGTACTGAGTGATATTTTAAGACGCTTCCTCTGCTATATGGAGCGATACCGATGAAGAGTGGATGCTACGTGATTTCACACATCACAGCGTGTTCGGACATGAGGGATGTAGGAACTGCCAAATGAATTCAGCCCCCTAATCCAGTTAATACGGGGCTGCTACTGGGTGTAAAAACGTATCGAGGGCGCTTACAGATTGATCTACCCACCTGCAAAGTCACCTCTGGACCCCAGACAGCTGAGGAGGGCTCACCTTGCCTAGCGATAGACGTCTGCCGTGGCTAATTCCACCTGAGCAGGTCACCTCTGCTCCCTGATCCTTGTCACAAGGAACAGGCACTCCTAAAAGGCCCTTCATCTCATTTCAAAGAAAATTTAAGCCAATTCAGAAAATTGCACTCTAATCATGCTCACTTCTCCCTACTTGCTGTGAAGGGAACTGAGGGCAACCAGCTCCAATGGAGACATGACTGTGGCAGATCTATAGTTATAGAGCAAGTATTCATCAGTTCAATGGCTCAAGGCATATATCTGAAAGTTAAACTCGGGCTTAAATACTTTGTTGGACTTGAGTGCGTGTTCTTCAGGCTGCCACGGTCCACGTCTGCAAAATGTCTGGTGTATGTTTTAATTACAAAGCCAGCAAAATCCCCTCCTTGAGGAATTTATAATCCATGCAGTCACCAAAGGAAAGGGAGTGACGTGCTGTCATTACCCAGTGGTTCAGCCACTTTCTTTCCACCTTCATGTGCTCAAGTGCTCTCATTACGTGAAAATTACTTAAGGACAAACACGAGAAATGTCATCCCCCAAGAGTCAGGCTCTTTGCTTCCGAACATCTGGTATATCACCATTAGGGCATTTTGGAGTTTTTTCCTAATGCGGAGAATCAGCAGCAGGCAAGGCATTTCCCAGACACACGCAATGAATAAGAAATCGGCTACTCAGCAAACCTGAGAACAAAAGGTCTCCGTTCTTCGGCTGGAGTCAGGCCAAATGGCCCGAAGATGGTGAGGGAAGAGCAGCCACTTCTGCACGAGGATGTGTTTGGTCCTCCTGCCTCCCCTCTGCTCCTACCTTGAGCAATTCCCTTCTTCACCCCTGATGTCTTATCCTAATTTAAGATAAAGTTCCATTTTCAGGAACATTATCATTTCAGAGCCTTACAGCTCATTTCCTTGTTTGTTCCCTCTCCTTCGGTTGTGCCAGCACAGCTGTTTGCAAGGCCCGCTGTGAACCAGACTGGGGAGCTGATCCTGCCAAAAAAGAGAAAAAGCTGATGCGAAAAACAAAACATAGCCCTTCCCCCCAAGCTGGATCGTTTCCCTGCTCTAATTTACTGTGTCGCATCAGTGCCCGCTGTGCAAAGGACGAGAAGAGGAAGGTGGCATTTGCCGAGGTGTCGGCATTGCGGGGTATATGCAAGCGCAAATTCTCACCGAGCCTTCAGAGCTGGCTGCTGCTTTCCTCCTAGATGATGGTGCGCTGTAAAGAGCTGCTGATCTTTTGTTGTGTACTGGCTACACATTTTGCATAGCAAATAAAATACAGTATGTTTTGGAGGTAGTTTTCCAGATGAGGCAGATAAAGCACCAAGTGCTGTTCTAGGGAGTATTTCAGACCTGCACAAACCAGGGGCATTTGGATCTACTCATATCCAATGTCCATCAGGATGCCCAAATTTGGGAGAAACTAAGCCCTTCCAGCAGCTGATTTAACTGAACCACTTTGGATGTACTGACCCTGCAGAAGGGGATAGGGCTGAAAGGACCCAGGTGACAGAAGACTGGCCAGAGCACAGCCCTCATACAGGTTATCTAGGGAATAAATTTACCATCTGCAGTCACTGACAGTGACTTAAAAGGAATTTTAAGCTTTCAGACTTCAGGAGAGAGACTTCAGCTGGAGATTGCATTAAGACCCCATCTCCAGGTCACATCAGGCTCCACAAAGAAGTGTTTTTGTGGCAAGGAAGAATTACCTGGAGGGGATGATCATGGCTCAGCAAGAAGAGTGCAATTCCTGGCCTTGGGAAGGCTGCCCTTCCCAAAATGACAAACCTGGGACAGGAAGAGATGGCTTCTGAGTCCTGGGGGAACATGGGATTCAGAGCATGGGTCCTCCTCACTCTGGCAAGATGACCCGAGAACCATTTTCAGGTTTCAGGACAGGGGTGTTGCCTTTCCTGTACATCTCTGCACCACGGGCCCAAAGTGATTCAAAGTGATTCAAAGACAAAGACTGGCCCAACCCCTCTCTCAAACACTCACGGACGTAAAGCTTAGATCTGAACTTCACCAACACCTTATCCTGGAGAACTGAGGGAGGGACAAGGAAAACCTTTTGTTTCCCGATGCTGCAAGAAGATGAGGTGCATGCATGAGCCTGAAAACAGACGTGGTCAGCTGGAACCCATGTGAGATCTCCAGTCTTGGGCATCAAGGTGAACTATCTGGGAATACTGCATTTTTCAGTGTTGTCTCCATAAATATCCATAAAACTTCTGAGCTGGTGAGAGGAGCTGAGACCTTTTCCAACACACGAGTGGTTGGTAGGACTCTGTGTGGGATATGCTGATCTCTAACAAGTGTCGAGTGGATATCTTGACAGGAGATCTGATTCTCAGCACTGCTCTTGCTTCACCAGCTCAACAAGCTCTTTGGTTTCTTCCTGCTTGGTCGCGATCAACCAAACGAACTGCGTGGCCAGCTATGCGGTATTTCCCTGTGCACCTCCATCGAGGAGAGCAGACCAGTGATGTGGGTTTCCCCAGGTCACAATCACCTCTTCCAAAAGTCCCTCTTGTTTCTGTGCTGAGGAGCTGGGCAGCTCCAGCAAAGGACATGGCCATGCCATGGCTTCCAGAAGCTCATGCAGGACTGCAGAAGCTGAAAGTTTGGGAAGTCTCGAGCAGGCACCTTGCTGTAAATGTACTGTATTGCAGAAAGCAGTCAGAAACCTCAAGAAGCGCTCTGTGAAATGTTGTGAAGGCATAAATTGGTGTCCCGCTAAAACTCATGGCAGCTGCAAATTTAACTGGAAATTAAACTACACGGATGGGTGATTTGTTCCAGCATAGTTTTAATGAGTCCGTAACAGGGCAGCTGTTTGGGATGCACGGGGCTTCGCCCAGCAGCACCCGTTTGGTGAAGGACCGTACGGGGACAGTCTCTGATCCCCCAGAGAACATGGGGGAAGCAAAAGGAGGAGGGGAAGGAGGGGGCATCAAGCTGAGCGGTGTTTTTTAATCCTCTGTGGTTGGGATTTTTGGTTAATGCAGTGAAACCACTAATTACAGCTAATTAAACCTGCACTGAGATCAAAGCTCAGTGGAAACTACAGGGGGGAGAAAACAAGAGAGAAAAGAAAGGAAAAGAAAATACAGATTTTGTTGTAACCAAGTCCTTAATTGAAAACTAAAGCAGCTTTGTTAATTAAAAGCAGCAAAAACAAAATGAGGGCATGCTCCACAGATACACAACATGAGTCCAGCATCGTGATGGAGATAACACGTCTTTCCCACGCTGTCAGCAAAGAGAAGCTTTTCTTCCAGAGCCTGTTCTGCTTCTGGCTCCTCTACAGGGAACGGTCTTCCTAGGATCCGTACTGCAAAGCATTGGTGACTTTTTCCTTCCACAGCACTGAGGACCTTGGGCATAAAGTGGGGGGAGAGGAATTCCTCCAGACAAACACATTTACAGCTTTTCTGAACAAGTAAGTTTTTCCCACTGAGTCAAGAGGGTATGGGTCAGTGACCAGCATGTCTACACCAGGGTACCAAAAATACTCCTTGGTAGCTTGCAATATCCTTTCTAGCGGGCTGCTCCATTTGCTTTTGAATCCCCTAAGTGCTGTGGTGGATACATGAGTTACAGTGCCTGGTACCCAAGCTGTCTACTCAACTAACGTGGGTTTTACTCAAACTGAATGATTTTAAACACCCCAAATTTTCTCGTGGCTTGAGTGCAGCCCCAGGGAAGAACATCTGAGATGCCTTTCTCACCCAGTTCTGAACCACAAGTGAAGACAGGCAGCAGAGGAGCATCACAGGAGCACTGCGGAGGCACCCGAGAGCAGAACAGCAGTCTGCCACTGAACAAAGGGGATTCACGTCAGGATCCGTTGGACCTGGCGTTCAATGCGCACAAGTCAAGCATCAAGAATGGCTCTCAGAGGAGGCTTCCCTCGACCAGCTACATCCTCAGGCAACCTGGGCACCCAGGCAGCAAACACTGCCTCCTGTTTCTGTATTTATCAAGAGTAAATTCAGAAAGAGAAATAATATTTTGCAATGAAAAAGACTTCTTTCAGAGCACTGGGATGTCTAAGGGATCTCTAATGCACACTGGCTTCCCCTTCCCTCTGCAGCACCCAGTAGATGGCAGCAAGTTATCGCTTATTCCTCCTGCCTGGGACAGCCTTGCGCATTAGGCAAGAGGCACAAATCTCTCCTGCCCCTGTATAATCAAACAAAAAAAATCCCCTGCCCGCCAGTCATAGCAGGAGAGGAGCCCTGAATGCCAAGCATCCAAACCAGAACTGCGCTCGGAAATAAAAGCACCCTCTGAAATCCTGCTGCTGCAGTTCAGAGACTGTTCCCGGTGGCATTTTCCAGTTCTCCCCATGCAAGAATCAAAGCAATGGATGGGACAACCCTGCCACCTCCACGGGTGTTTGTGCTGAAAGCAATGGGCCTGTCTGCACTGGAAATTTGTAGTACAAGGGCATCTCTGCCTCTCGTCACCGGCTGAGCTAGTCCTAAAACCGGAGGGTCTATCTCCACCCTGCTGC
Source organism: Aquila chrysaetos chrysaetos (assembly GCF_900496995.4). NCBI lineage: Eukaryota > Metazoa > Chordata > Aves > Accipitriformes > Accipitridae > Aquila > Aquila chrysaetos. The sequence goes on from NC_044008.1 coordinate 2,323,343, forward strand.
TGTGATTCACTCAAACTTACAAGGAAAACCAGAGTGTTTATTGGGTGCCAGAGCAGAGCTGAGGCAGATCCACACTAGTCTCTTCCCATCACTCCCTGTGGCCCCGCGCAGACATCTAGGCACCTTGACCTTGGTATCCAGTGCAACCAGCGATGCAGCAGTTTGACACTGGTTTGAAAGAAAGCTCAAGCTCCAGCTGCATCCTCCTTCATCTATACTCTCCTACCCTCCCCACCTAAATAAAGACGGGTTTTGAGTAAAGGGTGTGTTTCCAGGAGCCATTTAGAGTAACTGGTGTCAATTGTAACTGCTTCCTCCAAATGCCTTGGCAGTTCTCCCTTACTTTGAAACCAGTATAAGGACTGGTGCCATTCTCTCCTGACTCCCTGCAGCTGGCTGTATGGGTGGAGGGAAGGTGTTTGCCTGGAGAACGTAAGAATACAAGCAAGTACATGTACACCGTTGTCCTGGTTTTCGCTGGGACAGAGTTAATTTTCTTCCTAGTAGCTGGTATAGTGCTGTGTTTTGGATTTAGGATAAGAATAATATTGGTAACACACTGACGTTTTAGTTGTTGCTGAGCAGTGCTTACCCAGAGCAGGGTTTTTCTGCTTCTCACCCCACCCCACCAGCGAGGAGGCTGGGGGGGGGGGCACGAGAAGTTAGGGGGGGCACACAGCCGGGACAACTGGTCCCAGCCGACCCAAGGGATATTCCAGACCATAGGATGTCATGCCCAGTATATAAACTGGGGGGAAAGCTGGCTGGGGGCTGCTGCTTGGGAACTGGCTGGGCATCAGGTGGTGAGCAATTGCATTGTGCATCACTTGTTTTGTATATTCTAATTTTTTAATCATTATTATTATTTTCCCTTCCTTTCCTGTCCTATTAAACTGTTCTTATCTCAACCCATGAATTTTACTTTTTTCCCCCCAATTCTCTCCCCCATCCCACTGGCGGAGGGGGGGAGTGAGCGAGCGGCTGTGTGGTGTTTAGCTGCCTGCCGGGTTAAACCGTGACAATCGCAGCCTCACGGGTGTCACCAGGAGAGCACAGACGCAGAGGAACAAGGTCAGAGCAGCAGCTGCAGCTGCATTTTGCCAGGGAGCGGAAGCAAAGGTCATTCTCTTTTGTGAACGATAAAAATTCAAGCAGCCCTTGTATACCGATAGACACATTTGATTACAGGCATCTGAACTACATTTCAAGGGCTTATTCGTGGCTGACCTATGAACAACTGTCTGGCACGCTGATGGCTTCTTCTCCCCACGCTGATGGCTTCTTCTCCCCATGCTGATGGCTTCTTCTCCCCACGTTGATGGCTTCTTCTCCCCATGCTGATGGCTTCTTCTCCCCACGCTGATGGCTTCTTCTCCCCACGCTGATGGCTTCTTCTCCCCACGCTGATGGCTTCTTCTCCCCACGCTGATGGCTTCTTCTCCCCATGCCTTCTCACTGGGGACTTCTCCAGAGTGGTTGGGATCCGCCGGCAGTGACAACGTAGGTGCCACATCGACTCTAAAGACGTGGTCAGAGCCAAGGGTCCTGGTAACGTCTTTAGCAGCAGGAAAAGATTCCTGGTCCCCGCGGGATAGATGGAGTAGCATCTGCTAACTTGAACGGCAGCAGCAGGGAAACCTTCGATCTAACTCTTAGGTGTACAGACACCTCTGGTTCACTATGCTGCAAACCATTTAAGGGATGAAGGACACTTTCAGATCCACTAATGACGAGTAGCACCACTCAAACCCCTTTATCTCAGAGGTCAAAATGACACTGTGTTGTATGAAATGTTCACATTTCATCACTGGTCTCTCCCTTCCCCTTGCAACCACCTCAATTAACTTTCAAGAATAGGGCAATTTTATCACTGCTGTATGTCTGAGAAAGTTTTTTTTTGTTCAATGAAAAATGAACGTCTAGGAGTTGAGTGATATTTTATTTAAGGATAAGTCTGAAGAAGAAACCTAGCCCTTTTTGACTACCTCTGATGAAATCTCTGCATAAACGTGCAAGTGTAATTTTTGGTGAGGATAGAGGGGGAGCAGAAAAGAAGGCACAAGGGAAAAGGCCTGAACTGGAATCCAAATTTGAAGCTGAATTTTATCCCTCTAATGCCATAAATCTAATTCTGGGTCTGAAACTTCCAAAATTTGGAGGTATTTGAAACTCACACTCAGTCCCAGACTTTGCAGTATATGCCTAGGTATTATACACGGGAATAAAATACTGCTTTTTCTTTAATACAGTAGTGGATGCCCTAACGACTGACTGCATTTCTGCTGGCCTAGATACTGAACATGCATATAAGGGAAAAACCTATTAATATTTGCAGGAAATTTAGCAAATGCTACAAATCCTTTTGCGACACCTCAGCAGTCAGAACCAGCCTATTTTACCCTTTCTCCTGTCGGTGGAGAAACTCCTTGCTAGAGCTCGTAGAACTTGGCAATTTATTTTTTCAATGGAAACATGCTCTGGCTCTGCTTCATGATGCTCTGCAGAGAGCTTCCCTACCCCGCTCTACCTTGAATTGAGATTCTCAAAGCAAAACTCATTTGAAACGAATTTTCCACCTGCCATTGTACTACTCCCAAAGCAGCAAATCCTGCTGTTGTCACCTGCAGGTTATAGATCTTTTGAAAAATGTGGTTTAAACAGCAAGAGTCTCACCAGAACCAGCGAGTGTTACACGGGTTAAGATTTTGCTGTGAATCCTCTACGTGATTTTGGCTTCAGAGGAGAAAGATCTTCCACCTCTGGCTTCCCTGGTTAGGGTTTCTACTGACTAAGTCACCGAGACAGAGAAGAAAGGGGATGCCCAGTGCTCTTTGAGGCCCATAGAAAGCCTTGAAAAATATATCAAAAGTGAAAAATAAAAGCAAAACCAAACCCCAAATCAAAAGCATGACACCCAGGAAAATCTTGAAAGTCTTTTGTCCTTTTCTCAAATGGTCTGGTCTTTCCTATAAACTCGAGCACATCAGACTTTGAATGCATTCACTTTCACAAAAGGACCACACAGGACCTGTTCCAGAATTAAAACTTAACGTATGAAGAGTGATTGTATGAAGAGTGATGTATTGATCGTTAATTGTGGCTGATTGCTTCTTGAACCCTGAGTGTCACACTCTCATGGATAAATAAATATCAAGGAGACAAGGGAGCAACAGGGACAGTGAACCAACTGTCTGGGGGAAGCAGAAGCCAGTTGGCTTCAGATGAAGCTTAGATCCAGCCTGGAGGACAAAGAGCTCCATAAGTGCCTGAGAAAATCTATTATTCTGCATGTGTGAAAAAAAGACTAAAAAACCTATTATGTCTTTCCGTGATCAAAGGAGGTCACGACTTCTGATCAAGTTCCTTAAAGAAACTGGAGTAAATGTTGAATTATTTTGCACAAGGGCAAATGCAAAGACCAGAGATGGGGCAGTGAGTCCCAGGCTGGGTTAGACCCACTTCAGAAATCTCTCCCATTCAGTAATGATCACCCAGTTCCCTGGAGAAGTGAAGCAGGGAGGGAATTTACCCGTTACCAGGAGGTGCAGGGGGGAAGGAAGAGCAGGTGAGTTAGTGTTTCTCCATCAGCTCTGCCACTGCTCCCGTACAAGAAATAACCACTTGCTCTCTGCTTCTCATCTTTAGAAAGGCAAAACTGACAGTTAGCTCCTGCGCAAAGCATTTACAGATTCCTGTATGAGCAATATCACAGAAGTACAAATCACTTTTATCCTACATTGATGTTATTTTATGCTTTCTGGGGGTGAACTGTTATGTTTATTTTATAGTTCGAATAGACCTCGGTAACTGGAGTCCCTAGGGTACCATGAGAACTTGTTTGGGTAATTGTAAATTCAGGTGAGCAGGGCAGGGTTTGGATGCACGAGATGCCTTGTTTATGTAAAAGGGGAATCTGGATAATAAGCATTCAGGAGTCATCTGAAGAACAAAAGAATAAAACATACTCTCTAGATCACAGAAATCTGCCCCAAAAGAAAGAGGGAAGCAATGCAGTGATGAAAGCTAAAAAGAAATGTTGTTGAATTTATATTATGGGAAGAAATCTGCATCACAGGTACCACAAAGCAGCTGATGCTGCTGTGCAGAAAGCTCAGGTGTCTCTTCTGAGCTCCACAGTTGTTGATGATGGTACCTAGCAGCTCCAATGGAGCAGGAGAAAATCTATTTGCCACGTAACTCGTATATAAAGAGGACTGGTATGCGCTTGATGTTGTGAAAACTACTGGTCTGGTATATCACCCATCCAGCAAGACTGGGAGTGGGGAACAGGTTACCTCCTCACCCTTCCCTTCAAACTCCACATCAAATTGTGCAGCAATACGAGTCAGAACCCCACAGCTATTCAACCGTTCCCGCAAAGACCTCTCCAGAAAACGGCCAGCTGCGCCGTGCCAGCCTCCAGCAGCGCTTGGTCAGCGTTTCGTTATTTGGGTGCCAGTTGCTGTCAGCACATGCTCAAGCTCTGTTCTGCCTGCCAAAAAACTGGGCTAATTTATTTAGCATTTCAACAGATCAGGGGAAAAAAATCATTTAAAAAAGGAAAGATTGAATTTGGGAACTTAATTCCTTGGAGAGTTAGTAATGGATCTTTCTCTCTCCCCCTCCTCCAGGTCTCAGCATTCATAACTTCCCCATGTCAATGTTATTATGAAGAAACTAATTCAATAATGAGATCATTCCCCATATGAGAGCCCAAGTAAATGAGGCACTCAGTCTTACCTACTCTCCCTCATCAGAGGGAGTTGTGCTTCTCTCATAATTCAGTCTCCAAGAGCAATGGCCAAATGACGACACCAACTATTTCCAGTGTTTGTGGTGGGTCATATCTGAGTGTCACGAAAAACTCTGTCATTTGATCTACGTGCTTTAATTTGCAAGTTCCAGGCTCTTCCTTTGGCTATTTCTTGGGCTCAGCTGCCCGTTGCTGAACGAGCTGCTGCCACAGAGGATCAGCCAGTACAGCTAATTGTAGCCAGCACCCTAGGTCCACGTGCAAAGCACGCACCATTTACTGTTTGCAAACAGTTCCCCTTTTGTGAATAAAGCAGCAGGGTGGGTGAGAAACTTGCAGGGGATCTATCATGTCCAGTTTTGGTTTTATTTTGCTATTACTACTATTTTAAGGGCAACAGCACTTGAAGGGAGACAGCACCTCGCATCCCTGAGGTTCACCCACACTGTTCCTGTGAGTTGCTAAAAATTTAAGCCTTCAACAAACCAAAATACTACTTATCTGGGCATGAATCCAGGCCTCAGATTCATCCAGTTTAAGTTCCACCCAAGACCTATACCTAGAAGCTTTTCCTTGCCTGGTTTTGGTCTCAGGAGAACCAGACCAAGAGGAAGCCCCAAGCGCAGCACTTTGGTGGGACCTCTGCTTTGAGCTCATGCTGAGCTCAAGTGATCCACGTTGCTCTGAATGTTGCTCAACAACAGGGAAAGTGAATATTACGAGTAACGCTTTTATGCGTTTAACTTGATATCGATGCAGTTGCACGCACGAGCGGTGAAGCTTCTGGAAGGAGCTACCTCTGTACATGTGGACAACAAAATAGTAACAAACACAACGTGGGGCTCTCTGCTCACCTTGCAAAGTCCAGGTCAGCCTCGCGTGACATGGTGATGTTCGTCAGGTTTTGCTGGAGGATGAAGATGTTCCTACACATTTTCTTGATGCCAGATTCACTGATGCGCTTGAAGTAGTGGGCACCGTTGATAAGAATGCAGGAAATAAGGTGGCCCAAACCTGCAAGGGTGAGGGGGGAAACAAACAATAAAATCACAGGAGGAAGACATTTAGTGACAGTAATTCATCATAAAACCCATGAATGAGCACTGTTAAGCAGTACATGTGAACTGGAACAGGAGATACACTGAACTGTACCTGGAAACAGCCCTCAGTATCTTCCCTGCGCATTTTAGGAGGACTTTCCTCAAGATTTCCTTCCTTAGTAAAAATACAAAACTGCCCCCAAACACTATGAAAACTCAAAGCTGCATTATCATAGCCATTGATATTTCCAGGGCACTTCCAGATTTGTAGTCAGGCTTTGCATAATGTCCTTTTCAGTCCCTCTCTCTGCCTGGGCAGAGCGATGGACCACTACTGCTCCTACAAAATGATAGTATTTTAATCTGTTATCAAGGGTAGTATTTTTCCCTGGTAAACTCACAGTCTGCAAAAGCAGAAATGAGCTGCATTTCAATGCACTTGATGTGCAACCTCTCTGATCAGTCTTGAATAGTTTCTTGTGTCTGAATGATGTCTCCATCTTTCCCCTGCTGCTGAAGGACGTAGCTGGCTGCTATAAGTCACAGCTACTCCCAAAATGAGGTATCCATTCACGTCGCATTACAAATATCAAAAACCCCAGCCTGATTCACTCAGTACACAGGTCTGTACAAGACTAGATGTCAATTAAAAGTCTGAATTAAGAAAATATGTTCATGTATAGGCAACCAGCATGGGGTATATGTAAATCCCAAAACAAGGCTTAAGAGGTGCCTACATTTCACGAAGAGTGTGTGTATAAATTTCAACCTCATGGCTTAGCGAGATGTGAATGGTCCCCATGGCTCTGTGTGGAGCCATTTTACTCTCCTCGAAGAGACATGGCAGACCTGAGCTGTAAGAGGAGCTCTACAATGTGCTGGTGATCACTCAGTTTGCCACAGATTCACACAGCTCAGAAAACATCTGATTAAAAAATGCTCCATCAGTAGCTACATGTGTACAGGAGGGAAGTACACAGATACTGAAAGCCTTCTGTAGGACCAGTAAGCAGTGGCCAAAATCAGGCAAAGCCTTCATCCCTGGTGACATATTATATTGGGCAATGGGTACATCTCCAGTCCCCACCTTCTCCTGACTTTGAACCACCACCACATAAAAGGACACATATCCTGGCGCACAGGCAAGAGAACTGTGCGTCAGTGCCACAAATAAATACAGGGGAGATGAACCAAGACATGATTTATATTCTCCAAGGTAATCACGACAGATGAGACATCAGAAGAGCTAATGTTCTCTAAATTTAATTTTAGAAATGGAATGGCTACACTTCGGATAGGAACTGAGCCATAATAAAGCTGTGCTTGTAATATATACACATGCCCTACGGCTTGCCGAGGAAGAACTGTCTTGCACGTACATCAACTTACTGCCTTCCTACTCAGCATGGGCCTGTTTCTCCTATTGAGCCAAATACGCTCAGAAATGATACGGAGGCAACAGGGTTTTTGAGTGCCCTGTGTTTGCATCTGCCATAGGTGGCAACAGTACCACAGTCTGCCTTACCCCCAAAAGGAATACTGTTGAGCTTTGGGATGAGAATGAAAAATCATTTCGTAAGAACCAAACTCTGATGGTAAATGCCTGACCTTCGAAAATGTACTGGAACTTGTGCTGCTGGAGGCTGGCGCTCATGGCTTCCTCAATAGCACTGATGTCCTTGTTGAGCCGGACAACGAGAGGGTCATAGTCCATGCTCTCCACGTTGGCGACGATGGCGTAGTTCCCTTGTTTAGCCAGCGGGATCAGGTAGTGGAAGCAATGAACTCTGTGAGACAGAAGAGGGAGATGTTACAATGCCACAACCCCAACGTTAAAATACCGGTGGGTATGCAAAGTGTTGCCTTCTTATTTTCCTTCCAGTGTTTAGGAAGTAAAAAATAACAGTAATTTTAAGAAATGGGTGGTTATGTCTGCATTAAACACATCCTCCTCTTGACATGTCGTTGTCCCATATGGAGAGGTGAATACAAAGGACCCTTCAGTAACAGATCTGACCTACATCGTCCCAGGAAAATGCCAAGTGTCTTTTCACAAGGTTCTCCAACTTCACATGTGCTGGTTCAGCAGCACTTCCATACTGATGCTCAAATAAGAACTCCTTCTATGTACCATAAAGACCTAATAACAGTTGTAACTGGCAGAAGTGAGCCAGGGGACGTGAAACAATAATTAGCAGGCCAAGGTTGTGCCTATTCCCAAGCATTTAAGACTATTGCAACTTTTTTCTTTTCTTTTCACCTCCCTGGTAGGGCTGTAGGCAACGTGCCCAACCATCATCCCTCCATCGAAGGAGAAATTCTGTTGCATTCAAATCGCCTATTACGGTTCTGCAAAAAACTGTAATTAAGTAACTTCTCTCAAACCTATAGGGGAAAGTGCAATGTCCAGCACAGTTGATAGCAAAACTCCTACTTTTGTAATTCTTGGGTTTCACCCACATCACTCAATGGGAACAGGAGGTTGGTTGGGTTCTTCTGAATGTCATCTGTCAGGGAAACGCAACCCAATCACAGCCTGGGTGAAATATCCCTTGCATTTGAAGCATAACTCAGGATCAGCACACTGAGACAGAAAGTTCACAGCAGACTGGCCCAAACAAACAGCAGGGAGTTGTGTTGGGGTGGGAGAAGCTGTGATGGGTATGTCCTGGCTTTCATGTCCCCTGTCCTCCTGGAAAATGTCCTTGAGGTGGCCATCACAGGCAAGTTCAATTTAGGGCAGTTCCAAGAATAAAACCAACTGTTTATTCTCTTTAGTGCCTGCTTCTATATAATTCTATACAGGGCTTTTTATATAAAATACTGTAACAGACATTAAGTAATCTAAAACTCCACAGTTATTTGTAAAAAAAGAAATGGTTAATGATGTGAATGCGCCAACAGATTTCCTTTAAGGAAGCAGATCTAAATCCAAGGAGCAGGATCTCAGTGACCACTGTCCTCAGGTCATGCCCACACGCTACTGGAGGAGGAGAAGCCAACGCCGGGCTGGTGCCAACCTGCATCTGGCAAAGCTGTGAACGAACGGGGGGCCCTGAGGGAGGAGAAAGACGAGGGGATAATTGCATCGTCTCAAATCCGCTTTGCTGTTTGCTGGTGTTTTCTGAGACTGCACCTGCAACAGCAAGAGGCCGGATAAATTCCCAGGCTCTTTACAAATGTGCTCCGAGTGCCTGCTTAAAGCACAGGGTTTCTGTGAATGAATACACATCGTACTATGCACCTTGGAAATGGCACGGATCCGGGGAGCTGGCGTAGGAATCTCAGGGAAACCTGCTAGTAACAGCCATCAGAGGGACTGGGATTTTCCTCTGTTGCTGCAGGTGGTTGCAAACGCAGTGACGAATATGGGGATGCTCCCACCCCGCTGGGGATTTTCCTGGTTGTTAGCATCTCTTTTTCTCAATCCTTTCTACCTGTTGCACAGAGTAACATGCTTTGGTGTATTTACAGCATTAAACCGGGGCTCCTGTTAGAAGCACTAGAGGAGGTGGGCAGTGGTCTGCTCTAAAATGACAGTGAATTTTTCTCCTGAATTACATTTGCACTTATTTCTGCTTAACCCAAGTGTGATGGAAAGCCACAGAGGACGGAGGCCAGAAACCCATTCAGGCTGGTGCCCATCCATGAGTCTGGGTTAGCTCAGGCATCACATTGCAATTACATCGCAGCTGGAAAGCTGCTCCATTTCCATACCTTAACAATCTTTTCCTCGAATCCTTCAAACCCCAGCTCATCTGTGATGCCTGCAATCAAGTGGCCAGCAGATGATGGATAGCAGGTTGAAGGACTGCTGACAATAACTAATGTGTGTTTTTTTTTAAAGCTACACACTGACTTCACCAGAGCTCTGCCTATGTACACAAGGACACGATATGGCTCAGGATATGTCACGGCAGAACAAACTGATGGTCCATCAAGTCTCATTGCCTGTCTCTGACATCCGCTTCTATTTGATGCTTCAGAGAAATGGGAAGCAATGAAAATACACCTGGCTGATACAATGCATAAGGGAAAAATGTCTTCCTGGCCCCAGAGTGGACAGCTGGCAGCATGAAGAAAGGGATCTGCTGCCTTTGATCTTTGCATGTGAAGTCAGAGACATCATAAAATTATCCATCCCTTTAAAAAATATCCAGCTGGTTTCCCAGTTTCTGTTACTATTTGAAAAAATAGTAAGAAAAGCTCCTATTTGCAATCCAAAGTGCAGTGGCTAATAAATGTGCAGACACCTGTTAGACTATTAAAACATCATTGTGCAATTGTCTAAGGACAAAGCCCCCCCCCCAACCCCACATTTTTCCTAGTCCCTGACACATAAGACACAGACGACCCTAGGAGATTCCACTTTCGGAATTCTGCCTCCATCCCACATTTGGCCATCCATGATGATGGGATCTGGCATTTCTGGACTGACCTTTGAAGCTACAGCAGGCAAGTATATCTGTCTCAGAAGCCACAATATGTACTCTGGACACAGTCTTAACCTATAGCCTCGTGAGCTCACCCGTAATACCTGAATTCGGAGCTTTTACCTGACTTCCAAATGCAGAACCAGCAGGCAGCGGTCAGCCATCTCTTGAAAAGACCTGGCCAGCTCACTCAGGGTTTGCAGGATCTGTTCGGATGCAGGAAGGTGTTCCATACTGGCATGGCTGTCCTGGCCAGGAGACACGGCTAGCAAGAGAAGATAGTATTAATTTGTGACATACTTCATTAATACTGCCCAGCTTCAGCAACCACAGCATCTTGTCTCCTTCCATCCTAAACATGTGTGTTCTCTCTCACCTTTGGCTGAGCAAGAACGTCTGTAATTTGGGAGTGTATGAAGCAACAAACTGCTTCTGCAATTAATTAAACTCCAAAGTGAATCTGAGGGGTTTAATCAAGGACCAGAATACATTTGCTTGGGAAGATATTGCTCTGTGATGAGTATTTCTGTAGCTGCAGAATCCAGGAACATTTATCTTGCTCTGCTCGGAGTGAGAAAAGAGCTGCTCAGGAGCCAAAGCACGGCACGGACAGGAAAGATGGTCATTTTTGGTCACCATGGACTTCCCCGTGTAATCTCAAATGAGTCTTTGCCTGCCCCCAGCCCTTCAGAGGGATCTGGGAGGCTTTCTTCATTCTTGTTAATAAAACACAGCTCTTAGGCAGTAAAGCAATTAAAAAGCAGGCAACACGCATGAATTGGTCATAGACCAACTGTCTCTCTCCCACTGAGACCTCTTTGAAAAGCCACCTTGAGTTTATCCCAACCACGAGAGCATCATTTCTCTTGGAGTGGTGTCAATGCAGCTACAATCCTGCAGCCTTCATCCCTTTTATTTTATCACAGTGCCTGAACCCTGAACCTTCTCCCCTGCAACACAAATCGCTGCCACTCGAGCTAAAGGAGTAGCTTCACTAACAAGAGTAACACGCTGTTATCATATATTCCACCCTAATTAGAGGAAGCGTATCCCAAATATCCGAGTTCAAGTCCTCATTCAAGCAGCACTTTACAAATGACTTCCTGCATAGGGTGATTAGCGATGTTTGAAATCAGGCAGCCCCGCTTAGACAACTTCCACTTGAATTAAATAATGGGATTGCAAGGGATCTCCTGGATCATCAAGTCCAGTCCCCACAAGCCCTGTGTCCCATGGCCTTGAGTATAAACTTGTGTGCCACATTCAAGTTGTTCCAGATTTCTGTCCTTGCTTGTTCCTTCAAAACATCACTTCTCTAACAGTGAAGTTAAAGTCAGGGATCTAATTTCCAGCCTAAACTTATTCACTGATGTTTTACATTTGGTTCTTCATACGCCAACATTATTCTTTGTCTTACGGAGTTCTCCATCCCTGGCAGCCCTCTTTGTAGAATCATAGAATCACTGAGGTTGGAAAAGACCCTTAAGAACATTGAGTCCACCTGTAAACCTAACACTGACAAGTCCACCACTAACCCATGTTCCTACATGCCACGTCTACACGTCTTTTAAATACCTCCAGGGACAGTGACTCAACCCCCTCCCTGGGCAGCCTGTTCCAGTGCTTGACAAAAGCAGTGTTCTGCACCCCTTCTGGTTTCAATTAATTTGTCTTGAACACAGGTAACCAGAGCTGTCTGCTGTATTTGAGCTGTAAGTGGTGCCACAAAGGGACTAGAGCTTTCCTGTCTCCCCTGGGAATACTCTTTTGCTCTGCCGTGTCTGCTTTTTTTCATGGTTGCTTCACATTTTCAGCTCATAGCTGTTCCATGATCAACCTCAATAATGGAGGTATGCTATCTGCTGGCTTTAAGAAACATCTCTCTTTTCTTGCACTAACGTTCGTTACATGATAAACACTTCGCCAGACACCAACGCAACCCTGCACAGAAAGGATTTGTACATCACCAAGGAACTGTTGACAATAAACCTTCATTTTGATGGAGACTGATTAAGTAAATGTCACTTGCGGCTGTTTGTACAACCAAAGACCTGCTTTGAAAGAGGAACCTACACTGAGCTTTGGATTTGCTCCTAAAATTAAATACACCTTCAGATCTAGTCTGAAAAAAAAAACCAAAAAAAACCCAAAATGAGAAGATTAAAAGCCCCAATCTATTTTGTGCAAAACAAATTGAAACAGAGGTAAACATACAAGACAGAACTGTACAATTAAAGGAGCGTGACAAAGCGAAAGGAAGAGATTGCACACAGCAAAGTGCCTAACTGTGCATCTAAATGTACTGTGAATTACAACAGAGAAAAGCATGCAGGGATGAAGCCATGTAAAACACGGCTCCTGGAAGTAGCCTCCTTCAGCAACTCCTGCAATCACAGCAACATTTATGAAGTTTTTTTTAAACCAAGGAACATGGTAGAAAAATTCATAGTCTGGCAAATACTGCTGAAAATAATTAACTGGCCTGGAGTGTAAAAGAGAAATAAAGAGGGAAGTGAGAGCAACATCTACCCAGGATGAATGGGAATAACAAGGATGCCCCCTCCCTCGCACACCCCGACACTTCTCCAAGCCTCTTTCTCTTCACTGAGGTCTCTCCCACAAAGAAAATGACATTATCACTGAGGGGGCTTATTTACACAGCCTCTAATTTCCAGATAACGGTGTTAAGAGATGACTCTCGGAAGGCGCTTTGGAAGAGCTGTTTGTCCCGCTGCCACCCACCCCTCAGCTGTGAGACCTCCAAGTGACACTTGTTTCCCTGGCGGGTGGCAGGACTTTTGGGTCATGCAGGATCAGGTCTAGGGGTGCTTATTTGGCCACAGTAGAAAGCAGGAAACCTCACCTTTATTATGGGGGCAAACCCCATCTGTTTTTACTCAAAAATCCTACATTTTGAGAAGTTTCTATCAGCCTTGCTCCTGGAGATGGACTCGCTGCAAGAATCATCTCTTTTTAGCAGTGCTGGAGCTGCAGCCTCGGGTTCGATCGTGCCAGCTCGCTCCAGCGAAGCCTCCCTGCAAGCGGTGGAGATGGATGGACCCATCATCCAAAACGCAAGAGTCAGCTGATTCCTGCAGTGGAGAGACACGCGCAATTTTTCTACTCTCCAGAATTCATTTACAGTAATTTAAGTGAAGCTGTAATTATATTTGTCAGTGGAGATAAGAGGAGGAGGGAGATGGGGACAATCTGCTCCTTATTTAAAGCCAGAGCACTGAAGTCCTTCTGGGTGTTCCGAGCCCCCCCGGCAGGGCGGAGGGTCAGGTGCTGGTTTGGGGGATGCATACCAATTTCTCCCATGCACGATCAGGACACTGAAGTGTACTTTTGCTTTTTGAGATCAAAGGAAGCCTTTCGGAGCCCATCAGTTTTCCTTTCTCCTTCCTTGGACATCCAGAAAGCACCATTTCACAGCCAACGAGGAAATCTCGTTTCTTTAAGTCTCGCTCAAGACAGTTTTACTCCATCATCCTTGGCAACACGAACCCACAGAAGGAGCTGTAGCAGCAAAAATAATCAGAGCCTAAATTATTAAGGGGCCTTGAATAAAAAATGTAATTGGGAGCTGGATTTGGAGTTGGCCAGTTCTTTGGGCGACGCGTGACCACCAAAAGGGTGTCCACCCAAAGGTGGACATTTAACCCACCAGAGCGCACTCCGAGCTCCCTGCTTAAAGAGGGAGATACCTCCAACTGAAATGCTGGAAAAACAAAAGAGCAGATCAGCAGCCATCCACTTCTTCTCCTTCTCCTCCTTCATAACCCATTTGCACAGAGTTAAACGTGACCCCTCTTGGCCAACAAAATACGTGACCGATGGGTAAGCAGTGGCCAAAGCCTTGCTCCATTGGCCCTTATCATCTTGCAGCCTTAATGAATGAATTACATTTGTCTTAAGTGAGCTTCCCGTGCTGCCAGGTAACAGTTACGGTTTTGTTTGGGATTTCTTCTAGCTTACTGTAAGCAAAGCCAAGATATCTCACTTCAACGAGAAGGAACGTTTCATTCCAGCAAACCTGAGAAAAATAAACTTAACACACTCGTTGTCACCAATGATTTCAATCATTTTGCAATTCAATGCGACGCTGGTGCCTCCTGACAGATTGTGCCTTGTAAATCAATGGATGTAAATTACCAGACCTCTGGAATATTAAACAAAACCTGCCGCGCTGCCCATAAACAAACCTCTGTAACCAATCAAGGTCTACAATAGCGCATCCTGCCCGCTCCCTGCTTGAGCAGAGTGACTGCTAACAGATTTGAATGATTTAATAGGGCAAGGAGAAAAATCAATCTGAGGTTACAGGCTCTGCCTCGGCTCTGGTGCAACCTGAACCTGAGAAATAAACCTCCAACATGCTCAGGCTTTACATAGCACTACACACATTTGCTTTATAGGGGAAAGGCTCACAGAGAAATTTTACAACCCTGTTGGGGAAAAAAACCCTCTTATTTGGAAAAGTGATGCAGTATGAAACACTTGCTGTGCCCCACAGGTAACATTAGGGACCAATTCACAGCTTTTTAAATTTTAATTTCTTACTCCCTTCCTCTCCAGAAGAGGAAACTCCAAAAGAATTGCAAATACATGCATGCAAAAAGAAATTTGTTACGGGTTATGTGCTGGACTATGCTTTTAAAGACTCAGAGTTAACTTTTCTCTCTGCTGGAGACTTTTCTGGGGATCTTGAGCACCACGTTCTCTTTCTATGCTTTAGTTCCCAGCGCGTAAAACCTGGATAACGTGTTTTTATCCATCACTGCCATTCGAGCTGACTCTAAGATCTCCACATCTCTTGTTCCTGCAGCTTTTAGCATCATGAGGTGATGATGCCACTGGGAGACAAAATTGCTACTCTAACACCAACAAGAAAGAAGAATATCTGGTTATTTAAATGAAAAAACATTGGGTGAAGTTGGGAGGAATTAGATATGTGATTATGTGGGGTTTTTTCAAAGTAGATAAGAGTATGGCAGTACAGTGTGCACATTAGATGCAACATCGAGGACTTATTTCGGCAAGATTTCTGAACAAAGACATATGCCGGGAGACCTCTGTCTTCTGAAGCCAAACAGCAGGAGGAAACTAATTTTTTTTAAAATATGTCACCATTAAAAAAAATCACCTCTGTTTCTATTAAGCCATGGTCTGTCTATCTGGGCCAGAGCCGGGTAAAGGAAAGCTGCAGCCGTGGTGATGCTGGTGAGCAAGGGCTTTGCTGGGCGACAAGAATGTCGCTGAGATGCCCAGAGCCCCGCTGAAAGGTGACACAAGTGGCATGGGGCTTCGCCTCCGCATAGCTCTATGGAGATGGCTGCGTTCGGCCACAGGAGCTGGGAGATACATCAGGACTTGCTGGAGATTAAAAAGCCTAAATAACCAAAAAGAACCAGGCAAAGCAAATCAAGTCAAATGATTTTCTCTTTATGGGAATAAATAGCAGGACCCTGCTTTCAAGCTGCTTTTCTTTTCGTGGTTACACATCTTTCCTCCCACTTTGATCTCTTATTGCTCTCGAGATGCCATCTTGATGTAATTTAGAGTGCAAACTCTCTAAGGAGCAAGGGCCTCCTCTTTTTATCCTCTTGCAAAGTGCTCTGCACACCTGTGGTGCTCGAGAAATAATGAACAACAACTATATGCAACCCATATGGCCACTTGGACTGGTTTCTGGCTGCAGCAGTATTATTTGAAGCTCTAAGGCATAGATCACTCACTGCCTACCTCTAAATTGGTTTGTTTGGGGATCTCAGAGCTGCGGCTTTATAGAAAAGGACTGGAATGAGCCATAAAACCTGGAACTGGATTTTGATTCTCCCAAAGTTCACGAGTGTCATTTCAGAGCTACGGGAATGCAGGAACCAAAGCTAGATTTTGGGTTTGACATCCTTCCCCTTCCTTTTCAGAAGTGTGAACCTTTGGGCCTCTTAGATACGGCAGAATACTTAAAATATTTATGCAGATATTGCTGCATTGCTCCTTTCAACCTAAATTGTTCTCTTTGTAGGTTTTAAATATGGAGAAAAAAATCAGTAAGAGCAATGACATCTCCCACGACTTCCAAGATCATAGAATCATAGAATGGTTTGGGTTGGAAGGGACCTTTCAAGGTCACCTAGTCCAACCTCCAACGTATCTGGCATCTAACACTTTGATTTTTGATGTCAGCTGTCTTCTTCACATAGGCTCCAAACCAAAAGGCAGTTCCTTAAGCCATGCAGATAGCAAGGACGGTAGCTTTGCACATCAGTGCCCTGACCTTCACTTCCACAACGATGGGCAAGATTAACTCTTGACTCCAAGACGAGTTTGCCTGCACAGACACTTGTCTCTACAGACAAGTGTGGGAGCTGATGAGCAGAGGTGACGACAGTCAGCGCCTACCTGAGCCAAGCACTGAGTCTCCCATGCAACAGCCGCAACCCTCCTCCTTGACCCCGACCCCTGCAAAGCTCTGAGATATGGAGAACATTTACCACGCACATGTGGGCTGAGCACACAGCTGACCATATCGACAGGTAGAGAAACATAGGAGAGAACAGGGATTCTTGTTAAAACAAAACAAATACCAAGAAAGGACATACTTTAAGAGGTCGGGACCTTTCAAACAAGAGATGGGAGGATGGAATTATCTAAACACTCAGCACAGCTCCGGCTCACCTTTTACTGGGATCAATGGCAAAACCACTCACTGGTGCTGAAGGGGCAAAGTTATGCCAACACTTAAAGGACAAACAGAAGTAAAGAGAAAGCAAGCTAAGGGAGAGCTTCTCATTAATACTACTCATAGCAAATTCCTACTAATGAATCCTGTTCTCTAGCAGATGCAAGCAGGACCGTATGGGAAGGTACTTAAGGAAGGGATTTTCCCTTGCAAATCTCCTTGAGGTTCTGACGAGGGTGGAGAAGGAAGGAGAACTTGTGCCCAAAACCTGTGAAAACCAAAACAAAACTGAAGGCTGGCACTGAGAGCTTCCTTTCATGCTTCTCTGCCCTTCACTCCATGTTAAAATTCAAGTACGGGGAGAGGGGACAAGGCAGCGTGCTGGAAAAAAACATCGCGACCTCATTTGTGATGAGTGGTGATAAGCAGGCTGGGCTGCAGTCCCCATCAGTTCAGTAAACACTAATGATGAGGAGAGCACAGACTGTCACCAGTGATAAAGAACAGGCTAAACACTCTATTAGTTTTTCATTTTGTGAATTAATGTTTTTTATGGCGTGTGTACACTCGCTAGTTAATGAATTGTCTCGTTAGAGCTGCCCGTGGAGCTCCTCGTCTGCCTCTGCTGGCAGGCATAAATTTCACAAGGAAATTAGCACTTTTAAAAAGGCAATAACTCCTCTAAAAGTGGTTTGTTTTCCATTACTTTCTGCAAATATGAAGCCTCGGGAAAGGGATTATCAGAGGGAAAAGAAAGGTGTCTCCAAGCTAGAGGGGCAGGGCAAAGAGTGTGGCCAGAGGTTCTAGCTCCATCGTACGATAACCCACTGGAAGGTTTGGTCCCTCGATACTTTTCTTTAAGCACTTTGTATTCAAGTCCAGAAAAGGCTTGAAAAAACCCCCAAACCTCTTGGTTCATTTACAAAACTCTGAAGAGCAGTTTTTTTTCACTGAAGGAAGCAAAATTGTGTGGGTGCAGCTAAGAGCAGGAGAGCTATCACAGTCGAAGATTTTGGATATGGAAGAATCTCTTTGAAAAGTCTAGGGTTTGGTGTTCCAGTGCTCCACAACTACAAAAACTCCTCTATGTTAAATTTTCTTGTTTTCAGTAATTTATAATGTAACTTTCCCCTTCCTTACCCCTCTCAGAATTATTATTTCTTGTGCTGAATTCTATTAGCTCAGAAGCAACTTGATTTAGGAAGCTTAGTAAAAACCCATTCATCTGCTTCTGAGTTATGGAAAGTTTAGGGTTTTTTTTGCCTGTTTGGTGTTTCCCACCCTTTTCTGTGCTTGGTTAGCCAAAACCAGCCACGTGCTTCACTTAATTTTCATTAAAGACAGGGCAAAATCACAGCTCCAGTGAGTCAACAGAGACACTTCCATTAATCGACACAGAGCCAAAAATTCAACCCCAAACTAACTTCTGTACTCATTTGTCACTGGTTTCAATAGGCAGAGAAGACCTCTTAAAAATTGTCAACATTTGTGAATGAATGAGCAAAAAAGAGTGGAAGGAAAACAGAAAACCTCAAGGCCAGCTGCTTTTCAGAAGGCACTGTGTCCTTAGAGCCAATGGAGATGACTTTAGCTCAACTGTTAATAAAGAATGCTTCACAGCATTCAGAATAAACATAATGTACATATCATCAAATTAATGGCATTTCTATGGTATCTGACTCAGAGCATGCTGGCTCTGCCATTAACTCACTGGCGAGCACTGGGCAGGAACGCTGGGCATTTGTGAAAATTACAGAAAAATTCACACCAATGTGTGAATCGAGGCAGAGGGGCACAACAGACATTTATGCACCGACTTCATGGAAGATCCTCCACATCGCTGTTAGGATGTGTCCTACATGAATTGAAATGATTAAATTTTTGGCAGCTAAAAGAATAAGGAAGATGAACTTTGGCTGTGCACTTGGATTAATATAAAAAAAAAAGCCCAAACCTATAAGGACCTGTCAACCTGCACATAAGGCTTCCTCAAAACCAGAAAAGAAAAATCGGTGATTGGTATTAGGACACTTACAAAGCAGCATAACTGAGCCTTGAACTGAAAACTGAGGGATCAAGGTGTTTTGTTAAGGGACTGGTCAACTGTGCCAGGAAAGGGGGTGATGCTCCAAACTATCTCAGATTCCACATAACTTCCCTTGCAAACGCAAGCATAAATTTCACTTTTTGCTTTCTTTCCTCAGTCCTCCATGATATCGAGCTGCACCTTGCCAATAAATGCCCTCAAAACATCATTGCAAAATTTCTCTGGGTAGAAGATGTCCTGAGAGGGATGTATTTCTAAAAGGACCTTAAACCTCCCAGTCTATTGAACTCACTGGAAGAGCAAGGAAAAAAAATCCTGAAGTCAATCGGTGTCCTGATGCTCAAGAGCAAAAGTGCTCTTTGCAAGAGGCAGGGACAAGGTGAAAATAAATACAGTTAAGTAGGTACCTTAAGGATCCTTTTTTTGACTGTTGACAGTTATAGATAGATGTGTTTTGGGGGCTGTTTGTTTTTAATAGATCGGTTTGCAAAGCAAGAGGAGGAGCAGCAGGGAGGTCTGTGCTGGAAGACAAACAAGAATGAACGAGTCTTGTCCAGAAGGATGTAGAGGAAGGTGTGAATATGACTATGCCTGGGAACTACAAAGGGTTTTCAAACGTAGGCTGAAGAATGGGAAACGCACAGAATCCACTCACAGGAAAAGAGACGAGCACAAAGATGACTTTAATGTCAGCAGGAACATTAGTTATGTTTTCCATCAGCTGCATCAGACTTATAGTCTGACTTCTCCACAATTCCTGCTTATTTAAGAGTCACTTCCCCCAAGTCCTATACAAATATAAATGCTGGTTAGATCAGAACGATCCTATAGCCTACGTACCATGGCAAAGTGACTCACTGGTGATGTCAACGATTGACCATACTTTTGAGTCCAGCCACCTGGTTTTGAAAACTATTTTGCCCCTTCCACTGTATAGTAAGCTGTCACCTCTAACAAACCAAGGAGAAGCAGGTGGACTTACTGCTATTAATCTTTGACACCAACAAGTCATTTTCTTCAGAAGAGGTAAAGAGATCCTAACGCATTGAACCAACTGGAGTGGACAGCAGGCTCTTTGGAGTTATTTCCACAAAAACCTTGATTTGCCGGTATTACTCATGAGGGATCCTCATTGTAAAATGGTTTGAAAGCACTGCTAATTAGGTCACTTATTTACATGACAATCCCCTGCGTTTAAGGCTGGTGGGTGGGAGGAAAGAAAGATGGAACAAGAGTAATTAGTGTAATCATGACGGTAAGCTGAGCGCTGACCCCACGGTACCAGATCAATACTGGGACTGCGTCATGGTGGTGTGCCTATTGTGTGAGACAAAGAAACATAAATGCTGAGCATCAGGTCAGAAAAACAACGTCTCATTTTCTAACCATTAAATATTTGATGTAAAGCATTGAGGCTGGGGAAAACTGCAACCGCTAATCCATAAGAACAGCTTCACTGCAGACATTCAAGGGAAAAAAGGCACTGAAAGGCACTAGGAGATCACTTTGACAAGAAAACAAGAGCTTTTAGTTGGCTGATGACTGTGTGGTTTCATTCCCTGAGATCCAGCAATGCAGACCCATATTTAAGCTATGAAATTTTATCGCCGAAGTTATGAAACAAACCAAAAGAATCTCTTAATGCTCAGGTTTACCAAAATAGCCATTTTGTCTTCACGAAGTCAGCAGTTCCCTGCTGGTCTTGAAGGTTAGTCTTAACACTTTGCTGTCCCAAACAAATTTTCCATGGTTTTAGTCCTCCAAAAGCCAACTCAGTTAAGAAGGTACCAGCTGGACTTTTGTCCACTGCCTGAATTACTCTGCTCAGCTCTTGGTCAGCTTCAGTTGGTGTTAAGAGACCAACAGACACAGCCTTGCTTTCAGATCCCAATTTTGCTGAATTGGTACTTAGAGGGGAAAAAAAAAATCCCATTTTGATATGTTAAGTCAATCCATTCAATGCGGAGGCTCTCTGGGAGAAAACACATCCATAGCGTTGCTGATGGTTCTTGGAGTCATTGATAAAAGGCTCATAAATGCTCTAAGTCAGGATACCAACAGATATTTCCTCTCCAAATGTCTTCTGAAAGGCCTCTGCACTCTGACACTGGTTCCCCCATTAGGCTTTTACCATTCATTACGGAGTAACTCCTGGTGACATGACGTATCTGCTGAACCCAAGATTTAAATGCTGGCTAGGAGTCTCCAACCTGTTTGTAGCAGCTTTATATAAGTGTAAGTACATTTGTAGCTTCTATTAAAACTACAAATGGCGATTAATTAGCAGGTGATCACAGATGGTTTGGTTTGGACTTAATAGATCCACATTTTACTGTGTCTGAGGATGGCAAAGCTCCCCTGTCCTTGCTCAAGGGGAGTCTCACCTGGGGAAACCCATGACTCAAGACAGGTATCTCGTTCCTTGATTAAATACCAGCCCCAAGCATGCTGTGGACAGTGGTGGGGTTTGTAGCAGTAAGGAGATGACACTGGTCATCTCTGCAGCATCCCAGAGATGTCAGCACAGGAACAAGGCTGAGCTGTGGGACTGACAAGAGGCAGCTGTGTCAATATGAGCCACAGTGATGCAGATAAGATGCCCAAGAAAATCTTTTCCTTTTGGCTTCCTCTCGTCCTCCTCTGAACCAACGAGATCTGAATGAAGACGTCCAACACCACTTTGAACCAGCCGTTCCCAGGCCAAATTAACACGCTCTGCCCAGGTGCAGGGCTTGACATCTTGAGCTTATTGCAGGACTACCCACATTCATGTAACTTGTGGTCAGCTCAGGGCATGGACAAGGTGAACTTGTGTTCATCTGTAAAACACCACATAGACACAAACTGAGTTAACATGATCCTGATCAAACAGCCTGCAAGGCAGAGGTGGAAAGGGATCACCCCAGGACACCGGACCTCCATTTAGACAATGTGTGCACAGCCATGAGATGGAAAAGGAAAGAAGACCAAGTGGATGAGGCCTCTATAGACAGATAGGAGCAGCCTCACGTTCCCATGCTCTGGTCCTCTTGGGGGACTTCAGCCACCCCGATATCTGTTGGAGGCACAACACGGCAGGGCATAAGCAATCCAGGAGGTTCCTGGAATGCACTGATGACAAATTCCTTCTCCAAGTGATGGAGGAGCCAACGAGGAGAGGGGCTACGCTGGACCTTGTTCTCACCAACAAGGAGGGGCTGGTGGGGAATGTGAAGCTCAAGGGCAGCCTTGGCTGCAGTGACCATGAAATGGTGGAGTTCAAGATCCTTAGGGCAGCGAAGAGGGCACACAGCAAGCTCGCTACCCTGGACTTCAGGAGAGCAGAGTTTGGCCTCTTCAGGGATCTGCTTGGTGGAGTACCATGGGATACAGCCCTGGAGGGAAGAGGGGCCCAAGAAAGCTGGTTAATGTTCAGGCTCCTCCAAGCTCAGGAGCGATGCATCCCAACAAAGAGGCAGTCAGGCAAAAATGCCAGGAGGCCTGCATGGATGTACAAGTTGCTCCTGGACAAACTCAAACACAAAATCTGACCACGTTTGGAGCATTTGCAGAAGAGCACCAACTGTTTAGTTAGTTGAACAGAAAAAAAAAAAAAAGCATTGGAAAATGAGACTGCTTAAGAAGCTAAAATGGAAAGCTATCATTTAGACTAAGTTATATTGAAGCAACAGATATTCATCAAATAATACAAGCACTCAAGATTTATCTTTTTAGGTTAATGGCAGATGTTTTGCATTTGTTAGAAATTTGCAGCTTTTTCTGTTTTAGAAAGAGATTTACTTTTGTTGCAATAATAAAGCAACAGCATTCACTAAGTCCTTCCCCTGCGTGAGGTCAGGCATGTGTTGATCATCTTTAATCTGGCTTTTAAATAAGGTTCTCTATTAATAGATCTCTACAAAAAAAGTTCCCCATGAGCAATCAATACAGCAAGATGTGTTACAAGTTCAGTGACAGAAAAAAAATAAGCTCTGACTTGAGAGAAATATAGCCCCATTTAAGAGCTGAATTCAGTTCATTAGAAACACCGGGGTTAAACACAAAGACCTGTCTGAGTTCACCACCGCTGTGTGGCCTGACTACGAAATGAAAGGCATCAATTTTACCACCGCATCGGGCCTGATTTTCATTTGTACTGAGACCCCTTTACACCACTCTGTCAGCAGAAAGGGGCCTTAAAGTGACTGTAAATTATAGCTCCTTTACTCTGGCAGGGTGGTATAACGGGGCTCCGCCATCAATTTTAAAAGGCATCACTTTCTCGAGTGCTGCAGGATGCTTTCTATTAGCCATCAAAGTCTATTTCAGTACGAGGAGGCATACAGAGCCAGGCAAAAGGAGAGGCTGACCCTCCGGGTGCAAAGTGGTCCAGGACAGTCTTGATCCTGTAATGGCCTTCACTAACCTTTTCAAAGTATTTGGAGATCTATGGCTGGAAAATGCGATGCAAATGCTCAGTATTACCATTAATAAGAGCCAGCCAGTGACAGCTGCAGCATTTGGTAAAAAGCTGTAGCACAAACCTTTTTTTCTCCCCCCGCACCCTGGCTTTTGAATGAAGTCGTAGCTCACCCGACCTGCTGCAAGTCTGGAGGGTGAAGTGCTGCCCATCCGCAGAAGAAGTGGTGCAGATGGCTTCCACACGTTGCCCTTTGATTTTGGGGTGAAAGCACCCCTGAACAGCAGAAAATAACCTGCTTTTTGGAAGCATCCTGGATAAAAAAGTTAAGAGGTTCAATGCCCTTTTAGATACTTCAGAAGGGCCAAACTCCGTCCTTGCACACCCTGCAATGCTCCTAAATAAATCTCCTCATTTTATAACACCTTAAAAACACACAAACAGACCAAACCGCGTCCTGACAGCATTTGTAACCAGACCCAGCTGCCAGGGAAGAGCCACGCTCTTTTTGCAAGATAACTAGGTGAAGCCAATGACTCCTAAGCTTTATTGTTGGTGTCCTCATTGTGATTTTACTTCTTAGCATTTCTGCAATTAAATCTGGCTGGTTCACATCCCCATGTGAGACTGAAGCCTCTAGTTTGGAAGCCACAGGATTACAGTGCAATGTGGCAGCGAGAATTAAGAGTGCTACAGGAAAATTGCCGCATTCCCGGACAAAGGCTGTGACAGTAACAAACTCCACGCTGGCTTTTTGTACGGTGTGAAGTACGATTTCAATTGCTCGGGTGGGTGAAAAAAAGAAGAGATAAGAATCCAATGTGAATGGACTTCCTTGGGAAGAACAAGCAGGATTTATCTCCCAATCTGCATATTGGCATCTGCATCACTGTGACATATTGACATCACTTAAAGAGCCTGCTTACGGCTGTCACGGTGGGACTGATGGCAGAGGCGGGGGCAGGAGGGCCACGGTCGGAGGGGGCACGCAGCCTGGACCTGGGTCTTTCCACCCCCCCGAATACTGCTCGTGTGAAACGGGGACGGAGAACTGGAAAGCCACGTTCTCCCAACGGTCTGTGCAATCCCTCCTCCTTTGAAAAGGGACTGTGGCGTTTCCACATTTCTCGTTAAACCTGCATGCAGCTGGCTTAACCAAACACAGTAATTAGCTCCGTGTCTAATGCAAATCGCCGGAGCGGAGACCCAGCTCTGTCACTCCACAGACGTGAACTGCGATGTGACAAGCAGGTAGCGGAGAAACAGCTTCATCCTCTTTGTTTTGCTGTGGGTACAGCTTTGCTGACAGCAGCAGGGTTAAGATGTCCTCAAGGGCAGGGTCGTTCCAGCGATGGAGTGAGCCCTCGGAGGACGTCTCCCATGCATCTCCTCTAGCACTGGGGTGCTTCCCCCGTAGGTAGACAGGTTTGAGCTGCAGAGGTCAGTTCCAAACGTGTACTCATATTTGTCCTCAATTACTGAGAATTCACCTTCTAGTTTCTGCCACTGCAGACACAGGGTTAGCCTGATGTCTATTTGAAGCCAGGTTTGTGTCGAAGACTTGGAATCTTTGCTCTAGTGCCAACTTCCTAGGGACACTAGGGGACAGGGAGAAGCTGGTATTGAAAGTCAAGAGCTTTCACAACTGTCAAAGAAATAATTGGTTTAGGTTTGGTTTTAAAAAACAGTATGTTTTGTGTCCTTCATGCTTCTGAGGCTTTTCTCAGGGGTAAGCGTGCATGTATGTGTGTGGTTTTCAGACACAGTAAGACGCTCACCCGATTTCATGAATCCAGGACATGGGGTGCTACAAAAACCCAACAAACAGCCCACAATAGAAACACTCAAGGTTTTTTTTCCATTTCTGCCTTGATTTCAATACTCTTGACTCAATGCTTCCTCTCCAGGGGCTCCTTGATGCACCTCCCTACTTTGACTAAATATGGAGCCTCAGGATCCTTTTCTAAAGAGTTTTTCTTTTTGTGGAAAAGAAAATGACAGGAGAGGAGATGTCTTTCTTGAGACTACTTCTGGAGTCCTGTTTTTCTACAGAAAACTGTTAAGGTACTAAAATGGTATTAAGAATATTCTTCATTAAGGATGAGATAGGGAAAGCGCATACAGAAAGTGAACATGATACACTGAGCAAACCTTTGGATGGATGCAAGAGTAGCTACTGATTTATAAATGTAAGTGGACACATGGTACACGTGCAAAAACTTTTACTTCCAATAAGCCATCTAGAAGAGAAAGACAATCCTGTTTTATGTGAGCTCCACGAGAAAGTAATTTCAAACTCAATGTTTAAGCCAGTCAGTCGTTAACTGCTGACTACAACGATCTGAAGTCATGAAATGCCAACAGCCGGCTGAATTTAAAAGGGTAGCTGCAACTCAGTAAGCTAATGGCTAATCTTTCATCTTCCTACCTACACACAGCATGCAACCATCTTAAAAATGTAAAGATTGTCCCAACTCCTTCATCGTGCATAATAATTCCTTCTTTGTAAAATATTCAGAGGGCTTCAGAAGGCTGAAGCTCTGGCAAAGGAAAAGGATGAGTGTATGTTTTATCTGCATATGACAAGGCAGAGAAGCAGGAGGGGAAGAAGAGAGGAAACCCTACTTCCATTTTCGTATAAGACCTATTTAAAATTTACTTGACTTCCTCAGTTAATTCATCTTCTTCCAGCAACTTTAATCCTTAAATGGTTATTGTAAAAAAGAAGTTTGTATTCCCTCAAAAGACAAGAGCAAAAGAAAATGACTTTGTCATATCTGACTGGTTCGGAAAATATAAAATCCAATTCTGAAGGAGTGCAGATAAGGGAAGAGCTATGGAAGAGCCATCAGCTTAGCAAACACTAAATAATGAAGAATGCAGAGACTGCCCAGCATGATAAAACACTCTATTAGCAAGACTGTTTTTAAATGAGTGATAATTGTGGCACATCCACAGCAAAAGGTTATTGAATTTTTATCTCTAGGAAGGGGTCTTTTGGCAGCGTAACCAAAAAGCCACCAACAGGTAGCCCCCTTTTTAGGATTTCCCAAAACACATCCTTACCTGCCCAACTACACCTTGTGGTTTCTGAATACTTATAGCTATGCCTAGAAGCTACCGACTTTCTACAGGGAAGGAATACAGGGCCACCACCACCATGTCATGGACTTGTTGAAGATTACGGTATTTCTGGCGTTGCACCAAAAGTTCTCATCCCAGTCGCTCACTAAGTGCTTTGATGATACCCTGAATGGGATCAAGATTTAATCTCACGTCGCTGGGACAGGAAAGAGAAATGATCTGTGGTGGCTTTACCCTGGCTGGATGCCAGGTGCCCACCAAAGCCACTCTACCTCCTCCCTGCAGCGGCGCAGGGGGATGGGGAATGGGGGTTGGGGTCAGTTCATCACACGTTGTCTCTGCTGCTCCTTCCTCCTCAGGGGCAGGACTCCTCACTCATCCCCTGCTCCACCGTGGGGTCCCTCCCATGGGAGACAGTCCTCCATGAACTTCTCCAACATGGGTCCCTTCCCTGGGCTGCAGTCCTTCAGGCACAGACTGCTCCAGCGTGGGTCCCTTCCTTGGGGTCACAAGTCCTGCCAGAAAACCTGCTCCAGCATGGGCTCCTCTCTCCACGGGGCTGCAGGTCCTGCCAGGAGCCTGCTCCAGCGTGGGCTTCCCACAGGGTCACAGCCTCCTTCAGGCATCTCCCTGCTCCGGCGTGGGGTCCTCTCTCCCCGGGCTGCAGGTGGAGATCTGCTCCCCCGTGGACCTCCCTGGGCTGCAGGGGGACAGCCTGCCTCACCGTGGTCTTCCCCACCACGGGCTGCAGGGGAATCTCTGCTCCGGCGCCTGGAGCATCTCCTCCCCTCCTTCTGCACGGACCTGGGGGTCTGCGGGGTTGTTTCTCTTACATGTTCTCACTCCTCTCTCCGGCTGCAGTTTCTGTGCCTCAGCAACATTTTTTTTCCCTTCTTAAATATGTTATCACAGCGGCGCTACCACTATCGCTGATGGGCTCAGCCTTGGCCAGTGGTGGGTCCGTCTTGAAGCCCGCTGGCCTTGGCTCTGTCGGACATGGGGGAAGCTTCTAGCAGCTTCTCACAGAAGCCACCCCTGTAACCCCCCCACTACCAAAACCTTGCCACGCAAACCCAATACACGATCAAAGACCGGGACGCGTGTTCTCATCATGCGTTGGCCCAACATGTGGTAAGCACGGAAGATAAAGCCTCACCATTGCTACCAGTTAATGAGATTACTGCTCTTGTTCAAGCATAGACACTTCAATGGAGCATCTAGTCCAAGGAGAAAAATAAAGCAGAAGACAGAATTGCTCAAAGGAATATAACAGCTGCCATCTGCCCAAAGTCAGCTACCGAAAAAGTGAGCTGGGTGACTAATGGCCCGTTGACTTGCATATGATGAACCATGGATTCCAGTTGCGTTGAACTGGAATGCTTGGGTTTCATGTGGGCATGTCTTAAAGTCAAAGTTACCGATGCTGAAATGACAAAGGTGGCTGCACTTACGGTGATCTGAATCTGATTGTGGTGAGCTTCGGTGCGTGGCAGAAAACCCTTTTATTTAGCTTTACTTTCGGTCAGTTATTTCCCTTCTTCCCTCCCTCCCTCTGATGCTCATTAACTTGCTCTGGCTTCCAGCAACGAGATGCTCAGAAATTCAGATGATCAAACCATGACAGAAAAGAACAGAGAAACTCGTATGACAGTTGAGCGTTACGGCATTAACATTGTATGAATCTTTGAAACAATAGGTAGTTTTAATTTTTCCTCCTCCCAGCTCAGTCCAAGCACATTTGCATTGCTCTTCTCCTCCTGCCCAGGTGGGATGGAAAGAGACATCTCATCTCATTTTTCCTCTGTTCTTTATTCTTCATATTCTTCCCCAAAAGAATTGCACTCCCTTGTATATCACCATAGCTTGCTCGATTTGTAAATACATCTGACTTACACCACCACCTCTGCCCCACGGCATCACTTTTTACTTCTCCCATATAGATTGCAGTCAGCTCTATTGATGTTCCATTTATGAGATATACTGCACCAGGTTTCATTTATAACCATGAGGTCAACAGCCTCTATCATTTTCTAACACTGCTCATTCTTCGTCTTGTTTCAGATACTCCTGGCATTTGTGTACAGACATTTTAGTGCATTGGTATAAAGTTATTACAAAGGAAGATGAATTTTTATTGTCAGGAGGACGCTGCCAAGTGAAATATTACACTTCGTACTTTTATGTTTATTCACTGCTGCGTGTAACGTCCTCTCAGAAGCCTGAAAGTCACGCTCATGCCCTTTTATGTTTGGAAAATATTGATTTATTAAAAAATTTGAGTTTCAACTAGAACTGAAATTATAAATGATGCTTTTATTTTTAACAACTTTGACTGTCAGAGCACAACTCCTCAGGCCGAAAAAATCTCCTAGTAACTAAAGTTCTGTGAATAAATATTTGGCTACTGGACTTTGATAGCATTTTCCATTGGGTTTTATTTTTTTTATAATCTTCTAACGTACACCCTGTAAGACACAGCAGTTCTTCTTGTCACTCAGGTATTGAGAACTCAGAGTATGAGATACAGGCATATTAAAGCTACCTGTAGCATTTGGTTGTATTTTAATTGTTAGCTGATTGTATAATCTTAATTATCCTTCTGGATCCCATCAAACTGATCGCGGACAGCTGGAGTAAAGAGTTTAAAGGTCCTGCTCTAGAGCAGAGTTATAAGCCATAGGAAGCAATGTCAGTCAACCAGAGATGCTCTGCTGTTGAGGGACAATTATTTTAATGGACATATAACACTATGACTTTATTTAGCACCAGCAAATTTCCCCCATCACTTCCCAGAAAAGAAGGCTGAGGTGATTTTCAATTCCAAATTCCCACAAGATCTGGCTGCCCACAGTCCTGCTCCTCTGTGGGTACCTTCCCCCAGGACTCTGCTCCGTAGTTGCATGCCAAACTGCAGAAATGCCGTGTATCCTCACTACATCCCCACGTGTCCTGGGATCTCACCAAGCTGTGCGGATTTTTTTATGCAACGCTTTTCTTCTCTGCTCCTCATCTATAGCACAGTGTGGATGCCTCCTTCCACACCCAAGGCAGCTGCATTTAACATAACCCCTAGACAACAGGGGATGTTCAATATTTGTAAAACACGCAATATTTTATTACAGGGATCTAGGGCAATACGAAGTGCTCTAACAAATGGCACAGCTACCTCCCCAGGGTCAACCTGTGACTCAGGACAGCTACTGGGAATGTCTCGGTAGGCGGGCGAGACCCAAATCCCAGGTCCTAGGAAAAGCTTAACCCCACGTCAGCTGAGCTATAGGTGACTCCTTGCGAGCCAGTAACAGTGGAAAGCAGCAGAGCTGAGGTGTGTTTATGTCGAACTCTACTTCTGGGGCCACGACCCAGCCTCTGAACGTGACCCCGTGCAGACAACGCCAGTGACAGTGATAAGAAGAGAAGGAACGCTAACCACATCTCTAGCACTTTCCAGACAGAAAAAAAAAATCACTATTCCCTGAGGGAAGGAGCAAAAGCTGAAGCACAGAGAAGTGAAATGATCTCACAAAAGTAGTGCGGGCAATCCTTGACAGCCAGGAGCAGAAGCGATGTTTCCAGGCTCCCCTGTCTCTCCCTCCTGGCACCTTGGTTCACCAAGGGTTGCTTCTGCCTTTGCAGGCTGAGCATCAGTGCCCCAGTGACATGCACGTTAGGGCATTCCTCATTAAAAGCTGTTCAATTTCTCTACTGAATTTATAATACACATATATTTTTAAATATTCAGCAATCTAGCGATGCTTTAAAGAAAATGAAAGCTGTATCAGCATTGCTACCTGCTCCTGTGCAATGTCATTAGCAGGGACTGCTGAAAAGCTCAACCCTTCAGAGCTCATGCTAGAAAGGATGCTCCTGGTACCCTCACGTGGTGCCCACCGCAGCCTGAGCAGATGTCACACCACAGCATTCACTAGAAAGAAAGAGATTGAGCTGCTTTGCTTTCTACTTCCCTCTGACATAAACCCGCTTTGAAATCACAAACAGAAGATGCCCACTCCTGCGAAAATCACGTCATTATGTTGGTTTTCCATTTCTAAGACAGAGGTTCTCCTATGGGAGCTACTTACTCTGGGTGGTTGAGAGGTTGGAGAAGGCTGCCTTGGTGCGACCTGCTAACCACTCCAGGCTCTCGTGCATGTTGGCCAAGGCCTTCAGGTCGCTGACGTCCCGCAGGATCTCCTGTTGAGGAATGAGTTTATCTCCCAGGTTGCCAATGAGAACTTCTGACTCTTTGCCGAAAGCGGCCCTGAAATGCAAATCAAAGCCACTCTCAGAAATACAGCACAGGACAGCAAGGGGGAGACACCAGTAACACCGTGGAGAAGGTCAAACCAGTCAGTGCATAACTGTTCCAGCGCGGGGTCTCAAGAGCGTTGTCTGGTGGAGTTTTTGAAATCTTGTTACAGTGGATAAAATATTCTGCAGCTCATGACACCTGTATTTCAGGGAGGTTTTTTTCTATCCTTCTCTCTGCATTTATAATCTCCGAATTTCACCTTATTCCTCATAGTTACAAACTTCACCCCAGTCAACTCCCACACCTCTTCCCCAGCCCCCAGCATTTACACCTTGCTGAGACATGCAGGTGCTTTCTGTGCCTCCCTGGGATATGCATAAATAACACACATGCAGTACTTTTAATCTTTCCTTGTAAATCAGCTCTTCCAATCCCCGATTCACTTTTTTTTCCACACATCTATCAAAAGAAATCTCCTGTGAAACCTAATGGCTTATCATGACAAAGTGACAAACAAATGATTTTGAGTATCAGTCCATGCATTATTTTACTTGCAGAGAGATAGCACCTGGTGAAAAATGACGACCAAGAAAAATGTGTTTACCCCCCAAAAGCTGAAAAATTTTCTTTCAAGGTGTGTAACTGCTCACTCTACTGTCGCGTTTCACCTTTTGCATTCAGATTTAGCTTTCCGAATACTTGTCTCCATGAAGAGCATGTTTGGTTATCTCCCAGAAGTATTTGCATGGCAAATATTCTCATCGCTTTTGCAGGTAAAGAGACTCCGGCATGACTTTCTGTGTACCATTAGGATGGAGAAAATCATGACATGGTTCCTACATCTAATTACAATAGCTCCTGGCTGAAACCAAGTGCATTTCATTGAAAGACTCTAAGTGATGGCACATTTACCATGGTCCTCAGTACACTCTTCCCATCATTAGTTGCTCTTTTTGTTATGAATTTGCATTCCACTTTCATTCAACTTTGCAAATCTCCACTTCCTGTCATTAGCTCTTTTATGAACTTACAATGAGGAATCATGCTGCTGAGCATAATAGCTGCAACGAGCTGCAGCAAAATAATCCCATCAGTGGCATTTTATATACTATCTAAGCAGTTTTATTGCCAGCATCTCCCTAGATTTGTGGGACTTCACTGTCACTTGAGAAAAAAAAAAAAAAAAGAACGACTCTGAAATGGTTTTAAATTGCTCAATTGAATTCATTAAAGGCAAAAAATAAAAATAGCCTTCATTAAAAAAATCTCTTCAAGGATTTTCTTCTGCTTGACAATAAAAAATATGTTGCCTTAGGCTGTATCCCTCATACTACGGTTTGGGAGGAATCCTTATCTGTTGGCTGTGTCTGAGGACTGAGATGCAGGAACATCTCCAACTCCAGTGGACTATGGCAGTGGTTATTCAGCTGTTCTTCCTCTCTGTAAGATGGGGCTAATTTTGATCCATTCTGGCTATTAGAAATATGTTAAATACTTTCTGAACTTCACAAAAGCCCTTAAAAAGCTTCCCTGACCAGCTATTTCTTAGATAGTCATAAGAGGCTAGAAAGCTTTGGGGAGTGAGGACAGCTGAGCAACGCATCCGAAGTCCAAACGGGCGTTCAAAGGTGAATACAAGATTGAACCGGGTGGACAAGTTCACAGCCAGGCTAGACCTTTTTTTTTTTTTTTTTGGTAAAGCATGATCTTTCTTTAAAGTAAAACATGTTATTGACTTCTACAGCAAACATGAAACACCTCACTTAACTCTACCCACCTACAAACGCTCAGATATCCTCATCTGTTCCTGTGGAGCAGAAGACATTTCAGAGATATGCTTTCTCCCCTCCAACCAAACCACTCCTGTTGACTTAGACCGTCAAATCCCACTGGCAACTGCATCAATCACTCAGAAAAGTAAGAAATGAAACATTCGGTGAATTTCTACCTTCATTAACATGGCTTTCCAACACAAAATGCCGTAGAAAAAGCACTTTTTTGGGAACCACGATTTGAGAGCTGTTAAATGAGGAGTCACTACCACGCCGCTGCCCACAGCTGCGATTACAAATTCGGTTTTATCACGGGGACAACTATTCTGCCTTCCCACATGCAAAGAGAAATGGTTTTGGCACCCCTTTGGACGGATACCCTGTGCATGAATAATACAGTGCTTTCAGTCAGGCTGGGAAAAATCTATACAATACAAAGCATGCTGTATTTCCTATTTTTGCTCCTGGGAGGAATACAAATAAGGTCTTCTATGGGAAGCTATACTCTGAAATGTTGTTGGGACCAATGAGATTCTGCCACTTGCTGTAAAACAACAGAAGTTTGTATCAAAAAGGCAGTAAATATATTTAATTGTTTTCTTTAATACCTATCCTTGACTGCAGAAACCGCAATTCACTCTTTCGCACAAACTGAAACCTATAATAGAGACAACCTTCAGCAAGTAACTCCCTTTTAGAAGATAACTTTAAAGAGTTCTGGTGGATTCCTGTGATTTCAATTTAAACCTGCTGTTAGCAAACGTCTCCCTGAAGCAAATTTTTGCTAGTGTTCTGGATGCCTGCTTGAGAGAATATTCACTACATGCCTTTCTTTGTCTTTATTAAATTTGCAAGGCTAAACATTTAACAGGAAGGATATAAAAAAGAAAATCAACTGAATATCCAACTTTAACTCTGCTTTTTTGAATACCTGCATTAAAATAGCATCTTCAGACCTTTGATTCCCATACAGCTTCTCAGCCAATACTTGTCACATTTGTATCTGTAAGCGTGTATCTAAGACAGAGCCAGCACATACAAAGAGATCTGCAGTCACCTTCTGCATTTAATTTACGAATTTTTGATGGTTCAGCAGGTACCCTTGGTTTGAATTACCACAATTTTGAAAATTCAAATCCCATCCTACCTCACTCATGAAGTTTGCTTTGGACCTTGCCAAAGCTTCTGAGAACAATAAAAGATCCTACAACTTTTGGTGAGCACCCAAAGACGGAAATTTCCAGCCACAGAGTTGATATATTTTAGAAAGCAAGAAAACCTCATAACCAAGTGGTTCATAACAGAGTGTTTTACAAAACTGTAACAAAAGGCGACGCTCCACTCTCCCGCAATTAATTCAGCTGTGCATATACCCACGCTTAAGGCGGAGATTAATACTGCATATCAACTACACTGAGAATAAAGCAAGTCCAAGTGCCTTTCTTCACTGCCCAGCTGTTTCTTTGTGGGAACTCACTCTTCCTTATACCAATATCTGATGCCACACCGGTGCCACACCGCTTCATTGCCCTTTAGTCTCGATTCCCATGGGATTTGTGTGCACTGCAACAGGGTTCACTCTTAAATCTCCGCTTTGTCAGAGCAGGCCAGCTGTGCTAGCTTAATCCTCGGATTAACTAAGCAGCTCATTTTGTTTCCCTTTGTTAAACCACCTTCATTTCTCTATTTTTTTTTTTTTACTTTCCAAACACAGTGACCAGCAATGTGTCAGCTATAGATCCACGCTGGTCTCGTGGATACTGTATAGGATGCACAGCGCATCCTTGGCACAGTACCAGCAGGGACGGGGAAAAGCCGTTCTCCTGGTTCCCCAAAGAAGTCTTCTGCAGGCAGACCGGCTTCCTCCTCCTCTCCTCCAGCAACCAAGAGCAATGGTGATGCTTTTAAGGGATGAGCTGGTAATAAAATTAAACAACCTATTGAGCTAAACTGACTGGAAACAGAGGGACTGACTGATGACAATATACGAGGCTTCCCCTCATCCATATTTCAGCATATACATGAGAGGACGGGAAACTCGTGAGAGACGGAAGGCCAGGGAAGAGCATGTGTGATAAATCAAGATGACCCGTACTACGTTTAAGGCACTCTGACCGTGCCAGAGCGGGACTGAAAAGCAGCCAAGTGTCCACATCAATACTGCAGAACGAGGAAGGAGGTCTCTGATGTACCCTTGGCAGCAGCTTTATGTTCGCTTACTGCTTCTCTCCCTTTTCTCTGCCAAGAAATTAGTGTCAGTTACCCCTTTGGCAAATAATGCCGAGGAAACGGCTCGCTGGGAGGGTGCGTGGAGCTGCAGGAGGATGGGGGGACATCAAGCAAGCCCTTTGGGAAGCCCCCCAGGCACACACTGACCCAACGAGGACCTCCTGTCCTCTCTCACACCCTCTCGACCGCAGACCTCAGAGGGATGCTTTCCATTGAGCATCGGATGCTTGCAGAGAAGCAACAAAATTAATTTAAACCGCAGATAAGAGCCGCGGCTGTAGAGGAAATACCCTAAAAGTATCTATTAAAGCGTGAACAGGACAAAGATGCAAATGCTCTAGGAAGCTTGGTGTTGTACCAAAACCACATTCAATTGAACACCCATGAAAATGTTAATGAAGACAATTACTGGTTAAAAAGCTTGTCATATAACAACCCAATATGCTACCTAATATAAAGCACTTAAAATACATATAGTATATCATATATATAGTCTCAAAACATGATACACATTATAATGGAAAGATTATAATGATAGTATTTGTATCAGTTTCATTGCATCTTTGCAACTTCTTTTGGATCAGTAGATTTTTCTATGTATTTATGTCATAGAAATTTCTACAACCTCTTTGTTTTCTGTTCCTGCACTTGAGCCATAGAGTCAGCCTGGAGACTGTGCTTAAAAACTGTATATAGAAACTACCCAGGCAGGCAGATCTCCCCTTGATTAATTCAGAGAAATTCCCATTATGTTCTTATTTATAAAGAAAGAGCGAAAAGGTGGTTTGTTGCCTCATCTTGCACCAGAATTTGTTCAACTATCATAAAGAAATCATGCAAGCACCAAAACAAATAACCCACGTGGGCTTTTTCTGCAAAGGGAAGCCCTCTAAAATGATTTGCTGCTGCAAGAACAATAAAACCCAGCCCAGCCATCTTCCTGCAGAAGACGCCGTTTCACTGGTTTCAAAGATTCAGCACCTGAAGGTATTTTAAAAATTCAGCACATGAGAACATTTTTTGCAGCACATCCAAACAGCATTGTAGTCCTGATAAAAAGCTGCTGCAAAGGATCCTCAGTGGATATAAATTCACCCCGCCAACCTAAGGTATTCGGCTTTAAAGGAATGAAGTTCTAGCCCATCCTAAAAATGACCCAGATTTGAGGTTCATTGGGATTTGCAAAGCCTCGACAACAATTTGTGCATCTCTATTAAGGACCGGCGCGATTGGCGCCAGCGCTCCCTGGCAGCTCCAAATCTCTGCTGAGAGGTCGCAACACTGTCAGAAAGCAGACATCACTAATTGACAATTTTAAGCTGTAACATCACACGCCATCTTCTCGCTTAAATTTATTTGAATATTCTGGTCTTGTTAAGTTTATATTATACAATTTATCACAGCAGACAAGGAAGTGTCTTGGAGTATATTGTGTAGCTCTAATGATGTGATTTAGCAATATACAATCTTGTTAAAACAGGAGCTGTTATTAAATCTTTGTGGAGAAGCTGAATCTCCACATTTGTCTCTGCCTTCCCCTCTATCCCTGCTATGCAGTTTAGGGTCACAGACATTACCCCAAAAAGTACGTTGGAAGAGCTGGGCATTGCTGCACTCATTTCAATAGACAATGCAATTTGTAGGATTAAGGAATCTGAAGTTGGGAGATTCTTCCTGGATTCAGGTTCAGAATATATGTAATTCTCAAAAACCCCAAATCCAGCCCAAATCCTCCAAAACTTCTTTGTTTTCACAAGAGAAGCAAAGGCAGAAGGAAACTTCTCAGATATGGAGGTGCCCTGTGAAGATCCAGGTGCTTACTCAATTTTACACCTCTTGGATGAGACTCCCAGTAGCAATAGGATTTAGTATCATTTGTGCTCGTGATCAGGAACATCTTCCTGTAGGATCCAAAAAAGAGGTCTAGAAACCCATGTCATATGAAGTAGCAGACTGTCATCAAATGGAAATGACTCACACCTATGGTATGCTCAGGTTCATAGTCCCAGTAGAGGGAAAAAAGGTCTACAGACTGCTGCCAATCTTACAAATTTATCCTTTCACCCTTTAGAAGTATGGTGAATATAATAAATAGAGCCTGAGAAATTGGAGAGGGAGACCTTTTATTCTTGAGAGAAAGAGAAACAAGGAAAGACAGACAGAAAAGCTACAACTGAGAATGGGAGGGATAGCTAAGAGGTAAAGAAGGGGAAAAGCCTTCCATAAACCATCAAGGCTTCAGAAAAGGACCACGGAGCAGGAGAAATACTAAGACAGCAAAAGAGAATAAAAATAACAGAAAACTCCAAACCTAAGACCACAAAAAACACCCACCAGACAGCAGATGGAACAACCTGAGATTTAGCTTTTGATGAAAACTTTGGCCAGTGCCTTCTGGCTGCCCAGAGAGGTGGAACAAGAGAAGACCACCCTACCCCAAGGTAGGACCTGAACTCCATGCTTCTGCCATCACAGCTCTCCCTTTGCATCAAGGGAAGGACTTGATGGTTCAATGCAACTTGTCCCAGCTCATTCCCAATTCTGCTTTCCATGATTTACACAATGGGAAGTTTACAGCATGTTGATCCTTTTGGAAACAGCTGAAGTAATTCAAGCTGTGACCAGTCTTAGGAGCTCTGGACCAACCTCTTGAGTTTACTGCCCTGCTCTCTGGGGAAGAGCTCAGGGGAGCCTTTCTAATCCACTGCGGTGTAAAATCATCCCTCAGACCACTAGCTCCTTTAACTCTGCATCTTGCTCCCAGGGCTAAGCAAAGCTTTGCGTTTGGAGTAGAGATGTGCTCAATCCATCCACCACCAGCTGCGCGCGCTCTGCCCCATGAAATGGAAAGGAGAGATTTCATTCTCTGGAGGGTACCCCGGTGTCTTTGATGCTGTTGGATAGATGATGTGCTGTCCCAGGGCACAGGCGAGAAGTGCTGCATGCCCCATGGGAGCTGAGGCGAGATAGTGGTTCCCAAGACAGTCCCAATATATATCCAAAACTGGAGAGTACCTTTATTGCTCCCATCATGTCTTCTGGAGGGACACCCTTTAGCCCATCCCTGCTCTCTTCCTTTAGCCTGACTTTTTTGTCTTGTCCAACAGTGACACACTTCCAAAGCAGACCCACATCTGCACGCAGGCTCGAGTTTTACATTGGAAATACAGTCAGAGGATCAGCATTAACTAAACCAGGGGGAGAGAAGAGATCCTAGTAAGTAGCAGGGATAGTGTAACTGTTCTGACTAATGCCATTTGGATGATTTGGTGAAGGATCTGCTATTGCACAGGTACCCTTCCATGTTGCATGAATATACATACCCCTCTCCTTTTGGTGCAGAGCAAGGAGGGATGAGCATTCTCAAGTGAACAGGAGAGGCAGGGGAAGAAGCAGCAGGCAGCTGGAGCACCCTGCAGTCAGGTTATCCTCATTAAAAAAAACAAAAGCAGTGAAAGGCAAAGTCATGTGGCACATGGAGACGCTGAGAAGTGTTTTTTTTATTGCTCCATTAACTTTAACCCGAGAATCTGATCCCAAGTTCAGTGTTCAGGAGCTTTCTGCAATCAAAAGGTGAGAAGAAAATCACCATCCTCCTCCTAACACAGGTTTGGTATCTCAGATCTGCAACCAGAATAATCTGCGTTGTGGTAATCTTCAGACCAACGTGGGGTTTCCAGACAAATCTGTTGCCCCGTGAATTGCCAGCACGCATTCCTCAGCGCCCCGAAGACGTGGTTTCCCTCGGGTGCACAGCACCCTTGCCCCATGACCCCCCTTGTGCTGCAGGGCTGCACCAAAAACCAAGAATTTCTGCTGTAACTCGAGCGCGACCAGATCTGAAGTTCTTTTTACATTGCTTTTCCTCGTCAAAGGCAAACCTGGAAATGATACATCTTTGGGTTTTATCACCAACATATTTGATTCAGTAATGAACTGAAGGCTAACCTTTATAAAGCGATAAGGGCAGCATATTTCACACTCACCCCAGTGCCAAATAGCCTTCAGAGCTTTAAAAACTAATTATACGAATAGAGGCATGACTTTTCTTTCCTTTCTCCCCTTGCCAAGTTCTGAGCTACTATAATATGCTCAATCAGGTCCCTTTGTCTGGCCAACCACACCGGAATATTAATGGGGAGATTCTGCTAGTATCTTACCCTGCCTTTTGACATCTATTCGCAAAAGAGATAGTGGCGGGTTAAGACAACAAAATCAATCACTGTCAACACAGATATGCATGAGGGTTTTTTTTGCAAAGACATCGCGTTTGGATTCTTCTTTTTAATTAAAAAAATGAGTTACAGGAAACCTAGGGAGGGGGAGGGAAAGAAAACTGTGCACTGATATCTCATCCTGCCACAGTACAAAAACTGGTGGTAAACTTTCAGGACGCATTTAATTTATCAACACTCATAAAGGGATGCTGCTGAGTAGTTCAAGCACCGCTGTCAGCCTTGTTTTATGTCCGAAAGGAACATGCTCCCATGTTTCATCAAGCTTAAACCTTCCTTTCCAGGAAAGGATGTTTAGTCCTGTGCCTGCTAGCCGAGGAGTGGGGTCTGTGAACACAGGTGGGTATCTGTATATCAAGGTTTTAAATATCTTGGATGGTTAAAATGAGAATGAAGTGAGCTCTCCCAGGCTCTCCCGCCACAGCCATGACCCTAATAACCAAGGTATCCGAGCCATTTCCCTTTGGCTCCCTTTTGCTGTGTTCAGGCAGTGATGGCTACGGCAGAATTATTCCCAATTCATCAGCAGCGCCAAGAGGAAGAGAAAGAAGCAACAGCAGTGAGGAAATCACATTCCTTTGTATTAGGAGAAAGTCTGCAAAAAGTCTGCTTAAATGGAAAGATGACAAAAAGTTGGACAAGCAATTAATTTTATTTTGAAGCTTTCAGGAGAGATCTATTCAACCATGCACAGATTCTTGAGGAAGTTTATAAGCCATATCGCTTACCATCAATGGCTAAAACTGGCCCAGACCAATTATTATCATTTAAATTAATGCTACAGGAGCATTCACACGGCACTTTGAGGAGCTGAAGCTTAATACATGATGCTCTGTGCAAACAGATACTGAGAAAAGATCTTTGTCCTAAAGTTTAGGCTAAAAAAAAAGACACGGTACAGGAGCTTTTCCCAGTGAATTCCATGTAGATGACCTAATAGGCTTTCCACTCTAACACCTCCAATACAATTTCACAAAATACTTCAATTAATGAATAGTAAAATGGCAATATTGGAATAAAATGTTGGCACTGCTAGCATCAGACTGAGCTCGGCCATCAGATTTAGCCTGGCCAGGAATTTACACTAGCAGGTTACGCTCAGGCTGTAGTACCCAGCATTGCGTCCACGGGAGCTCTGGTGTCCCATGCTGACAGCTCACAAATCACAGTAAGAACCAGGAGGGCATCCCAACTCCTTTCTGTGCCAAGAACAAAGGATAAATGCGAAGGCAAAGATGGAGGCTAGGACTGTATCGATGAATCGCAAAAAACTCAGGGATTGCACAAAGACCTCACGGGCTCTGCATCCTCACTCTTCCAGTATCACTGAAGATTTTTTGAAACACTGGCAAAGCTGATTATCCCCACTGCAGTATGAGCAAACATTTCTGTGACTAGACATATTTTATACTCTTCGTCGTTCCTCTCTTTAGACTGCATCATCTTTATGTTATTGTGCTTGCATTCAGTGAATAAGTAAAATGACAATCTGGGCAAATTAGACTTGTAATTTTCAACAGCTTCACTTATTCCTACAGTTTTATAGCCAAATGCCAATCAAGGAAGTGATGAATAGTGATGGGAATGTGCAGACAAGCTTTTTGACTCACTGGAATGACAAAGAGGACCTGTTTCTTCAGGAAGCGTCAACAATTCAGAGACTAAGCCATTTACAGTGTGCAGGGAAAGGCAATCTGCCTACTTACAGGCTTTCACTTGCCTGAACAGGTAGAAACAATCTGGTTTGGGCACAGCAAGTTGCCTCTGAAAGAATCCCCTTTGGAAGTACACCAATATTTTTCATTTGACTCTCCTTACATAGCTCCTGGCATTGGGACAGAGGAGAAACACCACCAGGTCACGGCTCAAATGGAGGACAGCTTTGGTGACAATGCCCTTTTTGGGAATTCCTGCCCACTACA
This sequence comes from Aquila chrysaetos chrysaetos, assembly GCF_900496995.4. NCBI lineage: Eukaryota > Metazoa > Chordata > Aves > Accipitriformes > Accipitridae > Aquila > Aquila chrysaetos. The sequence goes on from NC_044008.1 coordinate 2,364,194, forward strand.
ACCAGCTGGCCCTTCCATTAGGTCACAGACTGCTGCTCTCTTCATTGCATGGGTGATAAGAGTAGCACCATCAACCAGGACAAGGATCTGCCTGAATTAAAAGCAACCCTGTTTTTCCCTCCCCAGTCCCAGCCAGTTTCCTGACTCGATTCACAAGCATGATTCTTCAAATAGCCTTGTTTGAACAACACAGCGAGCAGAAATGAGCAATAAGGGCAGGGAAGCAGCAAGCTGGCACTGCCACTGAAGCTCCTTACTGAACTATGGTCTCCCTCTCTTTTGGCCTTGCTGCATATGAGAAGCTCTGCTTTCTCCTTTCTCTTGAAGGATAGCGAGCTTCAGGATGGTTTGTCTGCCAATCCATTATACGACTGATAAGCAAAGCCCAGAAACATCCCCCAAACAGGTAATTTCCTTAATAATTTCTTGATACCATCAACAGAACCAAATCCAGGCAACACACAGGAAGTTCTCAGTTCAGCAAAGCTGGTGCCTGGGATTAAAATCACCCAGCGTAATGGCACGTGGACTCAAGTTTCATTACTCTACTTGAGGAAAGATCACATCTCAACCTCTTCTCACGCCTGGGGACACAACAGCTATGCAAACACCAAAATTATTTTGTTTCCAGCAAGTTTTACTGTTGCTACTCTCCTTGAAACCCTTTTACAACTTCATAAAATATTTTACCTTATAAAGTCTTCTTCCTCCTCTCTCTTGGGTCTCAGTTGCTTGGGCTGAGCCATGTTGCTCCAGTTGGGCAGAGATTTCAGGAGCCTGCTAATATCATCATCTTTAGCCCAGGATGCACTGATCACCAGCTTTTCATCCGACTGCACGATGCTCCTACAGGGAAAGCAGCAACAATCACATTAGTGCGAAGCAAATTGTACTTTTCACGCAATTCCACAGATATTCGTTAAAATCCCTATCACATACAAAGGTGCATTAAGCATTAACGAAGGGGTCTAAAGAGGAATTCAACAAAGCGCTCGTGTGGAAGGCACGGCAACACAGGTGGACAGAATACAAATTCTCTTAAACTCACAACTCTTGATGTACTTTGATAGAGTCCTTTAAGGGAAAAAGGGCCATGTTCTCCCCACCCTTGAAATCATTCAACCTGCAATCATTTACACAACCGGAGGAGGTCATTCTGTACTAGAAGAGAGAGAAGGTAGTTTCTCCATGGCTCATTTGTTCTCTGCAATCTCAATCGAGCTCGCCAGCCGCTGCTGATTGTGTTGTGACTGCAACGTGGAAACCTGCCCAGGAAGACCTGGGTGGAAGCCACCAGCTTACCGCACACCAGCTGGCCAAGCTTGGGGACCAGGTCTGAAGCAATGAAAGGAAATGAAAGGTCCAGGATCTTCTCTCCAGTCATCCAAAACATCTGATAATAGAGATTTCAGCTAAATCGTATGTATGTGTGAAATCGACTCAAAGGTCGCAGCATATTCCAATTATGAAGACTTTACCTGTTTAATATTTTTGGCAGTGTAACTAATCTGAATTCCTCACTGGCAACTGCAGGAGACAAATGGGATGCTGTATTTGGAAAAGTCAATTGGGTGCCTATTTTTTGTGTTGGGATTGCTCATGAACAACCGTCAGCATAGTCCTCATCAACGTTTGCTACTTCACTGGCACACCGTGACTAGAGAGAGGACCATCTTCTGCCATTCTTGGGTTGGTCAGGAGACAGCAAGGATCTGGGAGGTCTTTTTCTATCTCTTGGAAAAGGCAAGCGGGAGTTAGGGTTCCTGGTGTTTCCTTCTAGATCCTATCACTGATTTCCTTCTCTGGTGAGCACCTGGAAGGCTCTTCTTCTAGGAGGTCCTTGCATGGTGACCAGTTGGACTGCTTCTCCAGCCCAAGAAGAAACATGTGCGACTTGTCCACATCACTCAAAGCAAAAGCATGGTGGTGACCTCTCCAATGGGCAGCAGCAGGATTTTTCCGTGCCCTCTGTAATGGGAACATGGCAAACCCACCGAACAAGCAGCACAGTGTGACTTGAGAAAGGAAGCATCTGAAAAGACAAGGTCTTAGAGGTCCTGTTCCTATCGAGAGGCTTAGCTGCAGGTTAACAACAGAATTGAGATCTCCCTTGTGCACCAAGAGATGGTGCAAAAATACAGAAAAGGCTCTGGGACATGTGTTTCCCCTCAAACACCTACCACCCCTTTGCTCCCGAGGCTACAAGACACTGAGAAATAATGCAGGTTTGCTGTGTCCTACAATGCAAGGGGTTGGACTGCAAATGCCGGATAGATCTTTTTCTGTTACTGTCCCCCAGAAAAAACGGCTTCTCCAACATGGATGGAAACTTTGTGCATCAAAGAGATGCAGAGATTCAATACTGGATCTGTCAGCCAAGAACTGGAGTTGCTGGGTGTTGCAGTACGGACGTATCTGTGCTGGCTCAGCCCATGTCAGCTCATGTGGACTTTGCAGTGCCATTTACTCGGTTGCACACTTCTGGATCCAAGCTAGGATGTTGCATGGGGCAAAGAGATGCTTAGAGCTGTCACTAGCATTCAGGTGGTGATTTTGGGAAGGGTCATGCAAGATCACAATAGAGACCCTGTACATTTCTAAGGGGTTTATGTGGATTAACCGGCCTCATTTTAAATTTCCTGAAAGGTATATTTTGGTCAATAAATAGAAATAAAAGTAACAACGCACTGACTATCTGCGTTTTGAAAAGGAAAACAGTGAAAAAGTCACTGAAATAGGAGCCAAGGCTGCTCTATCTTGAAACAGAGCAGATTACTTCTTTTCCCACCAGCATGGAGCAACTTAGCACTCCTTTCACCTACCACGAAGAAAACAACCTCTGCTCCGTAAGTACACACAATTTGTGAAAATGAATTTGTCACATGCGCTTACATATATATTTTCCTTCTCTTTAAATTTCATGTTCAATCTGCCACAGACAAAAGAATGAATTTTGTTTCCAGCCACAGAAGACCTCGGCATCAAAATTTCAATTTGGCCTTCTGCTGCTGTTAGGAACTTGGTGTTTTTCCACTTATGAAAAAAGGGCTCTTTTTTCCAACCTGGTGAAATCCGAGGGGAAAAAAAAAACCTCCACCAGAATCTCTGACATCCGAGATGGAAAAACTGAATTCAATGATATCTGGCCATTTCTCTGCCAAGGCAAGACAACTGTTCCATTGAATATATTAGCCAGTGCTTTGTCCTCTCCAGATTTAAATGACTAAAGTAATAGTCTCCTTCCCTTGGGAGTCTATTTCACAGTTGAACAAATCTAACTCTTGGATAAAAAAAAATAATCGTGATACTGTGCTCGTGTTTTATTTTACTCAATTTCATCCCATTACTCCCTGTTATTTCCCCTTACAGCAGCCTCGGCTCTCACCACTTTCACTATTTACTCTCTTCAGCTATTTACAGCCTTATCTTAGCCCTTGAGATGTCTACGAATGCAAGTCATCTTTGGGAGTCTTCTGATGGAGTTATACAGAGGACAGAGCTACCTCTCTGTTTTATGATCCTTATTATCTGCTGTCCTCAAATCCTATTGCTTTTTGGAGTGGGTGTTAGAGGAGGAGAGACGGGAAGATGTTTGGCTGCTATAGCAAGTTGCAAACTGAGCTTGATGTCCTTGCTTTTCTAGGGTCAGTTTTTTCCGAAAGCCTAACCCACATGATTCCTGCTTTTCTCGCCTTTCAGCGATGTGGTACTCATGGGTCCACTGGAGCCCTAAGCCAAATTCTCCATTGAAATCAATAGGGAGCTTCAAATTAATCGATGCTGGGACACTGCCACCACTACGTGGGTCCCTTGGAATTATGTCCCCATTCTTTCCCATGATCGCAACACCTTCTAAGTTTTATTGACAGGTTGGTTTTACTCCAACCACCCCCTCATTAAGGAAGATGTTAAATAGGGTGGTACATACCCCAATCTCCGTTAGACGCCCAGCTTTTCCCATCAATTACAGACTCCTTTTTCCCCACCTTTTCTTTCTAGTATCTCAGCCAGTTTTCTACCTCCATAGCTTCTATCAATGTCAATCTAATTCGGGTCCTCAAGTAAATTATCACAAGACAGGATGACATGTTTTAGTACAGCTCAAAACGCTTCCTTTCAAACACCCTCCCCTTCTCCCAAACTCCTATGTAATTTTTCCTGCTTCTGTAATAGGGTTACTTGCTACCACCAGTGCCATAATCAACTAATTAATTCACAGCTCAACAGGCCAAGGAAAATGCCATCTGTTTGTACCCAGCTCCCGGGAGCGGGTAGGGAAGAGGTGTAACACTTACACAGGTGATGGCACATGAGTGAGGAGGGTTCACCCCTCCACAGCTCGGTGGGTTTTATCCAGAAAACATCTGCCGGTGGTAATGGTCCCAGGTCTGCACCACTGCTGCCCCGAGCTGGGAATAGAGCGATGGCGTACGTCCCCGCACACAGCTGGGGGGCCATGGTTTTTCATTAAGAAAACATCTGGGGGCCATAGGGGTTAATTGGACTCTGTTGCCTTGTGCCAAAGGTATTTGGAAATTATTTTTTTTCTCTTCGCAGGGCCAAGGTGATGTTTCCGTGCTGAGCCCTGCTCACACTGCTGAAGAGTTTAAAAGCATGCTCAGCGTGTGCCAGGTACCTAATGGCCTGTGGGAGACAGAACCCTGCCCAAAAAGAGTCAAAAGGGCAACTGGAAAACCAAAAAGTTAATGCAAGAAGGGGAAGAGGCCAGTATGAAGCAGTAAACTGAGTGGCAAGAGCATTTCCTAGGGACTTGAGAAATCCCGTTTGACCACAGACCCCACACCTTGGATAAATACATCTGCTCCTCATTTCCTTATCAATAAAAAGGGGCTTAGTTTTATTTTGCCTGGCTGGAAAGCAGGAACCGTGATTCCCCCCCCCCCCCCATAACATTTGGAGAGTTTTGGGTCCAGTTTTACCCCACCTAATTTTACAGATTTAGCTGAGCCAGTTCAGCCAGGAGGCTGGTCACCATAAGCTGCTCTTCACATGCCAATGAAGAGAGCTGGGCACCTCCAGAGAGTTTAGGCATTTTAATTAAGGCGAATCACTCTTTGGAAATGTCCATCTCTTTTTACAGACTAAAGAGAGTTATTTGGGTGAGTGGTGCCTTTACTCAGACTCTTCAGATAGATTGAAAAATGCACAAGAGGATGGCTGTTCAAGGGAGAGAGGATGAAGATTGACAAGAAGGATGTAGACACACAGGACAGAGCTTAAACTTGGACAACAAAATAAGAATGTGCAAATTCAATGTGAACATAACTAAACATGGGGCCAACTTCCGTAGAAAGACATGGAAAGAGGTTGGCTTTAGTGCTCAAGACAGCAAACCTTGTCCGAGAACGGTGTTGGCAAGAGATTAAAAAGAAAGACTCATGTTAAGTGTAGCTACCTTGAACCGGTCAGGTTTTTGCCTGTCCCTGTGATTCCTTCTATGGCCTTGCAGTATTTCCCAAAGCCTCATAAAAATGGTTTAACTATACAGGCTTAACTCAGGAGTACAGCTGCTTTCATAGAAATTTGCTGAAGAAGCCGCTAGACGTGGGCTGGACAAGACTTAAGAAAAGTACTGCCAACACAGCAGGAGGTTTTGTGGCTCTATCTCCCATTTCTGTTTTCATTTTAATACCCAACCCCTCATAAACCAGTCAGAAAACATAACTCACATTTGTAAACAGTTTGCGTCAAACTGAAATTGCACTTCTCACAAACATGTAATTTGCAGAAGACATCTCACCTACATCCGATTAAATACGCTTCCGAAATTCGTCATCAATTAAAACAAGAAAATCCATAGTTGCTACTTATATAAATGTCCAATCCATTCATATCCAGCCCTGTCAGGTTTTTTTTGCATTCACTAGAAAATCAGAGCCAAATGGAAATCAAACATGAAAAATCTCAGCTGTGCATTTCTTAGCGCTGACGTCCTGACAGAGCTATCTGTTCTGCAAAGGACTCCGAATAAAACAGTCTTGCTTTGAGGAGCCTGTATTTGAATACATTTCATCCACGTTTGCTCATACTCCCCTTCAAGAAACACATGCACATGGGGAACGAACGAATGCCATGTGCAAATCTTGCATAAACCATCTCTCTGGCTTCCCGAATTCTCACTATCTTGACATCTCAAGAACAGACACACACTCCCTTGCTCCGATAGCTTCGCCTGATCGTATTAGTACACAGCTCTAGGGAGTTTTCTCTGATTTTAAGCAGCTATAAATGATCCTTCCTCCACTAACTTTATCAACATGAGGATTTACCCGTCTCAAACCCCCAGGGAAAACCCTGGTGCAAAGGGCAAGGCTGCGCGGAGCCGTACCGACGTGAGATCCCTGCAGAGGGCATAACGTCCCCGCGGATCGAACCGCTCGCCCTGGGAAAGGCGGGTAGCTGCTATATTCCTCTGCATCATTTGAAATGTATATAGATTTCTATTTCAGTCAGTCATTTGCTAGCAGCAAAACTGGAACATTTCCTGTTTTTCCTCCTGCTGTAATCAGGATATTGCCAAATTAGGGCTGTCCTAATTACTCCTCAGCAGGTGCCAAATCCAAGAATGGTATCAGCAAAGGAAGGAAGGAAGGACCTTTAAGTTCAAGCCAAAGAAATTACATCTATTGTCTGGCTCCAGTCAGTGAAGTTTCTTATAAAATACGAGCATTTTGGACAACGGCACACGAGCGGCTACCAATTTACACGAGCGCTCAGACAAAGTTTAGCCCACATATGTGCTCACTGGTATTGTGGGCATTATTAATAATAATAATGAGCCTGTACGCAGCCGCTCGCCAGATGAAGCTTCTCCTGAATGAAATCAGGCAATAGGAAATAATTTCTTAATGCTCTTGGTCAGAAAACACAAGGGGCTTTTTCAGCTTCCCCTGCTATCGCCAGCCTCAATTAGCTATTAAAGGAGATTATGTATAGCAGCTATTATAGCCCACATTGCCGCAGCATCTTTAGTGTCTTTCAATGCAAGTATTTATCCCCGCGGTGCAGGGCATGCTCCTGGCCCCCCTCTCCAGGGAGGGCCATTTTACAGACGGGCAACTGGGATGTACAGAGAATAAGTTACTTATCAACGGTTACCCAGGAAGTCTCTGATAAAGCAAGTACCCGAAGGACTTAAACTGAACAACTCTGTGCCCAGTGGGACTACGCTGTGTTCAGCTTCCGCGCCGTGGTTGGGGAAGCAGTTAGAGGTGGATCACCCGAAAATGCTAATGAACAAAGACAGCCCAGGATAGAGCATTTGATGACCCCCTGAAAGAATAAGTTTACAGAAAGGGTTTGGGAAAGTTTCACAAAACCCAGTGTGTGTGTATTTATATGGTGTGTTGTGGTTACTAATTCCACGTTGCTACGAGATGTGAATACTCAAATCTCAATATAATTAATTAAAATCTAGCTGAATCTCTTGGGAACACTCAAATGGAAGGATTTGACTTGTTTTACAAGAGAGCAATAGCTATATACAGCTATTTATGCTAAAGATGATGCCTTATACTCTCTATCTCCAACCTGAGGTCAACTTTTGCCTGATTAAGAGAAAAACCGTGTGGTTTCTAAGCTCTACTACCACTGTCACCCACGTTTAAAGAGCCTAAACCGCAGTGTGATGTGGATAAAGTCACTGGGAAGCGAAGACTCTTCATATGCCAATGATCATTATTTCAGATTTTTTCCCCCACCTAGAAAGACATATCCTTGACCATGCGAGCAGAGATGATGTCTAGAAGTAACTCCTGCTTACTCATGGTAAAACTGCAAAAGCCCATGAGCAGTATCTCCAGCATACGTTGGTTTCCAAGCCTGTACCTGTAGGCAAGGGTGCAGGTGTCCTTGTACTCCTGGAGTTTCACACACACCATGTTGAGGAACTGATCCGAATAGGCGCTCAAGTCGTGCATCAGGTTCATTAGGTCTTGAACTGTCTTCTCCACAATTACCGTGCTCTGGAAAAGAAACAAAAGCAGAAGTATGAATAGCAGTTCAGCATATATCTTAATTTTAGCCTTCTCATGTTTTGCTAATTAGAGTCACAGATGTAACTGTACAGCTGATGCTCCCCAATGCTGAGCAGATGCTGGAGCAGTCCACGCCACCGAGTGACGTAAAGCAGAACGAATGAAAAAAAAGAAGAAACCGTGCAAGAGATGAAGAGGGGTGGCTTAGGGGTTTGAATATCAGGTCTGAAAGTTTGGATTTCTGAGCCAGTTGCTGAGGACCAGCAGAGTTCACCAGGTCTTTCCTTCACTAGATGAAACCTGAAAACCCAAAAGTGTGATTTTTAGAGGAACCAGGTACACACAGCTTCTCTGAGCTCTGCTTGGACTTGCAAACCCCGAGCATTTCAGCCTGACAAATACCTCTAGACTCACAGATTGCAGGCTACCCTAAAGACCAGGGATTTCACCCGTCACTCCCATTCATACAAGCTGCATGTGTAGAGCACGAGCCTTCTGCTGGCTGCTGAGGTTTAGGTAGCACCGTGCAATCCTTTTGTTACCCCAAGCAGTGTACTACAATCATAGGAACAAGAGGACAAATCTGCAAACCAAAAATGCTGCTCCACATCCCATAGACGAGCAAGTTTGGACAGCCTGCAGGAGGAGGTACCATATATCTGATAATGTCCGAGACTTAAACAGCTCTGTATGAATTTTGGGATTTCTGAGCCACCCCAAGGTGACTTGGCACAGTTTGTATTTGTAACGCTGCCTGCTGTATTTAATTTGGTTGCTACAAACAAGACAGAAGGAAGGTTATCAAAGTCCCAGGTTGATATAAATTGAATTAATATTAGGCTCGGTAGAGTGAAGGGTTATTCGTGAGCTATGTGCAAAGGCAAAGAAGGAGACTGAAGCATTTATGAACCCTGGTTCATCTGAGAAATTCAGGACTCAAATGACATGGGGGGACCCCAGGGACATCGAGAGAGCTGCATCAAGGCTGAATTTAGCCCTTTTTCTGTGTTAATCAGGACGTGAAGAGGAGTTAGTGCCTCAGTTGTTTGCAGAGCAAAATCTCATCAAACCCCAAATCATCATCTCTGCCACATCTCCACAAGCCCAACTTCCATCTCTCTATTGATTTCCAGATTAAAGTGCGGCAGCATAGCCCTGATCCATAATCCTGCTCCTCCAGAGCAACCCCTGAGTGACAGGAATTGATTCTTCTCCTCTACCTGTCCCTGATTTGGTAAAAAAGCATCTGCAAACCTCATCCTGATTCAGAGCACACATGACTCCTTAGCATGTGGGGGTTTCAGTGAAGGCATAGTCGCCGCCTGTGCTGTTCCTGATACATCCTTGGCTCACAACTGTACTTGGGAGTTAAAAAAAAAAAACTTCTCTTTGGTTGCTCTTGTATCTTATTATGCTTTCTCTTAAGCAAATCACAGGAATTAACCAATCTTTCATATTGTAATTAGCAACAATTTGGGATTATTTTGTCCAAACAAAAATGTAGTCTGGTGTAGCTGCCTCTCAGATGCTCTTGTTTACACTGCTTCTCCTGTTATTACAAGTATCTGTATTTTAATAAATATTCAATCCCACCCTGGGCTTGATGCACACGGAGGAGAACAACCAACCCTAAAGGACTTGCAACCTGGAGTCATCGCAAGCAAATGAAGCAGACAACTGCGTAGAGAAGCTGCAGCAGCCAGGGATGCTGTTTTCATACCGATGGGCTCCGAGGTGTGAGCACAGCTCATCAGCTGCAGGATTCAAACGTCGCCCAGGCTTTTTGCTATCCCTGCTTGGTGTGCCAGGCTGACCGCAGCAAGGGCAAAAGCGGCGTTTTAAGAATCTACCCAAATCCTACTAAAATGTGAGACCAATCTGGCACCTCTCCCTCGAGAGTGAACTCAAGCCCGTGTATGTTAGGCTGATAAATGCGGTGTGAAAATTACCTAGTGATTTGGGGAAATTAGATCCATTAGATCCACTGGTCCAGAGGTAGGGCATAGTCACGCCTTCATTGCATTTGGGCTGGTTAAGGAGCTGCTGTCCTTCAACCTTCAAGCACCAACGACCACTATCGGTGCAAGGCGGTTCAGCAGAGGTGCTTCACTTTGCACCTAGATGGCTTAAAGGTGCTCCCATGGCCAGCGTTTGTCTGTCAGCAGAGGAAAACGCGACTCTCCAACCTGCTGACATGAGCCACGAGAACATCTCTGACTGCACAAATGGACAATACAGAAGTTGCTGTGCAGCTTCAATCCAAATCCAAGTCTCCTTCTGGGGGCTGATCCTGATCCTTAGGGGTGAGGCATTAACGTTAACATTTATGCATAGGGAATTAAAAAAAAAAAAATCCTTGCTAACTCATAGACTAGAATCATAGACTCATGGAATGGTTTGGGTTGGACAGGACCGTGAAGATCATCTAGTTCCAACCCCCCTGCCACGGGCAGGGACACCTTCCACTAGACCAGGTTGCTCCAAGCCCCATCCAACCCGGCCTTGAACACATGTAGCAACCTGGAAGACAAAAGCGATTTTTCTCCTTTTTGCATCGATAACCATACTTTTCATTTTCCAGTGGTATTTCACTGGTGAGAGGTGGGTGGGATTTTCAGCAGAACCATGCTATCACCTGATCTCTCTTAGCTTACCAGGGGAAGGATCTGTCCTCCCAGGCATCCTCGTGTGATAGCAAACTTCATGGCTTTGACATGCAACCACACGAAGAGGAATCAAACCTGGTCTCGATCCACCCCATTTCTATTTCTTTAGGTAACTCAACATTTGAGCAAACAACTTAAAAATCCAAAGATTGTACATTAAAAGAGAAGGTATTGCTGGTTTCTACATAGTTTCTTCCACTTACTTTCTTCTCTCTACAACAGCATTAAAATCAGAGCTAAGCTCCTGCCAATACCTTGATTTTAGAATAAGATCTTTTGATTTAAAGGAAATACAAAGCTACTTGCATGATTTAAAAAAATAGAAGAAAGAAAAAAGGAGATTACCATATGAAAGAAGACAGTACCAGATATGTAATGGCCATTTTTCTGTAGTATTTTAACCTTTCCCAAAGCAATCCTGACACATCTGCATGTGTCTCTGGGGACACTATGTTTTAGGATGCATTAGGCCACGTTAATACCGCTGGATTCGTTAGCCGGGCCAGCACTGGATCTTCTGAAACTCCGCGCGAGAAAATGAAAGGCAGCGCACGTATTATCAGAGAGTTACAATCCAGTTGCTTCTAACCCATCTGGATTCATTAACAGCAAATGGATATGATCAAAGCATAATTTTATGGCAAGACACTTCAATGAAGCCTTTTAAAAAAACCCACACTAACAAGGAAACTCATCCACAGAACAATATTCATCTCCTCACACCTGAAAACGCTGTGTGGTGCTGAATCCTAACATCACGCCGAGGGTATGATTCATTACTCCTACAGCACATCGGGGTGAAGGCTTTAAAAGAGTCTTAAGGCTACTAAAAATAAAAAGAAATTCCTTCTTACGACCTCCTGTCCATTAGCTACTGTCGAGGTAAGAGGATAAAACAGAGCAGCACCACTCATTATTAACACCGTGGGTTTTACCTTTAATGTATTTTGCAAACATTTATCATTATTCCTTGATATGGTCCTTATTCTCAGTTGTGCTGAAGCTTCAGATAACGTAAAGCAGCTCCAGGGCAGGTATAATTTCCACTCTGACCGTAGGGCTTTCACCAGCCCAGAGTGACAGAGAATAAGCAGACCCAGAGGTATTATTTCAATACTACCTTTGGGATTATTGTCTTGTGCAACCCCACCTAAGTTTTTAAAATGACTGAATTCCTCTACAGCAAGAGGGCACTCGATGTAAAACGATGCAGCTGGAGGAATGTTTTTAAGGGTCCCTTAAAATGCAGTTTCACTACAATAAAGCTGGTTCCCCAACGATTCCCCGACATGCAGAAGTTCAAAACAACAGGTCAAGCCCACACAAACCTTCAGGTTTTCAATCTGTCATTTTGTTTTCTCTAACTTCTTGGCGAGGAGCACTTAGATTAGAGGAACAATCTCCACCCTAAATATTTTCTTCTGCAGAAATCACAGCTTCTCCCATGCCTGTTCACTTGCTTCATTTTCCTGGGGTGAGAAGGCAAGAATGGGAATGTACCTGTGCAGGGATGTCTTCCCCACGTGACGGGCTCTTGAAAACACAGCAGATGGAGGAAGAGACCTTGGCACTGGAAAGGTTGTCGATTATTAGTATATTATTGCTCATCACTTAAAAATCTCCTGGAGATGCCTTGGCAGAGGAAGGCACCAGATGAGTGCAGGACGTGGCTGCCTTAAAGCTAAAAAAAAAAAAAAAAAAAAAAAAAAGCCTAATCTAATTTTTAAGCTGGAGTTTAGCTGACACCCCACAATTTTAAAAGTACTGCACACAGCACAACTGTAATTAAAGGCAGGACAGGAGAGACGAAAGGTTTTCAAACCTCTTTGAGCTCAGTGCTGACCCACAGCTCTGGGTTTGAGACCCTTTCCAAAGGACACTGGTGGTTACGTCTCACACTGACACCTTGACACACAACATTTATTCATGCATTTTCTTGTTGTATTTTTTTTTTAATTACAGCTTCTCAGCTGCCCCCAAAAATGTTAAATTCGCAGCATCTGCCTTTCCAAAGCATCATTCGTCCTCCTTTCCCAGCACTGCGAAGGTGTATTCAGCAGAGGGCTCCAGTGACCCATGCTGGGGCACTACTCTTCGGGCAAGAGCTGCAAATATATAAATCATCATGAAGCCTTCGCCTGCCCCAGCAGAAACGCATCATCCATACAGATTTGTTCCGCTCGATGCAGCCTCACCTGTCTTGGGTGCTGTGTGCCGTGGCATCATCCATTACAGTGACAAACTTCCCCAAGAATTGCTCCAGTTCCTCCGGTGGAGGTGGGGTGCGGAGTTGGGGGCTGCACTTGGAAACTGGGTGGCTGTGGTTTAGGAGATTGTGGAGTGTCTGCTTTCCTGCTGGGAAGGCTGGCATTGCTTTCTTGGAGTACCTGTGGGTGTTAGGCTGATTCCTCACTCTGCGGTGAGCTGCAGAAATGAGCTCGCGGAGGTTTCTGGACAGGTTGGGACGGATGCAACGAAGCCGATGCACACGCAGTGAAAGCCAGCTCTGGATCTGTCTGAACGCCAGCAAAGCGTGGGGTGATCTCCCGGCATCTCCAAATCTCTTTGCAGGCAGCTGCCAAACTGCTGCCCGTGCCGACCCCAACGCAAGCGTTCAAATAACAGAGGAGGTTTAGGCAAAATCTTAAGGGCACCTGGGATGTTGTCTGATTTTTTTTTTTTTTCTGTCTTTCTGCTCAGCGGCTCCATCTCATCTGCTTCCAGACTGGAAGCTGCTGGGCCTGAAAAGGGGCCAGAGGCTGCCCAGCGTTTCCCTCGGCACAGCAACGCCCGCGGGAGTGCAAACGGGATGGAAACTTTTGAAACCCAGTTCGCCATCGCTGCGCTTGGGTATCACAACGGCATAATGCCACCGGATGCAATACGATATAATGGGGCTGTGAATACAGGACTGAGCTCGATATTAGGTATTGGCCTGGCATAGAGAGTTCTGCATAAAAATGTGCAATTCCCCAAATACTATATGGGATCTGGTGTCTAGGATCCAGGATCTGGGGTTAATTTCATTATGACATTATCCAGTACTTAAAGGGCAGCTGCAAAGAGGATGGAGGGTCTCTCTTCACCAGGAGCCCCATGGAGAAGACAAGGGGCAGTGGGTACAAGTTGCACCAGCAGAAGTCTCATCTCAACATAAGAAAGACATTTTTTACAGTGAGAACAATCATTCACTGGAATAACCTCCCCAGGGACGTGGTGGAGTCCCCATCGCTGGAGGGTTTCAAGATGTGACTGGAGAGGGGGCTGGGTAATCTCATCTCGGCTCCCCTTCCCGTGACAGGTTGGACCACACGATCTTTTCAGGTCCCTTCCAACCTGGGCTGTTCTATTCTATGACTCATTAATACTATGATTAATTTTATTAGGACAATTTATAGAGACTAACGGGCTTTCAGCAGCTGCGGGAGCTTTGCCAAAGTCCCACCCAAGGCAATCAGCTCTAAAATAGGAAACCCACCCTGCCCGAGCTCCCTCCTCATCCCATGCCCCCACCTGCCATCTCGCCTCCCCCTGCGCTCTGACCCGCGATGCTCCGCAGCATTAGGCTGCCAGTTGCAATTTGGTTATTCTGCTGTCAATTAATAACGGTTTGTTACTCGGCAGGCGGGTGAAACGGAGCTCTGCAGCGATCTCCCAGCATGTGCTTTGCTTTACCGGTGCTTTGCTTTAGCTGTTGAGCTGCTTAAATACCTGGACAGGCTCTTGTGAGCTGATAAATATCAAGTGCTGTCAGCGCCTTGAAGGGCAATGGGAGATGGAGATAAAAACCGCAAATGCGTTTACTCCTTTTGCCCAAATTCCAGCCGTTTAACAAATATCTTTCGAGGCCACTGAAATAACTATTCTCTCATCTCATTAGATGATATTACATGTTGGCAGAACAGAGTTGGAGATGAAAATCATTCAAAACTGAAAACCAGGAGCTGGGGACCCAGTTTTCCCTGAAATTGCTATAAGCTGGCTGCTTAAGCCTACCTGATGTCTAAAAAATAGCCAACATAAGCCCTGTGGCCGGGGGAGTGGGCACGGGCTGGGCAGGAGAGCTGGGTGCTGCCCCAGCTCCATCATTGCCGTGGGGAGCCAACCTGCACCCCTGTTTCAGTATATCAGTGCTGTGGTCACCCCCACTAAAGTAGAAGGAAAAAACCAACCCCGAACCAACTGTAATACTTTTTTTTTTTAGCTAGCAAAGGAACGATGATAGTCTAAATTGTCTGTTTTACTGATTAGTGGTTATTTCACACTGAGCGATAAGGGGGCTTTTCAATTTGTTTTCTTCTGTGGCACATCCAGGGTTTACAAAGGGCTGGAGTTTTTAGTATGTATCAATTCAAATACGTGTTTAAATGCAAAAACTCTTTTTACGGTCTCAAAATCTGATAGCCTGCTTTTCTCATACAGCATTTTCTTCAGCAAAATTCATTATTCCGGTATCAGTTCTGCAGAATCCTGCCTGTTACTATGGTTATACTACATCCTACTACAACTTTGCTTCTCAAATGCTCCTGACTCGAAGAGATTTTTTTTTTTTTTTAAACTATAACTCTGCCTGTTTCACTGCAGGTGATATTTTTTTTTTTATGGGCTTTATTCTGAAAGGTCCTGAGTGCCTTCATCCCCACAGATGTGAACGGGAGCCCAGGATACGTTGTGTTTCTCTCTCACCTTTAAATATGATGCTGCAGCAGCCAAATGAGTGCACAAACAAGGTCTTGGATAGCTCTTATTTACCTGGCACTGTGTGATCCAGAAAACATTTGCTCCAGTGAACTAGAATATTGATGAAGAGCAAAATGTACATTTTTTTTTAAAAAATGGAGAACATGTACCGTAAAATCTGCTTATTGCTGTATTACCTTTGACCATGCAGAAGAACTGTTTTCTTCCTATAAACACTATATTCATTATTTAGGATTTCAGAGTCCATGATTTGAACACACGAGCCTCCATTATACACAAAGTTAACATTAACTGTGTCCAACCCTGCTGAAGTCCAGTAAGTGCGCAATCAGTCACAACTATTTAAAGCACAGAAAGAGGAGTCTGCCATGAGTATTTTCAAACTGTGCTCTGCAACAATTTAAAAAAAAGGTAAGTGATACTCATTGGCTCTGCAATTTGAGCAAAAAGCCCACACAGTCTAAAAGCACATGTACCTTTTCTGCAATACGTGAGGCCAAATCCCAAAGCCAGAGAAGACTGCAGATGAGGCACAAGGACCATGGGTATGGCTGGATGGGATTTTTTCACCACATTCTTTGTCCAAATTTGAGACAGGCTTGTGCTCCAGATTGTGCTTCACAGCAAGGACAAGTTTTCTTAGAAAGATTTCCCCAATTTCTAATTAAACGGAGTCCCTTCTTACAGCATCGTAGGTCAGAATCGGCCAACATCGACCTTCGTGCTTTCTCACGTCATGTAGGACATGGACTTAACATCTGAGTTGCAATTCAGCTCTTCTTCACTATCCTTAGTGACCACTGTAGATTGATGCTCACTCACGCCTGAGACCACAGCTCATTTGTCCCACCAGAAACCAATTTTGTCACCATCAAGACACAACAATGTGACTAGATAACCACATATGAAAAGCTTTTTCCAACAAGAAACACTCCGCTCAGCTGCCTGCTCTACGTAGCCTGGATGAACTGGACTTGATGGTTATCATGACACTTCTCCTGTTCAGACATTTGCATAGAAAAAGGAAAAAACCCTTTTCTTTTTGACCTCCTGAATGCCTATGACATTAGAATATTTTTCAAGCTCCTTATTTATTTTATTTAAGCCTTCTAAGCCAGCCATAACGAGATCCAGCAGATGGGAGCTGAAGCTGGATCATACCAGAGCAGAAATGAGCTACATGTTTTTTAACAGTGAAGGTAATTAACCACACGAACAGCTTGCGTGTGCTGGATTCTCCATCTCTGCAAGGCTCTAAATCAAGCACAGGTGCTTTTCTGAAAGACAAGCTACATTCAAACCGGAGTTACGGACTTGATGAAGAAATTACTGCATGAACTTCTATGGCTGATCATATACTGGAGATCAGATGCATGTATTCTGATTTTGAGCTCAAATACATTTAATGGCAAAAGATGCCTAAGGTATGCTCAAAAACAACTAGCCAAACAAAACCACCTTGCCATCCCAGAAGCTTTCACACAGAAATATCTAAAAGCAGTGGCATTTTCTTCTCCAGAACAAGCACTGCAAATCTATACCCAAAAAAGACACCGTAACTATTCAAATCTCCTAAATTCCCCACAAAACAGGAATTCTCGGTACATCAACACTTAGCCAGTGCTCAGGAGCTTGCCAGCAAGCCAAAAAAAGGATTGGATCCAGTGGGTCCATCCTGCTGGAGATGGACCATCAGCCGAAGTCACTGAGCATCCCCTGCCAAGATGGTGCTCACCTCTGAAAATGCCGCCGTAAATCACAGCCACAGGACTGGAAGTATCTGCTTGAGGAGACGTCTTTCAACAAACACACACGCATCCCTGATACCAAGCAGGCTGTTAACTCAGCATTGTTACAAGCTTAAAAAGCAGGAAATATAGAAGGTAACACTTGGATAAGGATTTTTGTCCATTTATTCCCATTGGACATCCACGCATGCAGCATAGGAGACTAGCAGGGAAGGAAAAATTAGGTTGCACACAGGGGCGAGTTTGTGACAGTGGAATCTTCCAACCTTTAGATTACTTTCCCATCAGAGATACTGGCACTTGAGACATTTAAATCTTCACTGAATGATACAGTAGTAACTGCATAATAAGGAATACTGCTGCTTTGGCAGGGAGATGGACTGGATAACTTAATAGGTCTTTTGTAACTCTCACTCCTCTGATCCTGCTGAGTTCTGTAGCTATTATTAAAGGCATTTTTTAAGGTATTTTAATTTACTTCTCTAAATGGATTTCCATCCATTCACTCCCACCAAGTGAATGTTGTCAGGGACATTAGCAGTATGATAAAATAGCTGTAGCTTCATGCTGTTTTTAATGTGTTACATACACAAGAAAAGTCATTAGCTCTTACCCTTTAATATACCCTCTTTACTGCTGCATAACTGTTTATCACTCAAAAGTGCCAGGCACAGGCCACGCTCTTCCTTTATTAATCAATATACATTTGCACAAGGCTGCAATGAAAAGGAATAACAACCAGTTATTTCAAGCACGGTTTGTACTGCAGGAGCTGAAAAGCTCGTCCCTGACATCTTCAGCCCCCCTGAATATTCCCAGAAGTGGTGGTCTTAGGATTTTACACAACTCTCCCAATTACAGGTAAACTCATGGCAAGGTGACGATTTATTTCTTATGTAGTGAGTGGTAGGTTTTTCCTCCTTTGTAATATCCGCTCTAGAACATCATTAGCAGTTGCGACACAATACAAATTGAACATAGACCACAAAATTAATGATGCTCAGAAGCAGGTCATCAATTTTGGAAGCAGAGTGAACCTCATTTTTTAATAAATGTTTTTATATCGCTAGCCCAGTTTGGAGAATGAGACCCATCTGTATTATTTTTATGAATACTCTATGTGCTCCAAGGTCTATTTTCTTCAGTCTCAGAACCCCAGCATTTATAACATACTTACCTATTAAAAATTTCTTGCTAGAGAGAGGGCATACACATGCCCCATGTGGAGGAGAGATGCTCCTGAAAAGACATAGCGACCACAACAAGGGCAGCTGGCTGATGAAAAAACAAAAGTAGTCGGAAAAAAATAGATGGAGAACGGCTTAGCAGGACTGAGCCCCAAAAGAAGATGATATTGCGCCCCTGGATTTATGCTGTCTATGTGGACACCAATACAAAGACTGTAACTATGATCTAAATTCAACAAGAATTAATGAAAATGCAAAAGATCACTAGAAACAAAATGGCCAAATAAATACATGAACGACATGTAAAGGCTTAACAGTTAACCCAGGCTGAGCTCTGAGAGCTAACCCAGGGTGAGCTTCTGGGATCAGAAAGAGCTCCTTTCACCGAAATTACAAGACCATTTGTCAGATTTTGGAACAAGTGTCTAAAAGTCCCTTTGTAGGGCTAAACGACAACGTAGAGTGACAAGACCAATGTCACTAGTGGGTTTCTAGAAGGTAACACCCAAAATAGGGGGGATCCCAAAAGACACAGGTCACTCAAACCTCATGTTAGAGCACTGCAATTCACATTTTTGTCTCACTCCTCATTAACCCAACTATAATTAATGTGATTAAGAAGTCTGTTTTCCAAAGCAATCCTTGGGAAACTTGGGGACAGAGCAGAGGCCCTCCAAGAGGGTCCAGCTAATTACATGCAATGCATTCAATTCCTACTGAGACATCCAAAAGTATATTAAAATTGACAGATAAATTTATTGTATTGTTTTCTGTGGCTTGACTTTACAAGCCAGCACAGATGAAAATGCAGTTAAACCACAGGAATGGTGTATGTTTCCTTTTTCCAGAGGCAGTTGTAAAAAACAGTAGACCAACTCAGCCTTGTTTAAGCATTTCAACTAGTTAAAAAAGCGGTTTTTTTTCCATAAACAATAGTTTGGGGTTCATCTGTAGAGTATTCTTTTCTAAATGTAGGAATTAGAGAGTAAAGAAAAGAAACTTCAAATATTCCACAATGCTTTTAAAGGTCACCTACTAGCAACTAAGTTGAGATGGATTTCTGCAACTCAGCAGCTGTATTTTTGCTAAAACCCTTACGACATTGGTTTTGCTGAGAACTTGTTGCCAAATGTAATGTAGCCCTGTGCACCCAGGGCTGGACATTATGATTGACAGCTATGATTGATGGGCCACATCAACAGCCACCAGCTCCCAGAGAGCTGCCCTCAAGTTGGAGCTATTGGATTCTGCAGGGCTAAGGTTGATCTTCATTTTATAAGGTGAAGTTACACCCCAATGCACACAAAGACTGCCAGAGATGGCCAGAACATGACAATTTGGTTTCACAGCAACTTCTGGTGTTTCTAATTTGGGTCCCCTCCAATAGACTGGGCAAAAACAAGATCTTTTCCACATTTCCACTAGAACAGACCCATGCTGAAATGCACATTTATAGACAAAACTGATCTCTGCCTGTCTCAGTGGTTAGGAAACCAATAGGAAGGAGTGAAATTTTTCTCCTGGACCGTTAGATCAGCAGGACTCAAACCTGGATGCCCTTTTGCACAGGCCAATGCTCTAACCACTAGACTCTCCAGGGCAAGAGAGACGCTGGACTCCCCAACCCCTCCTTCCTTTGCTTCCAAAGGATTTCAACCAAATACATTACTGTTATGGAGAAATCACAATAAAAGTCAGCAAGAAAATGCCTTCCAACCACCTCCAGACATAACTTTAGTAGAGCTGAGGTCTTCTCAGAACAGCTTTCCCTGCTCCTCCTTCCAGGTACAAATTACTAAGTAAAAAGCAAAGCCACTAGGAAATGAGAGGCAATGTACTCAAGGTAAAAATTAACACACACAAAAAGAACCCAAATGTCCTTAGTCTTGTGAAATTTTAATTTTATGAAACCCTTGGCATTATGTAGAGCTTCCTAAGTTGGGAACTACAAAAGCATCAGCTGTCTCTTCTCCTGCAAAAGGAAGCAGAGGAATTACAAGCCCTACAGCGTCATTTATTCTCTTTGTTTACTTTTCTGCATTTACTCTTGGGGCATGAGCAGGGTTTGAGTTGACCAATTTAAGGGCAACTGAGGGTGCCCTCGCACAGCACTGGAGAAAACTCATATGTTGCACGTGACGGTATCACTTGTGATTTATTCAATAAATTAAGCCTTGTGTTCTAAGACATCAAAGACTAAGGAGATCACAGTTCTGTCCCTGGATGTCCCCAAAGGATTATTTTGAAATTCCTCATGCATGGAGATTGTGAGCAGCTCGCTCCAAGTATCCGACAGCTTGTATTAACATTGCATTAATCAAAACTGAGTGACCACTTTAAACCCCTGGAGATTCACGTCTGACAAACTCTTCTGCCTAGGAGATGGGAGAACAGACAACGCCAGCCTTTGATTCTTGCAAAGAGAAGTGGCAATTACAATAGACTCGTGGGCTGGGTGCAAAATTTAAACACTATTAAACCACTATTTCCTCCTGCTTGAACAAACCTACTTGCCTCTTCTTGACTTAGACCCCACCTGATGACAGGTCCAACTGCGGGACCATTTCTAAAGTAGGATGCTTCCAAGTGTGAGCCATGGTGCAAGGACGGAAACAGAGAAAGCCGTATACACATACCGCACTTTCTGGGACGCAGCGATTAATTTGGAAAATGCCATTAGCCTGCAGCACACTTTCCCTTTCAGATTGACCATCTCCAGTAGGAAAGGCTGGCCACACCAGCTTAAAACAGGGTGCAAATGGGATCACTTGGACGTTTGCAGAGAATCTCATAGATGGGGCACAGCTACTGCCAAAGCAACTTTCACCATCCTATTCACACAGAGGGATGAAAAAGAAAACCTCTCATAGAGCTCCATCTAACACCTTTCAACATAAACCAAGGTCTGGATGGGGGCCAAGGTCTGTGATAAATATTTGTGTTAGGAGCCAGCTGCACTGTTTGCCCAGCACTGTAAAATCAGATGTCATGTGTTGAGGAACACTCCTATAGATAAAGCCTGAATTACACGTCAAGGGAAACCTTACTTCCTCCAACTTTGTCCTCTCTCCCTTTCACAACTGCAATACCCAGGCTGACGAGACCCCAGCTATGCTGCTACAGTATTTTATCAGGATCTGCCCAAAGACCTGTCCATTAATCCAAAAAATCAAACCAAACTCAAAGTATTCAGTTGCACTTCACAGTTTCCCACACTACGTGATAAATGTTTCCACTCTTTTGAACTCCCTGCAAGGAGCAAAAAAGAACTAAATGAACTACTCAGCAGTTTAGCAACCATCTGCTCATAACTCAGGATTTCCGTCGTAGCAAAGAAACGCAAAATCCTGCTTCCAAAATACAGCAAAAGGGCAGTGTGAAAAAAAAGTTATCTTTTCCCCCAAATCACATTCTAGGAGGGAAAAAAAAAAGAAAAGATCAAATTGGGAAATGGAAGACCCACTGGGTCAGCTCATTACGAGAGATGTCTAATAACAGTGGAGATGCTATTGTTCAATTCCCAGCCAGAGCAGGCAGAGCTCTGTGTAATGAGCAGTCCCGCTCAGCAAATGGTCTGGATGATACTATAGATCTTTCCTTCCCATCTCTAACTTGTGTATCATTTCCTGACAGTCCCATCTCCCCTTCCGAGCAGATGGCTCCCTACAGTACATCTTTAAGAGACCTCCCAGGCAGTTATGGATGGCAGAGAATGAGCATTTTGTTTTATCGCTTGCTCATACATTATTTTCCCCATGCTAATGACAGTCAAGTTATTGTCCTGTGAATAAATCCATTTAGGCCTCACAATGTTGGCTGCAAGTGAGAAGGCGAGGGAGCAGAGGAAGCCAAACTTGGCACCAGCAGAGCACAGATACAGTCATCCACAAAACATTCATCTATTAACCAAACAGCAGCATTTCCAAACCCAGCAGGGTCACAGCGGAGCCCTGCTGGGAAACAGAAATTAACTCCGAATGGAGATAATTTGTCTCTTGAATGTTGTCGTATTTGCAAGATCTCTCTGGCAATGCTGTGCTGCTAAGAGGAGCGATATTGCCGACAAGTGAACCAGATGAAATGCAAGCTTTATCGGGAAGCCAGGTGGCACTCAAGATCACTCACGCCATCTTTCTGCCTCTGGGAGTAGCGCTTTGAACGCAAAGAGAGCGGAGAAGAAATTTGTCTACAACGTCAAGACGTTGTTGCAATTAATGGCAGCAGAGTTGATTCAGTTTCATGTAGAAGGAGCAAACTAAAGTAGCTCAGTTACTACCAGGCTACTACTCAGTTACTGCTTGCTTGTTTTTTTGTTTCATTCCTACATAGGAAAAAACATTTTTCTTCTTATCCAGAAAAAACTGTGGCCAGGTCTGATGGGGAACATGCATCGGACGTGCCGAGGCAGTGAAAGAGTTGAAAAAATGGGACAGTCATCCCACTTGGAGTTTGTACAGGGCAGGAAGCATTAGACATTTTGGGACTGCCACCGGGCAACAAATATGGGAATTTTTGGAGAGCGAAAAGTAATTTCAAATATTAAATGCTTAAAAGGGGAGATGCATTACTGCAACACGGGGTCAACCCGTGCTTATGCATCTTCCACTCAAGCAGCATGAAGCTGGCTGATGAATGTGGCTATATAATCTCTTCAAAAGGAATTTCCTTAACTCTCCCCAAGTGAAGAGCCAACTAAATACCCTTGAGAAATTTTTTTTTTGGCCAGACTGTATTCACAAGCTTTCTTCTCTCAGCAGAATCACCGCCTGTTGCTACAGAGCACCCTGTCTGAAAAATGGAGGAAATTTTCCTGAAATGTCCAACCATAAAAGCAGTCAGGCCAAGCTCTGTTTTTCAAGAAACAAACCCCGTTGGCAAATTTTGCAACTTCTGTGTCAAGAGAAGCCAAAACCTGGAAGATTAGATCCAGATGGCACCAGGGATGAAACCTTTTTCTAGTGCAAAACTTCGGCTCCTACAAACCACCAGTACGGCCCTCACGGGCTGCAAAGACATTCTCATGACTGGCTTTCTGCAGCGAAGGGTACTCAGTGGACCACACAGTAACACATAGGTAAAAAATTATTCCATTGCCACTTTTCAGACAGCCTGAGAACACCTATGCCCTGTGTTAATTCAGCATCTTGATGGACAACCATGAATTGAAGCAAGTAGCGCAAGTGATACAGCAAAGACTTCTGTCTGCCCATACAGTCTTATTGTCAACGATTAGGGGGTGTCATGTCTAATCTAAATGTCCTTTCTCACTCTCTCTTATTTGTCTCCAAGCTGTGAACAGGGTGAGCCGAGAGCTGGTTCAGTGCAGACAGCAAAGTCTATGAAGTGCTGCACAACTACACCTGGCAGCAAAGGCAGAAGGAGAACGTGCACAGCACATCCATCACCCCAAGTCAAATAAATCTCTTCCTCACTCCTGTGTCCCATTCACCCATGAGTCATCTCACTCACCGACACACCTTCAGCTTGAGGAATTCAAAGGCAGAGAGTGTTTTCTGCTAGACCTCAGGGAACAAAAGTAGTTGAGGTCAAGTGCTCAAGGTGATCCTGAGTAGTTCAGTTATCACAAAAATAAAGCATTGCTTACTACTGAATCTGGAAGTCCTTCCAAACCACGGTTGCTAAGACCACACTTCGTGACCAAGAAGTTGGAAATGGCTTATAATAAGCCTGAGTGCTTTGAAAAACAGCTCAACTTTCTGCTAAATAAATATAGGCCTCTGAAAAGGTTTTGCTGGTCCACTCCTTAAGAAAAAAATAGTAAAGTTAAGTCCCAAAGCAAAGTGCAAAGTTTTGGATCAAAAACTGGCCAAGAGAAAGCCAAAAGTACTGCCACTGAAAACATCCCATTTGCAATTGAAGAAGGATTGTCTTAAGCCTCTGTATCAAATCTTGTGTTTTTTAATTTACTCATTACTGAGCTGCAGAAAGGCTGAGTAGCTCTGAGCAGACGCATTTGCAGATGACTCCAAGTTACCTACACCACTGCAGCCCCAAGGGAGAGATGGCGAAGTTCAGGTGGACCAAACCCAGCAGCCTGCATGAGCAGGCACTGATAAACAGCCTTGAGTATTATTATTGCTTGGAAATAGAGGAATAGTAAAGCACTAAAGCAATATAACTACATACCCTTCAACAGGAGCTATGGGGAATGAAAGCCTGGCTGCTTTGAAGACAGACTTAATATGTTTATGAAGAACAGATTATATGATACTGTGCATCTGATGGCAGGGACTGGGACTTCATGACCCAAGAGATCCCTCAGCGCTGTGCTTCTAAATCCAGCCTAGAGGGAAAATATCAGACCGATTTTCACACCTTGCTGGACTCTAAATTAATTACTGGCAATTCAAAACCAAAACAAGCAAATAGTTTTTATTTGACACATAATGAGAGCTTAGAATTCACTTACACGGGAGGGCGTGATTAGATTCGGCGAGGGGAGGTATCAGGGAGGCACAGGTTTCGTCGGCATTCACAATGGGGCCGACCGTTTACACATCTATCAAGGCAATCCAGAGCTGTCAGACTTAATGTGATTTGGAAAGGATATTGCACGCAGCATTTAGGAATCGAGCTGAACTATCAGAGACCATGATGAAGCCTAATGAAAAGGGAAGATTTCCTGCAGTCTATTTTATTTATTTATTTTTTTACCTCAGGCTCCGACAGCACTTCTTGCTGACCATTCCTAAAATGGAAAGGAAGATTGGGCAAACCTTCTTACCCTAGCTCTTACGTTCCCCAAATTTCTGCTTCTGGAGAAGAGTCAAAGCATAGACAGCATCTTTACAGCACCACGTTTGCCACACAAATATGCCTGTTGTCTAAGCCATGGGGCCAGATTAAAAAATCATCTCTTCAAAGTTCAGGGGCTGAAGAGGAGCGAGCAGGAGGACACAAATCTGACACCCTTCAACATGGGATATGTGACAGCTCTGCTCTTCCGAGGAGCCAAGTGTGCTGCTCCCACCGACGGCACGTAGGAGCGCAGATCTCAAAATCTTCAGGGGCTCCGAGAGATGAGATGATGGATTAAAATCAGATGGCCAAGCCATCTCCTCCACTCCACTCAGTAGCATGATATAAGGATACCTCACCTACCTGTGAGTGAATCTGCTCCCAAACCTTCACAGCAGTCTGCATCATATTTTAAGGTAAAACAAGATCAGGGTATGTCTGCATGAAAATACAATGAAAACTAGAGGTTTTCAGCAACTGATTCACAAGTGGATCAGATATCCTCACCTTTCCAGCAACAACCATCGAAGGGACAGGGCAGATGGCCGGGGGCAGCAACTCGTTCAGCCATGTAATTTTAATTTGCTGCCACATGTTTATTAGAGCTTTCAGAAGATACTGGGCCAATCTGCACTGTCATAAGTCATACTGAATTTTAAAATTCAGAGCAAGTAATATAAGAGGTTATAAAGCACATTTTTTTTTCCTGAATAACGTACAACAGTATGATAGAAAATGTGAAAAAGACCACAAGGAAGCTCTGCTGCACTGAGATTATATTGGGTAGACATCACTGCTGCGGGAAACACCCCTGGTCAAGTAGGCTTTCTAAAAGATGAAGAAAAAAAGGAGAAAAAAGCTCATAAGCATCAATATGATAGCATTACAGCTTGCCAGATTTTTTTTAAATCTTCCTCATTACCCCATGTCAGTGGGGGGCATGGTGCTAGGCAGGCAGGTTGGTGATTTCATTACCAGGGCACAGTCCTGCACTGGCCAGGCTCTCAGCCAGCTTCTCAGTGATGCCTTAGCTGCTCCAAGAAGCCAGAACATGTTTTTGTGTCCCCCAAAGTCCTCCTGAAAACACTTAATTCAGCTCTGGAGACTCCTTGGGCGATATTGGGTCCCCCTTGGGGATGAGCGGTTATCCTACCCCCAGTGAGAATTCCTGATGGCTCCTTCTGTTACATTATTTAAACCACACAGCAGAGCAACAAACACTCTTGGGAAATGCAAACAGAACCCACATCAGATGCTTTTTAAAAGTAGTTTGTTTCTAATAAAATCAGAAGAACTGAAACAAAACATTACCTTGTCTCACACAAACCCAACATCAACAGTTTCATAAAATAAGTGTTTTCTAACAGCTGCACCTAAATTTCATCGACGTGTTACTAAACATATTAAATAATAATCACTCTGAATGACACATTTCTGAAAACCCACCTTTGCAATTCTGTGGTTACCCAAAATGTAGATTAACTACAATGTATTCAATCTTCTTTTGCTGACATGTTTGACGTAAATGTGAAGGATGTATAGAAGACATAGAAATCTCATTATCCCTGCGTTAAATGAATGTGGATGCAAGTGCTCATGAAAATATTACTTATAGATGTGCTTTGCACAAACCTTTGCTTGGCATGCACTACCAGACTCATTCGCCTTTCTCTGCCAACACGCCTTAGTCCTGAGCTACAGACCTTCAATCATTTGAGCCTTAAGCTGTCCCAATGTACATCAATTTGGAGTTGAAGCACTGCATCTTCCCTAGGAGGGTACCAGCCCCCAGCCCCCCCAGCACACTCTCCTGATGGGTTTTTAGAACTGTAACTTAATAGCCCCCTAAAAGTAGATGACACTTATGGCACTAGAAGATTTATTTTTGCTTAAAAACTCTTTTTTTGGGAAACCTTCAACATGAAGGTTTTTGAGCCATGCCTGAAATTTCCTTATCAAAGGGAAGACTCAAATGGCAACATCATGAACTGGGCTGCAATCAGGCGCTTATACAAATACACGGTCCCTTCTCCTCTCTCCCCTAGCCTGAAACCATGATCTTTAAGCCTCTCCTCTCCGTTCCAGGAACTGCGTAGCCCTGTGGCCACCACCGATACACGTGTCCCTTCCCATTTCCCGATGCTGGTGAGACACAAAGCTGCTTTTGAATGCTGGAAACGGGACAAATCCTGATGTTTGCCTTCACAGACCTCCTTAGCTAAGGAAAATACAGTGAGCGATTGTGGAGTAAACTCTGAATAAAGAAAGTGAGGGTTTCACCCTGTATTGTGACCCCGCATCTCTCACGCAGAACTAATTTATAAAAGTCACCCAAGAAAAATGGTGCTAATCCATTTACAGCAAAATACACAAAAGGTCCCAAAAGGGTCAGCAGAAAGCATGCTTTTATTGACCACTTTCCACCAGCCTTACCTAAATATTCCCACCATCCATTTAATAATTTGCTGCACCAAGGATATCTACGTTAGAAGACAACAGAAAAGAGATTTGAGCATTTTCCCGCAATAAATTGGAAACATAAACATATTTTTAAATGCTATTGCATTTTGTTCCTACAGCAGGAGTCTAAAATTGATTGAAAAAGCAATTACAGTATTCAAGTTTTCTCTGTTCCTTCTATTTTCATTTTCCTTTCCTAAGACCGTGATACACAAAAATAAACCAGGAAGGATGCTGGAGACTTCATGTGATCCTAAACCAATGGGAAAGCTAAGAGAGAGCAGATATAGACAGTTATCTGATTGAAAAGAACAGATCACAAAAGTGAAAAATACTTTAAATTGTGACTTGACTGCTATTTTTACCATGATAAAGGTGCTTGAAAATGGACCGCTCCTGCTTTATTATGCAATTAAATGAAAAAATAATTTGGGGTCATGAACTAACTCTCATAATAAATGACCTTTAAGTTTAATTATTGCAAGAATATGGGTCCAGCAAGCAGTTGTGGAGTTACCATTGTCCGACGTGTTCAGCGAAGTGGGAGATGAGGCAGGGAAGGGGCCTTGGACAGCTAACGGCACGTTCTGGAGAGGATTCCGGTTCTGGTTCTCACTGACAGTCCACCCACAGAAGGCTGTCAGCTCCCAAATACTGCCCTACTCCACTCCTGCCTCTGGAAATTTTCCTCTATTCCTCCCCATTGCCTCTGCATGTCAATCTCCAAAAGTGAAGTCTGAAGGACAGATCCACAAAATTCTGCCACAACTTTTCTTTTGTCTGCATTAGACCTTGTCTACACTGACCTGCTCCACGAAACCAGTCAGAATATCAACCAAAATAAAATCAGCCCCTTTTTGCTAGCAACATATGCAACCCAAAGTCAGCACCTTCAATCCTATGTAAAAAAACCAACCCCAGACAAGCTGATTTTGACCTGAGCTTGTACAACAAACTCAGCTGTCAAGCTGCTCTGTAAATACCTGCTCCTTGCCTCTGCTGCCATGAACTTTCCGACCGGCTGTTTCCCAAGTTCCCTTCTATTCCTCCAGGGTCCAGCACAAAAAGAGAAAGGGTTATCTCACAACCTGGACCCGGAGCTGAGTTTCAGCAGCCTCTTAAAAAACTGAATGCACAAAATAAATCAATGGTAGGGATGGGAACTGGACAGCTTTGTCAGCCAGACATGCTCTGCTCCCTCCCAGCGATCACGCTGCTGCCTGCTTTTCTGTTGTGTCCTCCTCTGGTATCAACACTAATCTTGAACGTGTCATTTATCTATCTCCAGTACAATTATTTCAGGATTTTTATGATTTCTTATATGTGGAAAACCCTCCACTGGCCAGTCAGGTCATCCCCACCTTCATTCAAATCTTTCTTGAAGCCTTGTGCTACCACCATACCTACAAGAAATGATGCAACTAGAGAAGGCAAGTAAGGAATAATCTATAAATGACCTTAAATTACGTCATGGCTACAAGTTATAACCAGTCACTGGGGTTTAGGGAAGGAAAAGGGGAAGGGAGGAGGTAATGATGTGTACCATCTCCTGCAAAAGCAAGCGGTCAAGTACAGATCTGGTACTGGTAGCTGAGGTTGGTGTAGATGGTACCGGCTAGTGGAGATAGACTGGACTTAAAGAGTATTTCCTTGAGGCCACTCCACACCTTCAAGAGCTGTTTGATTCTTAAGAGCAGAGCAAAAGAACAAGTGTAAGGGAATAAACCTAGAAGAAAAACCTGAAGCCTGTCAAGAAGCATGTTTTTCACCACCACAGTCAACTCACAGGGAGATGCTCTCCTGCCATTATTTCATTAGATCAATTTCAACACTTGCTAACATATTAGAAGAAAAATATTTAAAATAGTTTTCCTCATCAGAGAGAAAACAACCTCTCTCATTACCTAAATATCGATCAGTGCCAAATGATACAGGGTGGAAATGCACTTTAAAAGAAAAAAGCCAGGCTGATACGCATGTAAAAATACCAAAAGAGGAGTCTGAGGGAACAGGCTGGTGGAAAGGCACATTGCACCAAAGTGAGAGTGGCTCAAACCAGCCCACTACCAAATATTTGGACAAGAAGATCTCTAGGTGGTTCAAACCGTCACGTCTAGTCCAACGACAACCTGCCGATACTGTCAGCACACATTTCCCCTCTTCCTTCCTTCACCGTTCACAGCTCAGTGCCTTGGGGCTCAAGCTAGCACAAATAAATAAATAAATAGATAAAATATATAGAAATCTCTATTTCAGACCATTTTTGGAAGGCTTCATGCTGCTGCAGAAGTGGCATCATTGTCTGAGGCCTTCCCAAAACTTTTCCTTTCTGATACACGTACAAAGTAGTTGGAGCAGCAACTTAGCTGCAGATTATGAAGGGATTCTGCTTTCTTGGCTCCATTAGGGTAACTTCTTTCTTTTTTTTTAAGGGTTATAAAAACATGTCAGGCTAAGACCAATCAATGTTCAGCAAAACAAAAGTGAAGGTGCTGTTAAATGCCTTCTTCTTTTCAAGGCTTGGTTTGTTTAATGTTCAAGAGCTCTTATTCACATTATATCAAAAATGGAGTTTATTTGTAAAGCTCACATCTTTCCAGGCACCCAAACATACCTGCCTGAGCACAGAACACCTGGGTTGAACTCTTTGCATTAGCTCTCTGTCAAATCAACATTTTGATTTGACAAGTCTTTCTCTCCTATTCAAAACTTCAACCAGCTCTTTGTATCTCCAGTGCTATGGTCCAGGTAAATTATAAATGTAAAAATTAGCAGGAGGACTTGTTCCCCCTCACTTGAAACCTGACTTGATGGAAAGCAGCTTTTCTGGCTGCTCTTCAGCCCAGCTGTGAAATGCAACGCCGAATGCAATTAAGAGACGCTCAGCCCGTATTACCGGTCTGAGGCCGTGATACAGAAACTTCAATATGCATTTATATACACACAGGCAATTCATTTCAATTAAACGAGATTTTGTTCGCTTGACAAACCATGCAAGTGTTTCCAAATTATTTTTAAGAATCTAAAAGACCAAGTAAGCCCTGACACCCTCCAGCTATTTGTTGGTTTACACTCAACAGCGGGTAGATCCTGCTTGCCCGAGTCCATTTGTCATGGATATTCCCGATGTAACAGCAGGTTCTTATTTTCAGAGCATCAACTGCTTAATCTTAACCTCTTTGCTCTTTTCCTCTCTTTTTTTTTGTTTGGGTTTTTTTGGATAGTTCAGACTACAGTCTCTGCTTTGTGGCACGGCGACTGCTCTAAGTCCCATTCCTTGTCCCTTCCAGTGGTCATTGGCAGATGGTTCATAGGAAGGGCTAAAAAGCGTCATCATGGCCAGAAGCATTTGATGTTACTCTGAGCAGGGACATTTCTTAAACATAGTGTGGTCCACTGATTTGAAGAAGCAATGATAATTAGGAAGCCATGGGCTGTCGGTCACTCTTTGATAGCCCTTTTGTTAACTCTTTGAGGAGCCCACGCAACACCCACACCTCTGCTGCGGTATAACCTCTCCTATTTGCAAAATCAAGAAAATTCGCCTATCTTTCTAAAGCATGTGGCTACTCCCAAAGCCCTACCAATGTAAGAAATAACAACAACAACAATACTTATTATAATATTAATTATTGTTGTTATTATTATTATCATTATTATTACTACTACTACTATTTGCTTTGCCGCTTTTCCTAGAGTTCAGACTGAGCGCTAGAGATGAAACCTGGAGCATGTTCTGGCTGCTCCTATGCAGGTTCCTGCAGGTTGTGATTGGCTTTACAAACCAGAAAACAAGCACATCTTGTACACAAATTCATCAGGAAGAACTACGAATCAAACCAAAATCCCCCCAAACCAAGCAATATTAAAAGGACTGAATCTGAAAGTCAAAACATTGCTTTTAACCCAGCAGGAGTCCAAGGCGCAACATAAATGGTCAATGTTGGCTACTACCTTTAACCTGGGAATGAGAAAAAAGGCTTTAACTGGAGAAGCAAGCAAGAGAAGAGCCACCTTTTGGATGAAGCTTAGTTTCGAGAGGGTCTCTACAATAAGACCACCTGTGCCAATCTGGGAACGGACTTCTCCAAACATTTCTTCCAAACCTACCTCCCTACAAGTCTGCAAGTGCAGCCATTACACCACAGCACCATTTTCCTACATCACCCACTGGGACCCTGACAGTTTGCAGACCACGCTCTATTGTATCAGCAGCAACGCAAACAGCAAAGCCAAAGTGTTTCTACTTAGAAGATGGGAAACAGTTCTTCAGGTAACTCTCGGAAGAGCCAAAACACATACAGTTTTATTTTCAGATCAATGATTAGACTAGCACCTGGAAGAGAGCTCTAAGGCACCAGCTCATGTACATTTTTGCAGTTAATACTTCTAGGTAAATGGGTCATCTTCACTATTTTGAAGTCTCTAACTAGAAGAAGAGCGAGTAATAATATTTTTCATTTTGTGGCCAATAAGGTGCCATGGAAAAACAACAGAGCAGGAATTAAAAACAGAATGCCATGTTAATACCAAAGAGGGGTGTTCAACCTGTCACCAACCTGCCTTTAATACAGTTTCTGACACCACCCTTAAATGAGAAAAAAATATAGTTAAGCAGAGAAATCTCAGTGCCTTCTGCTAGAAGTGCCTTGGAGCTCCCTTGGAGGCTTGAATGTTTGGTTTGCTTCATTTCCAAGCTTGTTTTTCTTTTAATTGTATGCGACTCAAGAGGTTATTGAGGCTGATGCTATTTATGCAAGCAGGAGTCAGATGCAGCTGAATGACCAGCTCTTTTTCTGTCCTTTAATGTTTAAAATGACTGACTACAGGCATTATTTAGAGCTAATGGGATAGATCTCATCTCACTCACACTGGAAGAAATCCGGTGTAACTCCATAGACTTCAAGGTCAGCCGAGATCGGAATCTAGGATACCATCTTCACAAATTCAATGCTTTTCAATTCTCTCTTGTCTTTACCTTTTCCAGCAGCTATAATCAGCACCTAATTAATTAAAATAGAACACAGCCTGGGGCAGGGCTCTCCTGTAAAGTTGTATCATTTTACTCTATTTTCACTCTATGTATCAGTTTACTTTACAGAGACACACAAGGTCCCTGAATACTTTAATTAAAGAGTCCATCCCAACGGTTTAAATCCCCCAGCGAGTCCTGGATCAGGCCCCTAATGACCAGAACTGGGGCTGCAGAACCTGGTACCCTGCCAAGCTTACGGTGCTGCCGCATGGCTGATGCAAGGGAAAAGCTTTTACCCTCTGTACGGTGAAGTTCATGTAAGTAAAAATCACAGCACAAATGCAGATCATATGCAAAAAAATTACCATTCTGACAGCTTTGTGTGCGTGAGCAGAACTATTATTTTATTTTATTTTATTGAAACGGAAAAGGTCTATTTACAGATTAGTACCAAAAGGGGAAACTCTTAATTTACTGCCTTCTCTCAATTCTTTCAGATGTAAATTAGAGTGCTATTAACCTTTAAACTGCTAGCAAAGTTTATACACTCTAGCAAGAACCTTTCTCTCTGCCAGCAGAGGGTAGGAGGGAAAACCCACCATGCAAGAAGGAATACTCTGATTGTAGCATCTCTGCATCTGTTTTTCATTTTTTAAATCTCCTGTTGACAAGTCCCTTCCTTCAAAATCACAGCTACTTCTCTGCAATCCTCCCACTGAATGCTGCTTGTCAGGGAGGGACAGCCCTGACAAAAAAAAATAGAGCTTCTTTACCTTTCCTTTTAACAATAGATTAATCTCTCTTTTGTTCTCTATGAGAACTAGGTGTCATATTTCAAAATGCACTTTTAAAACAGGTATAATTAAACCTCTGCAAAAGGAGGGAGGCAGTGAAATTAGCAGCAAAAGTAGTAATAAAAGCATTTTAGAGCCTGTGTGAGCTGGAAGGTACTTCATCCCTCCCCCTCGCCGCACAGCTACAATTACATTCCGCAGTGGAAAAAAAAAAAGTAATTATAAAAATGAACTTTTCTTCAAAAAATGAGCACGTTGTAAAAAGATTACTCCTTTGAACATCCGAGCACTTCAAAAGAAGGATGAATTAGTGCTGACAACTCAATAAAGTAGCCATCAATTATTTAAAATGCGATGGCTCTTCTCATACAGCACTTCTGATTAGGAAAACATTTCAAAAACTAGAAATTAGAGTTATTCTTCCTAAATGAAATGGGCCCAGGCTTCAAATGCAAGGAAAAAAAAAAAAAAAGAATGTGACTTTCAATGAGCCTGGCAAGAACACAGGGAAGTTTCTTCTCTTGAAGCCATCTATAAAGTGTGTTGCATGAGACTGTGTTACAGGCTGGATTCGGGCTTCATGAAGCAAACCAAGCAGAGGAAAGGGAAAAAATATCTGCGCTGTTGTGATAGAAAGATACAACCTTCAGCTAATGGGTGTAGAGAGTCAAAAAAAGCCAAACCAAGACTCCAAACTCTACCACTGCTGTGTTTCGAAAAAGCAAGTAATTAAACTTTCCTAGTGAAAAGACGGTTATGAAAGAAACTCCTGGAGGGCTGTTGGTGATGGAGTGGTAACGGATCTCCTTTAAATGAAGTTCATCAGACTTTGCCTTTGTAGGTACTCACAAGTGGATGCTAAGAGCCTCCTGGACACTGCAGCTATGGTCATCCATCACAGGAACAACCTCAGCGAAGTCAAAACACTGGTTTAAAATTGAAAAAACACCGCGGAAAAAAAGGCAGCCGGAGGGAAAGAGGAAAGCTGGGTGAAGTGTCGCTTCTCTGGTAGCTGTATCTGAGGCTTCACGCTTACTTTTTGGAAGCACCCTTGGGTTAACGAGAAGGCCGGCTCTGCCTCCGCATCCCAGAGACGTGCTCTCCTGCACGGATGCTGTACGCTTAATGAGGTTGCAAATGAGAAATGTGCAGCTCAAGCTTTAAACAAACAGGAGGGTGGCCAAGCTAAATGGCTTCTCCTCTGGACAGAAAGGTAAGAGGGGCTGTTTCTGACACCAGCCATGTGGGCTCAGCCATGTGAGGCAAAATGAGGATTTATGAGCGCAATACTACTGCTGAAAGAGCCTGTCCGGGCTGTTTTGGTAATTAAAATGATCAATCAAGGCCTGTGACTGAGGCTGGGGCAGATACATGTGGTTTACTCCCAACTTCTGAAAAAAACACGACCGCAAGAAGAAAAAAATAAAAATAAAATAACTTACAAGGAAGTTTTAGTGTTTTTACCGGTCTAGCAATTACTCAAACTGCCACTGAAAAACAGCTGCAAAGTCCAGGGTGAGGATGAACACTGTAAATGCCATGACAGCAAAGGTCCCTTAAAAGGGTTAATCCTGCAAGATATGGATGCTCCTCTGCATCTCACCGATGTCAGCAGGAGCTGACGTGCTCAGCGTCCCAGAGGCATTCCCAGCACCATGCTGGTGCATCTCCCACAGCCTCCCTACGTGAATTGTTGCACACTCCTGTTGACTTCTGGCCAAGCCAGAAATCGTTGCATCCATGACGATTGCAGGATTTTAAAATAAAATCCTATCAAAAAGAATGGAAAAGAATGAAGCAAACTATGCATGTAGTTTCTCCCATCACCGTAAAAGCCCATATTAATTCAGGAGCAGAAGAAAGGGGATAAAAGCCCTACCAGCTCAATAGATACTGCGTCCATGGAGAGAGGATTAATCCAGGAGCTGTACGGGGAATTGCAATGACACAGACAGGACCTGCTAGTGAGATGTCAATCTTCAAGGCCAAGAAGACAGTGACAGCTACTTTTTATTTCTCTCTCTTTTTTTTTTTTTTTTTTTTTTTTTTTGCCATGCCAGCTCCAGCATGCAAGAATTGAAGTATGTTTCTCTTTCCACTTTGGCCTGAGTCCCACTTATCAGACTAATGACCAGAAAAAACAAAGAGAGACAAAAAAATTCACAGAGGCAAAGTCAACCTCTCCTCGTACCTGTTCCAGCTCCCAGGGTGACCTTGGGGGTTTAACACCCCTTCTGCTCCCTTAGAGCAGCCGATCTCCACGGATTTGTGTTGGCCATGCAGCTATCCGCCTCTTCCTTGACTGCCTGCTGCTCTTCCCATGCAGGTCAAAAACTGAGGATGCCTTTGATAGCCAGTAAAGTCAAACAGGTCTCAAAAAAGGCACCTCTTAGAAGATGGGATTGACAGAGTGGTAATGCAGTGCAGTCCCTGTCAGCAGATGTGTCAGAAACCATTACTTCTCTCCTGCCTGTCCACCAAAAAATCCTGCTGCAGAAAGATCAAAAGAGACAGCAGTCCGTCTGCACCCTCCAACCCACCCTGAAAACACAATGTTTGACCCCATTCCAGCCAGGTTTCTCAGCACCAGCAGCTCCAGAGGTTGTGCTTTTCCAACCTGAAGCTGCTGGTTCCCAAGGACGTTCAGAGCAATGGTCATCATTTTTGCTCAAACCTGGAACTTAAGGTTGGAAACAGAGCTTTCCTGGCTCAGGACATCTAAAATAACCCAGCAGACACAACCCTGAGCAAGCAAAGTTAATGATGTGAATTCACCCTGAAGTATTAGCTCTTGGACCGTAGGAATGACATGGGCTGATGCACTACAAAGACACAGATTGAGAGATAAAGCTGTGTTAGAAAGGCAGTCTTTCAATAGCAAGTTTTACCAACTGAATTAAATTCTTGAAAAAAAATATTAAGATTTACTAATCAAAAGCACAATGTAATTGCTAAGTGGTACAAGACCGGGTGATCTCTTTTTATTAACCGGTCTGTTTTGCCCATAACATCTTTTGATTAGACTCATTGATACAAACCCTCCATACACACTTGCATCTCTAGTACTGTCAAGACCATTATGGCTAGACTGACCCTAGGGAGGTATATTTTAATAACACCAGACTAATTTAAAACAGAGATCAGCCTTAACAAGATGCAATCACAGGGAGAAGTGTGAAGGCCATGGATTAGTTATTCTGCTTCACACCTAAGGTGCCTTACACAGATGCAAGAGCTGCACTGTGTATAGGCTTCACATTTCTAGAAGTAAAAATAATACATGATTTAAATGAAGACTCCTGGTCTGTTCCATATCTCATACATGTGACATAATAAGGAACAGCAGCCAAAAATTGTGGCTATGAAAAAGCTTTCCAGCAGGAGAGCAGTGCAGAACCATTGCCCAGAGGACTTCCATCTCTGGAAGTTTTCAAGACCCACTGAGACAAAGCCACGACTGACCTGATCTGGTGTTGGCCAGACTTCGGTTCTGGGCCAGAGCTTCAGGCAGATGAGACCAACTTCCAGAGGTCCCTTCCAACTAACATAATTACGATACTATGATACTGGGTATGTAAATATTCAAAAAATGCTTATTAAAGACCTGGAAATAACAGTAACCCATCACTCATGAAGTTCAAATCCAATCTGCATTGGTACCGGCCAAAAATTCTGGTCATACGACAGATACTTGTTGAGGTGAACAAAACAAGTTGGTGGTCTCAGGTAGGACCATGATCAAAGACATTTTGCACCCAACTCTCACCTCTTTCAATCAAGACTTAGGCTTTTACTTTCTTCTGTGGTGCTAATTTCTAATAGAACATGTTCCTGGTAGAGCAGCTGTGATTTTACCAGCTTGCAAAAAGTTTGCTTAAATAGGAGAGCGGTTCTCACATGTTCTAGATAGAAACCACATGGCCAAGCCCAGCTTCGTGTTGAGCCTCAGGTCATGAGAGATGGGGAATATTAACCTGGATTCAGTGCTGAACAAACGAGGGTTATACAGATTCTGGCCGACTCTAACGCAGGATTGCACCCACCTATGGAAGAGATACCCAGCAACTGCAGGGATTAATAGGCTACAGAGACCTCAAACATGCAACTGTTTCCTTCAAGTCAAACGTGAGTCACATCTGTGGGATGGTTTTGCAACCTCATTTTGCTTTTCCAGATCCGGAGAGGAAGAAAATAATACTGCCTGCAAGGCGTGCTGCTTCAGTATGTCCATATGCAACATAAAACTGTCTCCTACCTAGGTTTTACTGAATGTGCAAGTTAAACTTGATTTTTAAAATAAATTGAAGCGCTGCCATAACAGTTTGCCTAAAGCTAGCAATTGCTTTTATGTAACTTAGAGCTCCACAATCAGCCTCAGTGGAGAACTTACAGATCTGCAGATGACTTACACGGGAGCCTTGTAAAAGCTTCCACAAAAGGCAGTAACCACAGTAAATGTTCCCCCCAGAGGAAAAATTATCTAAAGAAATATTGAAAGCAATAGGGAGATTCAGACTCCCACAGAGAGATAATTTTGTCTCTCATGTCAAACTGAAAAGAAGAGTCAGCTAGAAATTCTGACACAGACTCAGTCAGTGGGTCTTAACCTCTTGACGTATTGGTTGTACAATGGGAACAGATACACAACACAACAGATGAAAACATCTGCAAAGTACTTCATACTGTTTTAGACATCATGTCATTGCAAAAAAAAAAAAAAAAAAAGAGGACCAGAACCACAGGTGCTGCCTCAAAAGTCACACTTGTCCTTGAATGGGAAAAACTCAATTGATCAGCCATGCTTGCTCCTTAATGAACTTTCATTGTTGGAAGCCAGCCTGAAAAGACAACTAATTTGTTTACACTAATAATTAATAACATCCACTCGCTATCAAAGTATGTACCCATCACTACTGGTGAACCATTTAAATGCTACTCACTGTGACCATTCTTCTTCTTAATAACCAGTAATTTGACGGGAAGAAAACATGCCAAAGCTACCGATGACGTCTCCTTGGAAAGTCACAAGTGAGTGACTTAGTGTGTGGGATAAGCAGTGCGGGCAATGGGATAATTAGCTCCAGCAAGTCATTATCCTGCAAACAGCTGCACACTCTGACATTTTAAGGAGTTTTTCGCTGGATTTTCAGCCAGAAAACCATCATGCCCATCATCTGCACAATACTGCTGTAAGAAACAATGGTCGCACTGATGCTTTAAAGGAAAAATCCCACGCTGCTGCTATAGAGTGGGAAGATTGAAGCAACATGCACTTTTTTGTTGGATGGAGACAGGGCAACACATTTTTAAGGCCAGTCTAAGTAGTGACCACCTAGCCAGAAAGATTTATCACCTCGACATGAACCATACAAGAACAGGCTATAAGAAGCTGTCGAGCTGCTTGTAGCCTAATTTAGTATTGATTTAAACAATTACAGCCTGAAGTTTAATGCAGAATAATTTTGAGACAAATTAGTTTCATGGTTATTCAGTCACTCTTGAAAGCAAAAGGATTTACAATATTTTACATTTAAGGATGGAAGAATAGAAAACAAGACCATCCTCCCAGTCAAATGTAATATTTACAAAGGGCAGCTACAATTTTTTTTTTTTTTTAAAGCATAATCTTTACAGAAATGGATGATTCATCTGTGAGGACATGATGGCATAGGATGCTAGAAAACCTCTTATCTATAAGCTAATTCAGTTCAAACATGTGCTGATAGTTATCAAAAAGCAGCTATTATCAGCCTATGCAGTGGGAACTGATAAATTCTTGAGTCGTGTTCAAATCACAGCGCCGGCTCCTGCTGCAGAGGCTTCAGAAAGATCTTCAGGATAGCAAGGAGTGGGATGGGTGAACCATGAACCCCTCCCTGAATGACATAAGCCAGGAAAAAGTAACACAGCACTGGGAGAGAGGCGCAAGGCTCATTCACGCTACACACTGTATTTTCATCGTACCCATGAGGTGATGAGGGCAAAGATTTCAGGCTCCAGCACTGTCAATGCAGAAATAGCCTTTTTTTTCTTTTAATGTAAAATCAATAAAATTATTTTAGGGAGCTATTTGGATGACTTGGTTCAAAGAGGCAGCAATTTTTCTTCGCTTTCACAAAATTACCCTTCTATAATGTCGGGAACAGGCAGACCTTCTGACCATGTACATTTTGACCAAGAATAATTCCAGTTCAAAATGATTTCCATCCATCATGAGAAACAAATTATAGGAACTGGATGAGAAAATTCCAAGCCATTCTGACTCTTCAACCCCAAATGAACTTTAAGAAAATATATTGATATTATAGAACACATTTTCATAGCTACAAATGAAGCCACAATCCACAAAAATACATTATCGCATTAAGAATCCAAAACAAATTTGTAAGGTTAACAACCTCCATAGTCCTGCTCCAAAGCTTGTGTGATAATATTACCATAAAGTATTTTCAGCTCTCAATAAGGTCAGACGCCTGCGCAGGCTGGGTTTGGGTTCTCACTCAGTTTAATTCTCATAAGAGAAAACAAAAGAAAGGCAAACAATACAAAACACAACACAGAATATACCTACTTATTTGCAGATCTCTCAAAATGAACTTCAAATAACATTTTCAATGGACTCCTCAGACCATGAATAAGTAGAATTTGGCTTTCTATTGTAACTCATAGTTTCAATCTTCAGATACTTTCCCTGTTGTAGAAGCCAAAACTGCCCTAAAATTTGTTTTTTTCAACGCTGTTCTGAAAATCAAGTCTTGGAAGACTTCTATGTGTGTCATGGATTTGGCATATTTCTTTTTTCCTAGGCACTCACAATAGTGAGGAATTACCGGGACAGCCCCTCACTGCTGTGCTCCTGCCATTCCCGCTCAGCCAATGCATTCCGAGTTCTTGATCTACAAAACCCCTTCTGCTCTCATTAAAGTTGTTTTCAATACTCTGCTCTTGTTTCATGACCGTTCCTGCTCCATTTTTACTGTTACACCTTATGTCTGATCGGCACTACTTTTGCAGCGCCATGGGAAAAAAAAAAGACAAATAGCATCAAATCCACCTTCAGCTCATGAGAGGGCTCAATGTGAGATATTCAGACATAACGTGCTCTTGGGGCAATGCCCTGTTCTCACCTTATGTCGTGTGTGCTCAGTGAACGTTGAGGCTGAAACAATGTTTATGTTAGTAATTATTTACAATGGGTTGTATTCTTCCACTTTTTGGTTTTGATAACCGAGTTTCTGAGAAGACTTGTAAAACTTGGGAAGGAAATAGTTCAGGGATGCTGTGCTGCTCCAAAACATCATTTTAACTCCTGGAGATTTTCTAAACCATGTAAAGAAACTTCTGGCCCCCTTCTAAGGAAGCTGTTCCCCTCTAAAGACTTCTGAAAACTCTCCGCTGGAATCTGATTTTGCTTTGCCTCTGAAAGAACCATCCCATACCTACGGCACCCAGACAGGCATAGCATTAGTGACCATAAATACATGCAAAAATCCTAGCAATTTCCCCCAAATAATAACAATAATAGTAGTTATGACTATTATTATATATCATTATAATATACAGATGTTTTACAGTTATAAACTAAGATACAAAGCGGCTACATAAACCTTGGGAGATGCGTGCTAATTCCTAAGAACTGTGCAAATATAAAATCATCCCTGAAGAGATGATTTTATAGGTAAGAGGTAATAATCTAAAAGGATTTAAAGAGCTTGACCCAAATCACAGCAAGAGTCAGAGCTGAGTGTCAGTTCATAACTTTCAGTCCCATGCAACACGTATAATTCAGATTTTTTGGGTGGGCTTCCATACTGTCCTGTTACCCATGTAGTTGGGATGAGAACTGTGCTTGTTGCTATTATCGCTACTCCGCATCAGTGCTCAAAAAAAGCTGTTTCAGAAGAGACTTCTCATATAAATACTCTTAACTTCAAAGCCAAATCTCTCAAATCTCTTATCTGGCTGAGGAAGCAATACAGCTGCCTCGCTGCAACAGCATCACATCAATCACAAACACGCTGCATTTGGGAGGCAGCAGACCTCATCTTTGCTCCTCCTGGTAGTTCGGCACGTGTATTTAGTCCGATTGCATGGCTCTATGAGTTGCAAGTGTCCCCAGAACTTCTAAGAGAGGCACACATTATTGAAAATCTTGAAAATAAATTTCTATGATAGTGATTTAAGACAGTCGGTAACGATTTGTCACGATGGCTACAAGGTGCTTTAAAAATGGGACGTGCCAGGCAAGATGCAAAGATGTCGTTAGCTTGACATATGTAGCAAAAGAGACATACCTTCTTGCACGTGCAAAACGTAAGAGCCCATGTGTACCTACATACCTGCATACAGAGATCAGAGGAGGAAAAACTATACTAACAGTGACACTGGAATAGATTGTAACATTGAGACAACTTTTGTGGGTCATAGCACCCTAGAAACGTAGAATGGTTTGGGTTGGAAGGGACCTTAAAGATATATCATCGAGTTCCAACCCCCCTGCCGTGGGCAGGGACACCTTCCACTAGACCAGGTTGCTCCAAGCCCCATCCAACCTGGCCTTGAACACTTCCAGGCATGGGGCATCCACAACTTCTCTGGGCAACATGTTCCAGTGTCTCACCACCCTCACTGTAAAGAACTTCTTCCTAATATCTAATCTAAATCTACCCTCTTTCAGTTTAAAGCCATTATCCCTTGTGCTATCACTACATGCCCTTGTAAAAAGTCCCTCTCTAGCTTTCCTGTAGGTCCCCTTTAGGTACTGGATGGCTGCAATAAGGTCTCCCTGGAGCCTTCTCTTCTCCAGGCTGAACAACCCCAACTCTCTCAGCCTGTCCTCATAGGAGAGGTTCTCCAGCCCCCTGATCATCTTCATGGCCCTTCTCTGGACCCACTCCAACAGGTCCATGTCTTTCCTTATCGGATATATAACCAGGACATGGCTAGAGATGGACAGTAAGGGAGGTATTGGCAGTTCACTCAGCTCCTACCTGCAGAAGGGGCCGCTGCACACCTAGGATCTTCATGGTATCCGCATTAGCCAATATTTTCAGGGGATCAGATGCCTTTGTGACGCCTTCGATCTCTTTATTGATCTCAGCCAGGACCTGATTGAGGAAGATGTTCTTGATGTACATGGTGAGGAATTCGCGGAGCGGACACTGCTTGGTTGGGCCAAGCTCCATGGCATGCTCTATCTCCTGGATAAATCTGGAAAACAGAAGGGGAAGAATGCAATGTAGTTCAACCATGTAGTTACTGTAAATGTGTTAGCATTGCCTTTGCCATTCTTACATCTCAGAGCCAAGCACCAGCAGCGGGGGAATGACTACAGGCTGCAATGACATGGGGCATGAAGAGTAGAAAAGGTCTACAAAGTAACCTTCAAAAAAAAAACATTAAATGCCAACAGCTGGTGAGACAAAGACTCAGTGGCTGGAGAAGAACAGACAAAATGGGGAATTGGTGAAAATCCACAACGCAGGCACGACTTGTGTTTATCTGTCCAAAAATCACTGACTGCTGTATTGGAGACATACTGGAAAGACATCTTTTTAAAATTAAAACCCCATAAAAAATTTAGTATGCCAGAAATCCCTTTGAAAAGGCAAAGTTCTTTCTGGGGTTGGTCACTTGATTCCCAGGTTTCCCACCTCTAAACTGAACAGCAGTACATTCCAGCTCAAAGTCTAGAGATATCACTGAAAAAAGCAATGCATATGTATTATGCTGATGTCATACTGCATTATGTATGTCTGTATTATGCTGTATTTTTATTATGTATTATTGTTTCATCCTAGGATCCCATTCCTGCGTATGCAGAATGGCATGCCGATTCCGGGAATATTTTAACACAAAATGTTTGCCATCTCCTCCTGCAAAATATCTTTATCTCAGTGATGCCATCTGTTTAACACATAGGAGTTTCTTCTGGAAATTACCTCATCATTTCTTTAAGTTACATCCGAGGCAATGAAATTAGTCTTCCTTTCAAAATTGTATGTAACAAAATAATTAGGAATTGAGTATCTGGAGTCATAACGGACTGAGACATGCTGTCCAAAAGGGAGAAACGTGTATGGTGTTTACACAGCCCTCTTCATCGATGCACGCAAGTGCCTCGCAATCATTTATATTTTAATCCCACTCCTGGACAGGCTGGGATTGTTTTTATGTTTGTTTTACACAGCAGCAGCAGAAGCAAGTGTTTGACCTTGGATCTCCCAATATACATAGCAACACCCTCCGCACCCTGAAAGCCATCTCTTCTTCACTAGGAAATACTTTTTCTGCATGAGACATCTCTAACAGTTCCAGTGCTGTTCGCATTTATTAGAGATGCCTTACCACTAACCATTTTCCTGAACGCTTCAATGAGGTCTGCTTAATTGTCTGTAATTTTCTACCTCCACGTTCAGCACTCCAGAAGAGGCAGCTTCCCTTCAGAGGACTGACTGAGGAGTTCCTGTCAATTTTAGTAGCATGATTTCTTTCAAATCTGAACAATTTGCTCCCTAAAGCCTCTGCGGTGTTGACTCCATCGGTCTGGAGTGACACATTTGGGCCGATGCAGCTATTGCTTCCGTAGGGGGACCCATTCGCAGTAAAGTTTGGAGATTGCCTCTCCAAAGAGAGATGCTACACGGAGAGATGTGCAAAGGATGGCAGTTTTATTCCCTGGCTTTCACAGATCGATAATGTGAATCGGCTTTATCAAACAGGGAAACAGCGGAGTCATGTGGGAAGAGAGCAGAGAGACCACCACCAAGCTTATCTCTGAAATAACAGACCTAATGTCACCACCTTCGAGTGACAACCGCTGATGTCCTTAAGGGAATGTTGTCAAGGTTGATGGGACCATATTAAACTAACTTACCGTATCTTTTCATGTCTGCCAATAAATTTGCCACTCTTTCTTTATAAGCTTAT
Organism: Aquila chrysaetos chrysaetos; assembly: GCF_900496995.4. NCBI lineage: Eukaryota > Metazoa > Chordata > Aves > Accipitriformes > Accipitridae > Aquila > Aquila chrysaetos. The sequence continues at coordinate 2,408,410 of NC_044008.1, forward strand.
TTACACAGCACTTTTGATGCATAGAACTCACAAAAAAATGTGAATTAACTCTTACAATACCTGCACCGTGCCGCCAAATACCATTATACCTCTTTCAGATGGGAAAGGAGAGGTAGAACAGCCTGGATTTGAAACAAGCAACTTTCAGTGAAGGGAACAACTTTTAAACACTTTAAAATCCAGCACACACTTAAAAACGGCTAAACCAACATAAATGGAAGAAAACTTTTAGAGGGAGAATGGCCACGTACAAACTAGCAGCAAATTATTAGAGCTCAGATGTGCTGACCTACAGCAACTCCTCATCCCACAATAGCTTGATGGTGTTTCTAAGTGTTTGCTATACCAGAGACTAAATTGCTTGCGCGAGGCTGTAGGAAAGGTCAGTGCTAGCAAAAGGTGTAATCGAGAATTTTTGTTTTCCAGTACCTAGCATTAATCACCATTTCAGATCTCTCCTAAAGACCTGTGCCTTAATCTCCAGCAAACTTTACCGTGATTAGAGAACTGAGTCCTGGTGGTTGACATGTTCTAATAGGCTTTAATTTCTTGGCATAGACAACACAACAGTGGTTCACTTACTACTGGTAAGAATCAAAAATATATCCTTATTTTACTTGATACGAACCATAAAGTAATCACAGATTACGAGAAAGCTGCTAGACAGCAATGTCTCTGCGAGAGGGGATTTTATGAGTGCTCAGCAACACTTGTGATAAAGAACAAATGGTCAAGAGCTTAGGAAAGCAGATTTAAACTTGATATCAGGAAAAAGTTATTAAGACTGAAACTGCATGGAGCACTAGAGGATATAGATGAGAGACCTTAAGTTTGAATGTTCAAGGATAGCTTGATTAAATGATAATGGTAATGAAAAATAGACAATTTCTGAAGTCTTCATTTAATCAAAAGATCTCTACCAAAGGAAATGGAAGTAGAGAAAAGGTAAAGAAAAATGTAGTATGGATGTCAGAGCATGTCTTACACTAGGGAACAGCCCTAAGAGTTCATGAATCTGATACTCCAATGGTGCAAGTACATTACCACTTAGTATAGCCTAAAAGAAGGACAACTGGGATCCAATTTGCTATAAGTTGCTATGGTTCAAAGATGACCTCGCAATGTTTTCACCAGCCAGGAAGAGTCCCACATCTGCTCTGCAAATGGAGCACTCGAGGCAGCCACTGTGCAGCTCCAACCTTCATCCCACCACGAGGAAAACCCCACTCACTGACCACACGACCGGTGCACCCAAGCAAGCATCACGAGGCTCCAGATATTGATGTACGGCAGATTTACACCAAGAATCCTTCTAGCGCGTTACGTTGCGACAGTGACGCACGCTACGTGTTAAGTATTGGAAGGATTATTCAGAATGCCATTAAGAACAGATTAATCTAATGGCAAACATTAATTTTGTTTATTTCTTAAGAGAATGAAGGATGCAAAGTCAAACACTGACAAGTTTGGAAAAGCAAGGACTGAAGTCGCTTGTGTCACCTTAGTTCGGCCTGCTGTGCATGACATCATGGTTTAATTTTTAATTACACAATGGCACAGTATTGCTTTTATCAGCAGATCCTTGTCTTGTCCTCGGAAAAGGATGGTCAGCGTTCGGACAATGAATGTCACAGCGCTGGGGCTTTGCAACTCAGCTGCGTGACCGGAGTAAAACACACCGGCAGCCAACTGTCACCTGCGTCAATCACTGTGACACCAAGTGAGACACATCTGCCACAAAGTCCCACGGGGCTGTCTGCACCTCTTCCAAGCTTCCTTCTTCGTGCCTTCTCGTTTCTTCATATGACTCCTGTTTGTGGGAATTTGGCCACCAGTTCTTTTATTTTCCTTGGTTCTCAATACCACTCGTTCATCCTATGCTTCTCCTCTCTTCTTGGCACTTACATCAGGAAGCATCCTTCTCCAGGCAGCTGGAGCCCAACAGTGATGGGAGCCCAAAAAACACTGCGAGAGGAGGCAGTCCTTGGCTCAGGAACCAGCACCTTTGCAAGGTCCTTGCCCTTGGCTTGGTCCTGGTTAGCCATGGGCAGAATCGTGCCCAAAAGGAACTTCAGGTGCTACGAACTGGAAGCCTCTTAGGAGTGCATGAGCCCTGCAGTTCTTCAAAGGTGTGTAACTAAGCCAAATTTTGGTGTATTTTCAGAGGAATGGCAAAAGGCGCAACCTTTACACAACAGTTCTTACTGAGAAATGTGAAGATGCAAATTCCCAGCCAAAGAAAAGGTCACCAGAATTTGTCAACATGTACGATGTGCTTCTCATTCTCAGAAAGAACAAGTATTTTAGACACGTTTTTCTAAAAAAATATCTAGCCCCAGTTGGCAATTAAAGACTAGCCAAATTACAAGAAACTGAAAATGAATTTTTTGAAATGGGAAGTATTGGGTGGCATTAAAGACCTAACAGATATTCTCTATTTTCTGCTTGGCAGACACATACACATATATTCACAGTCACACACTGTGCTATTTATTTATTTAAATTTCAAATGCTGCTGGTTAACTTATTCAAACATAATTCAGTCTTTATAAAGGAAAAAATGTTTAAGAGCATCTAAAAAAAACAATTCTAAGAGTACTTTCAAAAAATGTTCCTGTGTTACTCATCCAAGCTATCCATGTAACTGTTAAGATGTCAGAAAAGCAATTTGACCCATGGCTATCCCAGAGATCAACATTTATGTCTGCATGTGAACCAGCGTACACAGTAAGAAATCACATTTTGGTCAATGACACGCTTATATAAAATGCATAAAAATAAAAGTGGAGAAAACTTTTTGGCATTTGAATAAAGCGGAGCACCAGGGAACTTAGGTCTCGACATGATTCCTCAAATTGGTTTTGGACATACCTGCATGTGCGTAAACCCAAATGACTAAAGAAACCTCAATCAAAAAACATTGCGGTGGTGAAAGGCTGTGTCACTGAGCCCTTTTTATACCCTACTATTTTCTTTTTACTCTCCAAAGAGGGAAATTTGAGATATAGCTCACTGTAAAAAGGGGCCATAAAGAAGGCCTTGGAGGAACAGCTTTGATTCACTTTCCATTTGCTTTGATTATTCTACTCGAAAAAGAACCATTCAGTTGTAATTTAGTAGGGTTTCTGAAACAGTATCAACAACCACATTTAAAATCATCTCTCACCGGCACACAAAAACTGAAGAAAAACCTGTAAAGGTTAACATGCCGTGGGGTGTATTGTCTAAATGTGAGAGAATGAGCCACGTGGCACATTCAGGATTGAAAATTCCCCTATCGCTGAGCAATTACACCTATTTAACATAACCACCATGTATGTCAGACCTGCAAAATGCAAAAATGCTTTCTCTGAATAAAAATGCAGAGCGAGGTGTGCCACCGGATTTTGGATAATGGTCACTGTAGATAGCTCTGGGAACTGCCTGAAATCCTAAAAAGGCTCGTAGGGATGTCACTGCTCTGAAGGACACTTTTATGAGACGTCTGGCCAGGATGGAGTTCTCGAAGAGAGCAGCCAGGATAAAAAACAGAAATCTGCATCTTATCCTGAATTCAGAACCTGCATTTTCAAAATGATGCACAATTTTTAACTTGCTTTATCCTCCTATGAAAGCATCTGAGGTGATTTGCGGCTGCAATTAAGCATTCCCCTTAGACAGAAAAGCACTTTCAGTAAAATGAAGTATCTTTTTGTAAATGACAGTCATTTGGATTAAAAAAGAAAAAAAGGCAAACCATTTCAGAAAATTTAATTCATTCTAACTCACAACTTAATTGGCTATGATGACTGTCTTACCTAGGCTGAAAGTGTGTAATAAAACCCATAAAACCTAAAAAGCTATATGGATTGATTTAGAAACTCACAACTCTCACCTTCCCAAGGCTTTCTTCTGTCTTCTTGTTATCAGATGTCTTCTAAAATATCATTAAAAGAAACTGAAGACATGTCATTGAAAGTGCGTAACGTCAACTACTCTTTTTCTTAATGATGATGATAATATTATCTGAAATTCCCTCCTCAAACAAATGAATGACAGCAGAAAAAATAAAATATTCCAAAACCTCATTAAGAAAATTTTTACAGACATTCAGCCCAAATTTACATTTCAGCTTGTTTCATTTTTGTATGATCTTAAACTGTTCTTTTCCCTCTATCTTAGTCATAAAACCTCCAAGTACCTGGAATGAACCTTTTGGTGAGCTTACACAAAGCAAGGAAATTTTAAGGAAACATCGGAAATCCTTTGAACTGGATACTGGTTACCGACAGAGCGGCAAGTCCCAAACCGGTTGTTCAGATTCAAGGAAATTAAGAGTTAAAATATCCAAGACTATGGGCTCGTGAAGGTTTGAAGACACATTCAAACCAAGAGAGACACCTGGAAGATCCCAGATTGTCCACTACCCATTCAGAAAGCCTTCCCACCTCAATGGCGCGTGTTATGGGAGAGGGTCAACAGAAGGGACAGCCAAAGATGACGTTCTCCTGCCAAGCTCTTTGATAACCAACAAGGTACAGCTCTGATTCCTAATTTATCACCCTTGTGATAACATGGCCAGGCAAACAGGCTATTTCAACATCTATGTGCAACCAAACTGGTATGTATTTCAGTATATTCAGTTCACATAATGATCTAGTTGGAATAAAACCTACTTCTCATCCATCCTGCAGTCTGGTCCATCCTCTGACTCCGCTATTCTCTGCCAAAGTAAGACCTAGCGATGGTCCCGTACCAAAAAGTACTGACCGTTACACACGTGCGGAATACAATAAATGCAACTAAATTTTAAAAAGTCACTGCAGCACGTAGACCAGAGATTGTTTGTTACTGAAGACCAATCAAATAGGTACTAAGGTAACAGAAACACATTATTTTGCATAAAAACTTGACTACAAAGAATTATTTTGGTTACATTATCAGTTATCCTAGGACTGATATTTCACTGAGGAGCACGGTGCTGATATATACTGTGGCTATATGCGAGATAACAGAGATGCTTCTGTATGAAGTCAGTCCAAAGGGAGCTGTATGCAGGGGACAACAGGAGGAATAAAGGTTTAAGCTCTTCTCTAGGTGACCCCAAATGTGATTAAAGTTATAATTATCATGAAAAAGTGTAAACAGTTCTGGGACACTCAATGGAGATTTAGCTATGCTACATGCATTCAAAATCTTAGCAAAACCAGACAAAACCCCAGCAAATATCAGACAAAAAGCATTAATTTGCTGCTATTTTGAAATATTATATAGCCTAGAAAATGTCCAGCAAGGTAACAACTATGGAAAATGACTACTGTTAACAGAAAACACCAAATTTGGGCATTTTTCACTAAAATATTAAGGTTTCAGCTTAACACAAGTAACTGGCAGTACCAGCCAGACTGGTGTCTGCAACACCAAGCTGAGTTTGATGGGCTGTTTTGGGCAAATGGCCAGATTGTACCGTCAGTCCCCATCCCTTCAGTCCCTCCCCCATACAAACAGAAATCCTCAGTCAGAAAAATCTCAACTACGTGCTATAGCTCTTCTGGTTAGTGTAAAGGCTTCTGAGTATGTCCCCATAGAGCTGACAGCTTTAACGCTGAAAGATGAAAGAGTCCAGAACTACTTTTTTTAACAGTAGCTAAAAAATATGAGCTTTAAAGAATTGATTTCTGTGTTGTAGTTGCTCATCCATGAGATTGAGGTAAGAAATACCTCCTTCCCGTGCAGGTGTAATATAAAAATAAGTATTTCGTTGCCCTTGAGGTACTACAAACACCACACACGCTCAGAAAAAAAATTAAATTATAATTTAGCTATCATCTTGTGCTAAAAATATTGCTTATTTAATGCTCACCTGTCACCTGAAGAACACAACTTTCTGACTTAGTGCAACTATCTCAGGACAGACCAAGTGCAATTTCTTCTGATGTCTCCAGAGGGGAATATTGGACAGTATTTGGACCACAAGACGTAGAGTCAGAACTAATTAGATCTAGAGCTTCATAATGTATAGAAATGCATATTTCATATCCTACAGCTCAGATGCCTCTCACCGAGCCAGAACCACAAGCAGCAGCAGCAGCAGAACCACTGTGGATTTTTGTTGGGGAGGTTGAACCTTGGAGGCAAATTTTAACGTGCTAATTACAACCTTTTCAACTGCATAATTTGAACAGCACCCCACATTTCCATTCCCCTCCTCATGGCCTCAAAAGTGCTTTCATTTGCTTTTGGGGTTGCTATTGTAGCTGAACATCTTCATTAACACCCACCAGCAAGGGCATGAATGAAAACATCCCTCTGCTCCAATCCAGCTGAGTAGAGGTGATGTGGGTGCACTGCCGCAAAGATGCTTCCTCGCTTTTCATTTTCATCTTGTCAGAGGTAAATCTCATCTATAGGAGTAATGATTTCCTCGATGAAGACGGCACAAGGTAATTCACACTTTGCAAATATTAGCAAGACCCCACCCGATGGAAGGTTTCTGGTGTGGCGGTTGGACTGATGCTGACATCTCGTGGTCTCTATCCTCTCATCTCTTGCGAGGGCATGAGCGAGCTTTGAGAATCAGCTCCATTTCCATCCACTGCCAAACCTCAGCTAATAGCCAGGCATGATTCTTCCAAAAGCAGTACATCTGAGTGAGGAACAACCTGGAGTTTTGTGACCCTCTCGGAGAAATTGAGTTTCAAAAGGAACAAAACAGCGTAACTCTGAGTTGTTACTGTGAAATGATGGCTATGAAAGGTGTATCAACATCACAGTCCTGGGCAAAACATGGGAAAATATACTGTACAGACCACTGGAACAGGGCTATGTTACTTAAGAAATAGAAACTGGGTAGATTTTGAGCGTAGTTGTAAATCTGTAAAGGCATTAATCTGCAGAGTTAAAAACCAATCCACTGACCTATGAATTTACAGCAGCGAAAATCTAACTTTATTCCTCTTCTATCTCCAGACACTGTTCCTGCTAACATGTTATTTCCCTTTCTGCAGATGAAACAGAGCAATTACCAGCACCAAAAATCTGCATATAGCATTTATACGTCTGGAAGACCCACAAGCAGCTCCCTCTGCGAGCAGATGGGGTACAGCTGCTTCTCTTTGAAGGCAGGCAAAAGAAGAATAACTCAAGCGTGAATCACATCAGCTCGTTCTGTTAATGAGGATGCACCCAAAATACGAATCATAAGTGCTACAGGGAGAGCAACACAAGCTAGAGCTGCGGCAGCAGTCACTGGTGGAGGTTTTGGGGATTTACCCCCCTCCCAAGGAGCTCTGCACATGGTGCAACTGGTCGGCTTTAGACCAAAGTGGCATCTCTATGTGGTATGGAGAGATGGTCTCCAAGGTTGAGTTATGGTTATCAGCTGAGCTGTGATAAGTGATCAGACGTATCCTTATCCTTGTTGTGACCTGGAAGTAAAGCGTGACCCATGGCTTACTTGGCATCCAGAAAGGGCCAGGAACGTGCGGTTGGTAGGCGCTAAGTCATCGTCGCTTGGTTGTTGCAAATGTACACCAAGATATGGGATTCACTGTCAGTCCTCTCCTCACCTCACCCTGTCCTGATGCTGACAATCCTTGATCCGCCTTCCATACTGTTTTTCCACCCATGCTGCCTCTCTGTGATGAGGCTTAAAAAGTGATCAGTAGCATTGCTCTAGTTTGCTTTGCACTGCATCATTTTTTATTACTGAGGCAGAATGACTGCTTGACGTTTCGATTATTCACAACAAACAGCAAGCAAGAATCCTAACTATGGGTGAAAACATGGCTGGGACATGGCTGAACTCTGATGTGACCCTCAGCACCAACCTAAAACACATCCCCAAAAGTGTATTTTAAGCATTAGAAGCATTTAACAAGCACGAGAAGGCAATGCTTACTAACAAACACTGAGTGAAGAGAAGACTTGCCTGTCTTCTACAACCAAAATGCAGCTGCTGTTCGGCCTCTTCATTTTCTTCTGAACTCCCAGCCCATAAAAATACTGGAGGGATCTGGGCCTTTGGAGCGATTTATTTATCCTACAAGGTGTACATCTCATCAGAGAAATCTATAAACGCACACCTTCTCCCTAAGAGCACCTCGGTGTAAAGTGGAGAACGGTGGCTTCAGTACATACAGCACAGTATGGGATGTTAAAGCAATGTACTGTCTGTGGCTCCTTGCAAGAGCCATCCCTTGGCGTTGGACCTTTCATCCCCCTACGGCAGACGAATTCAGTTTGCTCCACATCTTCGCAGAGGTCTTTTAGATCAAACCTGAAAAACCAGAGCTTTGTTCAGATCCTAAAGACCCTCCACAGCATACTTGTTAAAAGACGGGTTTTCACCTTGCAGCACCAAGACAAAAACCTCTTCAGATGTCACCGGCGAGCAGCGGGTTATGTTTGCTCCCCTCCACGAGGCTGCATTTCGGCGGAGCTGCATGCGTGTCTGTGTGTGCGCAGCTACACACACCGGCGTGCAATGCAGTCTCGTATCACCCCAACCTACACGGGTGCTTTTGAGAGCCGACTTCTACTTTTATTCTGCTCATCCCCTACAGACTTGTAACTACACTATGAGGCCTCTGAGTTCATTTTGAGAACAAATATAAAGTAGCTTTATTCCCTATATGCCATGAACCTCCTTTTAATCCTTTTGAGCAGGTACAGGTTCTTTACAATGTGAACCTGGAAGCAGGAAACCTGTGGTTGAATGTTTTTGTCTCTTCCTAATTTACTGAGGAACTTTTTGGGGTTGTTTGGGTATAAAGAGCCCCAGTTTCCCCATTACTGCAACAAGCAATAAATGTTTGCAAAGCAAGAGATCCTCAAAACTGCAGAAGGGTACTGTATCGTTAAGATGCCAACAAACCCCAACTGTGCACATCCAGGTAAGAGGAAGATGTAAAATGCTGCACCTCCAGCGAATGGGGACAGCAGAGCTGTGATGTGCAGCTCAGCAGCACAGCAACACGCTTCACTTTCAGCCTGAAACACAGCTTTGATGAGCTACTACTTTACCATTCACCACTGTAAAAAAACCCAAATAAATTTTATGTGTTTTAAATCTATACAGAACTGAGCAAACACAGCTCCTATAACCAGCCACCCCTTTGCTCTTCTGAAGCTGCACCACCAAATCTCTCTGCTCCAGTCCCTGAAACCGTAAGCTTCCTGCCCAAAACTAGACTGACGTTGAGCAAAGCCTGCCAGTTCCCTCAAAGTTACAAGATTGCTTCGTGATGGAGATGATAATCCAAAATGACCACTGAACTAAATTACCCACTGTCGATCCATTTGTAATTTAAATCCAATCCTGCAGAAGCCAGAAGATAAATGTACTAACCATGGTCAATCAATCTCTCTCTCCACAGAAGTCGTGTGATGTATTTATTTTACGTGAACCCAGAGTATGTCTACGCTTAGAGGCACTTTCTGCCCATGAGACGAAGTCAAACCTGTAGGATCCCACCACTTCTTCTGTTTCTAACTTACTATAAAGGTAATGGCAATGCTTTACTTCCCATGACACTACGA